>NW_017729001.1:9994576-9999202 GCF_001723915.1 Gavialis gangeticus
ACACACACACACACAAGCCTTTAAATGTCTGCAGTATTATTTCCCTAAATAGTGGGATGCTGTGGTAAGTCTAGACACTGTTGAAAGTGCATCACCCCAAGAGGATCGGAGTTGTAGTAACCGATGAAACAGTTCCGGTTATGCTTGGCACGTGAGTTTATGATGCTTGTTGGCTTGTATCAGGATGAAGAATGTTTAATAAATGCAGGTAGAGGTGATATCTTTTTTTATTAGACCAACTAGGTGTTTACAATTTATTTGTAAAAATCTAGTTGGTCTAATAAAAGATATCACCTCTACCGTGTGTTCTGATTCCTTTTGCCTCTAGACCAGTATGGTTACAACTTGGAAACCTAATAAATGCAGGGGCATATTGTATTACTATCTTCCTCTCTTTATCACAGCTAGCTTCTGCATTTGGCACATACATTACATTGAAAACTCCTCTGCTGTCTTCCTGAGACTGACTTCCTCCTTCCCTTCTTTAAACTGGTCAGCTGACCATGAAAATAGGAGTCTGGCCTGTTGGGAACTGAAGCCTTTGTTCTTGGATTACCCCTTCCCTTTCAGAGGTGGATAAAGTACTTTGTATCTTTGCCCTCCTGCCTTTTGCATGAAGCTGCAACAAACGCACCCTTTGTTCAGCATTAACTAACTGCAGCTCCCTCAACAGTTTAGTGTACTGGCTTCACTTCTGGCATCAGTGGGTTGAGAAACCTGTCTACCTTGCTGCTGCAAAGCCGGCAGGGGGAGCACACACCATTGATACAACAATGAGACCCCTGCCAGGGTCTCACAACAGCATCTTGGTGGGGAATTTTTCCCTTTAAAGGAAGATCAACCTGAAATACGTTTATGGGGGAATATTTTTATGAGAAGAACAGTCAAGGTAAAGACAAAGTAGTGGCTATAAATGTGGATATTCCCTTTGGAATATGTTCTTTGCTAGTCCAGAAATGGAATTGACTCTTAACAGAAGGGAAATGGATCAGAGTAGTTACAAAGTCCCAGATGAATACAGTACTAAAAGCAAACAGTTCACACTCAGATTTGGTACTGCTCAGCTTTAACAATCAGCACTGTTAGTAACACAGGTAAGTAGACATTAATTGAACCCCTGCAGTTACACAAACTGACCTTGCAAAGTCCATTTGTAGGCCTCAGCAAGTAGCCAGGCACCACAGCAGGTGAGTGTGGAGGGCAAGATAACCCAAATGGAGCTGTGCCATGTTGTGCTGCAATGCTGCGTAGCAGCTGTCTGCAGAATAGGCTTGGCACAGAGAGATTTTTATCGTGTAGCTTTGAGAAGCTTAGCATAGGTACAGTGTGTGTGTGTGTGTGTGACAGATTTGGGGAAGTATGTGGATGTCCCCTTTCCACCCACCCCAGAAGAAGGAATCCATAAGTGTTCAAAGGGTAGGGCAAGTGGCAGGGCTGGTGGGGACCATGACATCAGCTGGAGGAGTTAGTCATCCTGCACTCCAGGTGAGGTGGTTGATTGCCTCCTCTCCTGCAAGCAAATGCATGCCTTGCATGATGCTCTGTAGAATACAATGGAGAGAGGATCCCAGTAGAACTCCTCTGTTCCTCAGCAGGCTGATTGCTATGTTGATCCCTTTTGATCTCTTCAACCTACTTTTGTCTCTCAGCCATAATGCCACTCCCATCCATTCCTTCCCCCTTCTGTATCCTATGTATTTAGATGACTTTTAATTCTTTTCTATTTAATGCCCTTGCTCTCTGCCTCTCTGACCTGCTTAGTTTCTAAGGTGCCACCCTACCATGCTTTCTGCCAGTACAAGACTGTGAAGCCAACCTACTGAATTCCCTAGAAGAGATATCATTGCCTCTTAGCATCTCTATGACTATTTAGAAATTCTGTGGCAATGTCATCTTTCTCCATTACATTTTTAGAGTGGTGTCTATAAGGAGCCTATTCCATTTTTATAAGACCCTGTTGGACTCATTGCTATTATAAGTGATACAGGTTTCTATAATGTCCATCTCCCTAGCTATCTCTGGGCTTGAAACAAATCTTGCAATTGTCAGCCAGCCATATACATGCAGCCAAGTATTTACATTCATGACTCTTGGCTCAAAAATGCAGATTTTCACCCAGTGAACTAAACAGGAGCAATTCCAATAGTTCACCCAGTAGCTGTAGCTTTTATACACAGACAGGTGTGTGACACTTAGCCAGTAGAGGGCACGGGGTAGTCATATACATACACACTCCAGAGCATATATCAGAAAGCAAAGGAGCCCTATTACCTATTACACTGCATTTTACTTGGTTGAATCTCAGCTGATTTCTTACCAGTAGGTCTTGTCCTATCTGTAGTCTTTCTCTGTCATCAGAACACTTCGAACTTGCTATACTATTTATGGAGACTCTGGAGAACTGTTTTTAAATGCAGATAATGTCTAGGTACTTCAGTCGGGGATTCAGAACCCCCCTGACCCCGTTGTGCTAGGGGGCTGATCACAAGTGCGGTTAAGAGGTTGTCCCTTTCCCAAATTGCTCATAATCCATACAGCCTGCTCTTTAGAACAGATAATTAAGAGACTAAAAATAAGCCTCCTACTACAACTAGACTCTGTAGCTCACTACTTCACCCCTGCCCTGTTGCTGTGTCCCTACCTTTTTTTCAAAGATACTCTAGCTAATTTTCAGTCTGATTTCTCCCTTACCTGAGCCAATGCTCATCATTATTTTCAAGTATATATAAGCCTCTAGTACAAAGTGCTGTGTGTTCCCTATAGTGCCTAGTCCACATGAAAGCCTGTTACTGCTTTGCTACCTACTAATGGAGATCCTCCTTTAGTTCAAGAAGTAGAGCCCTTTGCTTTTAGTATTCAAGGTCTGAGGCCCAAGCCCTGCTGCAAATCTGTGATGAAAGGGTCATTGTACAAGACTTTGTGAGATGCTGTGTTGGAGCTAGACTTTTAAGAGCTATCATCAGTTGTGTTCCCTTCATCTGCTAATTTTGTACTTATCACAAAAAAGTGATCTGGTTTCTCTGGGTGATTTGTTCTTTATAAACTCCTACTGCTTATTGTTCCTGGTTCCATTATCCTCTAGTTGCTTACAGAAATGTATTGTGCAAGTTTCCAAGGCACAATAGAGATAGTCTCATTCATCCAAGGTCAGCTGCTTTTACTTGTGCTTCAAAGCGTCTCTTACAAGAAGCAATTTTTCTAAAGATATTCTCATTATATTCGGTGCTGAGACGCAACTAAGGCAAATCCTGTTGTATACTCGCATTACACACACACACAACCCCCCCCCCCATCTGAAGGTATATGATTGCGTATGTATGGCATTTAAAATGCGAATGTATAGAGAAAGGTCTGGTTTCTAAGATTATCTCAATGGTATTCTGCTGGTTCTATACTCACCTCTTTGTTTAGAACTATTTAATATCCAAAGCCATTGGGAAGCTGCATTTTCCAGGGGCTTAAAATCAAGAGTCTTATGATTTACATCAGTTATCTTGCAACCTAGTTTTGGTGACCAGAGATTTGGGAGCTGTGAAACGTAGATGGAATAAGGAAGTACAAGGTAATATGGTCATAGGCAGAGGATATAGAGGGATGGTGCCACACTGGCCTGCCCCAGTAAAATGCCTTGTCCTATACCACTGATGTCACTGGAAGCATCAGTAGAGACCACCTGCAAGTAAGCACTGATACTCTTACCACCATTTTATCTAGACGTGTTCTATCCTGTTTCTACCCAATACTTTGTAGGATGGAGAAACCAACTTGAAGATAATCTAGTGACCCACTAATCCAAATGCTGGCAGGAAGGACATACTGAATTTGTAAGTGAAGTCTGAGGGCCAGACCCTTGGCTGATGCCAAGTGTAACTGGCTACATGAGCTCAGGTCCAATGAGCCTATCATCTGCTGTGTTAGGAAGCTATTTCTTAATGTGGAGGACAAGTGGCTTCAGCAGCTGTAGACTGAATAAGCCAGGGTGCAAGCACATCCTCCCCACTGACCAAATGACTGGCGGATCTACAGTTCTGGGATGACTCTCCTTGTGGCTTTGGTCGCAGTTTTCAGGAGAAGGGAATCTGAAGAGACAACTGATGTCTTTTGGGGCACTTCTATTGGCCTACTTGTGTTTTAAGTTTATCTACACTCTGAAAAGGTGGGAACTGCCCATTTGTGTGCGCCACCCAGCTCCCTACACCAAGTGGGGCTGGGGGAGCATTTGGTGATCTGAGGCAGGTGTTGCTCTCACGAAGTGGAGGGATCTGCTTTCCCAAAGCTTTCTGCGGATGGAGGACTATGGCTGCGCGTGGTGCTTCAGCAGTGAGGGGTCTACGGGTCCTGTGGTGAGGGGCGGGCGGCTGCTGTCCCTGGGAGCTTCCCCGTGTTGTGTGAGCAGACGGAGCCTGGGCTATGGCCTCCTGGAAACGGGTCTTCCTAGTGGCGGGGAGGGTGGGAGAGAGGCACAAGAGGCAGTGAGGAGAAAAGCCCGAGTGGAAGTGCTGAAGGGGGAGGCCGGGGCGTGCCTGAGGTGGCGGGGCAGCTTGAGGGCCTGGCACTCGGGTGAGGGAGCAGGCGGAGGTCTGTCGGCACCCAGGAGCCCGGAGATCTTGGCCAGCCTGGGGCGGG
>NW_017729001.1:9999510-10005942 GCF_001723915.1 Gavialis gangeticus
CGCCCCGGCCCGGCCCGGGGGCGGAGGCCGCGTTCAGCACCGCGGAGAGCGCCCCGCCCCCGCCCCGCCATGGCCAGCGTGCAGCAGGGCGAGAAGCTGCTCTTCGAGAAGTTCTGGCGAGGCACCTTCAAGGCCGTGGCCACGCCGAGACCCGAGAGCGTCATCGTGGCCAGCATCACCGCCCGCAAGCCGCTGCCCAGGTAAGGCCGCCGGCACCGGCTGCCAAACTTTCCCCAGCCTCTGCCTCGGCACCCCCGGGGGCCGTCCCGTCCCGTCCCGTCCCAGCCCGGCCCGCACCCCTGCGGAGGGCAGGTCGCTTTCCAACCCCGGCTCTGCTTCCCCCCGCCCCTGTCCCTGCTCCGGGCTGCCCTGCCAGAGGGAGGGGGAGCGGGTCTGCTCCATGCACCGGTGCGGTGCAGAAACGTCCTGCTCCAGTTTAGTCGGCCCCTCAAGGAAGAGTTGGGAGCGGGTCAGGGAAAGATGGAGGGAGAAAATAACAAAAGAGCCCGGCTGGAGATGCCTCCAAGGCTTCTGCGGTGGGAAGGAGGGGTCAGGCAGTGCCCAGGGCATGCTGCAGGCAAATAAAGTTCCCATCCTTTCCAAAGCCAGCTCCGCAGGAACCTCTCCAGCAGCACAATCTGCCACTCTCCGGTGGGTCCTTTTCTAGCTCTGAGGAGGGAAGTGGCTTCCAGTCTCCAAATCCAGATGGGGAGCATTTGTGTTGAACCAGGACGTGTCACAGGAAGAGACTATAGCAAGGAAGGGCTGTCTGGATGTTGCAAAAAAAAAGAAAAAAAAGAGTGGATGCCCATTCTTGAAATGCCGACAGCAGCTTCCCCCCAGAGCGTCTGTTTAGTTTTTCCTACTCACTTTGAGAATGTTTCAGACAAGCAAAATCTTTTTGTTTTCGAAAAGCCGAAGTATCACAAATTGTTCTTGCAAATAGGTAGTATTGGAGCCCAAAGTGTTCACCTTACAGTTTGGAGAGTCATCCAATTGATGAGCTGCAGTAATAGCATGTGGCTCAGATGGCCACTATGCGCTGAAGCCATAATTATGGTGAATGGTTCATGAGCAGTTGGTAGGCTGGAGTACGTTTGCATTTCCCAGAGAATCTAAAGCAGTTCACTGGTGGCTTGTGAACAAGAAAAGGAACTGAATGAATTTAGTAATCAACAATGGTTTGCTTATTTGTAATATTGGGCTTTTTTCAAATATGAAGCTCCCTTATTAGTTTTGCTATGAATTACCTAATGGTCTGTGGCAGGTTTTTGGTTTGAGGATGACTAGTAACAGGAATAGACAGAAGCAAAGACTTCCTGGAAATCCCTAAGGCTGAGAGGGTGGCTTTGTCAAGACTGGCTAAGCCCTGTGCACTTGAAACAGCATGGCAGGTTGTGCTGCTTGAAATAGTTCAGTCCAGTAGTGTTATCTGGCCTTGATTACTTGAGGATCATTTGGGACAAGATCTGATTATGCTGTGGTCTGCTTAATAATTATACAACATACTGGTCCAACAGTCCATGGAGAGGCCAAAAATTTACTTGGCTGTCCCCTTGGTTACATAATAAGCATGGGGTTTAAGAGAGGTGAAGACCCAAGCTAGGATGCAGTTACTTACTTACTTTGATCTTTTGTGTGTTAGGGTTGATATTTATGCTTAAACAGATACTCATGTATGTATTTATACTTATAGCTCCTCCAGACATGGCTCATAAAAAAGATTGAGCAAAATACTGGTAAGAGCCTTCAAAAGTGAAAATAGTTTTCTACTTTTGAACAAGGAGTTTGGCAGAGTTTTTAAGGTCAGGGAGTTTGGGTTGCTGCCACTAATTTCATCCTTTGACTGAGGGATTCTGCACGTTGTGTGCATTTCTGAACAGAAGATAATGATTGGATTGTATATGATTATGCTGGAAATTTATAGCATAAAGCTTTTTCTGGAAACTGTCCCTTTATAATTGGGCCAACAACTGTGCAGTCTTCTCCTTCAAGCATTTTTAAAACCATTAGCCTAGAGCTTGATTTTTTTAAAAAAAAAAACAAAACAAAACCTTTTTCTCACCTTTATGTCCCAGAAGCAAGATCCTAATTTGATGAAAATCATTGTGACTCTGCTTAAGTCAGTGGAACTGTACTAGTTTGTAGAGCATGTAAAGATTTAGCCATAGATATTTTAAGAGGAATTTATATTTATAAGCCTTATACTTACATTTTAGTACTCTGAGAAACTGGGGGTTTTGTGGCTGACCTGGATCTCACACTCTGGAAATTAACTGTGCTTTAGAATAGATCTTGGCCTCCACAGTCTAGAAACTGTGAGGTGTCCCTCTAGAAGCTGTAGGCTATACGCTAGCATCTCCTATATTGCCACCATGAGAATTCTGGAATTTTAAACCTATAACTTATCTCTTTCTAGAACGGACACTGACTTAGCACAGAGATCCGTGAACTTGCAAACTAACTATAGCTGTGGATAGATATTCCTTCTTTTAAAGGAAGAAAGATCTGGGAAGATCCAAACTTGGGCAGAGATCTGGTTCCCATTTATTTGCCATTACTAAATGGCTCAATCTGTGACTAGGTAGTCAGACAAAGCGATAGTTTAAATATAGACACATTTTTCACGTGATCTCTTAATGCTGCATTAGTGCAAATCAGGTCCTGATGGGTTTCTCATTGCCTGTAATAAAGGGCTCTCTCTTGTTCATTTCATTCAGAATGAGTTAGTTTTATATCTTCTAAATAGGACAGGTGCAGAAAGGTGATGCAAGGCTGGATTTGCAATGCTGTGCCCATGAGGGCTTAACAAATGCAAGTGTAGGTGGTTTTATTCATTTATGTGAGATTTCACCTCTGTGATGCCTTAGCAGGCAGATCACTTCTCAATCAGAATAGTGGCATTTTGCACAAATGTTGAGGACGGAGCAGAGCGAGGGGGTCCGTGGTCCAGGCTTGTATGCCAACTACTATCTGTGGCTATGTGCTGAAAATCAAATCTTGTAAGGACACCAGCATGCCCAGCCTTGCTGGATGCTGCCCTGGGCGCCCTCACAATGTGGAAGCACCACAAAGCAGCCAAAGTCTACCAGGAAGTCAGAACTCCTCCTGCAGGTTTATAGGCAGTGAATGCTGAGATCCACTGTGCTACCAGGAGAGAAAGTGTAGCTTAATCTCCTTTCTAACATGGCAGAAGGGAGGTGGATCCCTCCCTATGCTATCCTCTGCTCTCTTTCAGGCAAGTAGCACTTAAAGGGGTATAGGTAAAGGTGATGTGGGCATTGTGAAGTGGCCATGAGCAGGCAATGAAACCCTTTTCCCCCTTCCCCCTGATGCAATATGCTCCCAGGATCTGTTAGGCTTAACCATGTTAGTCAGTTTAGGGTGAGAGAGGAACTACCAGCTGTCCAAATCAGTCCGCTTGTTACTAGCAAGAGCCGTGGTGCTCACTTGTAGGACATAGTGCCCTCTAGCATAACAAGTCAGAGGGGACCAGCAGGCATTAACTAGTCAGAGGGGACCAGCAGGTATTGGGGGAGTCCCTGTTCCCCCGAGCACTGCCAGGAGTGACTAGAAATAACGGTCACAAGCTGGCAGAGGGTAAATTCAGATTAGACATCAGGAGGCGCTACTTCACTGTCAGGGCAGCTAGGATCTGGAACCAACTTCCAAGCGAAGTGGTGCTGGCTCCTGCCCTGGGGGTCTTTAAGACAAGGCTTGACAATCACCTTGCTGGGGTTGTTTGACCCCCGTACTCTTTCCTGCCATGGCAGGGGGTCAGACTTGATGTTCTGCTCAGGTCCCTTTTGACCCTAAAAACTATGAAACTATAAGGGAGTGCAGCCCAGGTTCCTGGGACACAGCAGGTAAGCACACCCACTTTGCATAAATGCCACCTAGAAAACCATACTCTTTATATACAAAGAATTTCTTTCCGTCTGGCAGTACAGCAATAAATTTACTTTGCACTAATAGCCTTATTTCTTGTGGTTCCTGTGGACTTTAATTGGAGTTTGGGGAGCTCGGCACCTCTGGAAAATCAGGCCCAATTAGCTCAGAAAGGTTTCTTTAAAGTGTTTGTACAAACATCTAAGGAATAATGATGTAAACGGGCCCCAGAGGCACATCCCAGCCTCTGGGAGTCAAGAAATCAAGCCAGTTGTTTAGCTGCTCCATTTCCAAAATTTCAGAGGTTTATAGCACACATCTTACAAGATGGCAGCTCTCTGTACATCTCTCTCGCACGCACATACGCACTGTAGCAAAGCTTACCCAGTGGCTTTCTCTCTTGCCTTGTAGGTCCTGTAATATCTAGCCTGTCTATTACTTGTAAGGCAAAAAGAAAAAGTAATTTAGATGCATCGCTCAGAATTGTTATCTCTAAAAAGCAAGTTGCAGCCATTCTATAGCACATAAGAATGGCTTTCTACCCATTTGGTTCAATCAAGGATTGTGACTTTAATGCTCAGATATCTGTTAGCAATTCAAAGCAGTGTTTGTACTGACTGTATTCAAAGGGGTTCTTTTGACAGCCTGTGGTTATGACTGTTGGGCCATCACAGGAGCTCTGTAATGGATGACCCTGCTCTTAGAAATGATGTGTTTTGCATGGGAAAGGAATCAATGCAGAGTTGTGTTTTTAAAGTGGCTCTCTTCCCCTCCTCCTCCTTCCACCTTTAAAGATGAATTTGTAATGAAAGGGAAAGTTTTTTGTAATGTTCTTTGTTGTATTGTTGGCCCTGGAAGGGTTTGTGTGAGCACCAAGGAGATTGAACCACAGTTAGCTTCTCTGAGACTTTGCGTTCAAGGATTTTAAACTTGACTGAATGTAAGCCTTGTACCGCTTCTGAGCGGTGATATTTTGTATTAGGCCTCAGTTTTCCCATTTGTAAAACAAAGCTATCTATGAAACAACTTGTTTGCTGCCCCCTGGGTGTTGGTAGCAGAGGTGGGAACAGAAGCCAAGACTAGCAAATGGAGCCTTGCAGCACCTCTGAGCAGAGAAACCAAGACTGGGAGCAAAGGGACTCGCCCAAAATCACATTGGGAGTTGGAGGCACTGGGAGTCTCCCAACTCCCTACCTGCTAGTCTTGCATTTCAATCGCTCAGCGCTGCTGCTCCTTTTCCAGTGTCAGAATTGTCAGAAATAATCAGAGTACACTGTGATGCTCCATGTTGGGGCACTATTTCAGGACAGAAAGGTAATTGCTTTTACTGAAGCTTTGTACATTGATATTCATGGCAGCATATGCAATTTAATTTTTTTAATCAAATAAGTGTGGAGCTGACCCCCTTGCCTACCCTTTCCCCATTTTCCAGTGGGGGATGAGGGGGAGAGGAAGGGGCACCTGACCCTGAAGTGCAAAGAATATATTTATAAATCCCAGGGGGCAGTTGCATATATCTTTTTTGAAGTGCTGTTACCTTTCTCCATTGTGTGTTTTAATACTAATGCCATGCCATGCACTGCTGATGGATATTTGGTTGTAACCATGTTGGTCTAAGGACATAGGCAGGTTCTTTGCATAGGTTCTTTGCGTAGATGTGATATCTTTTATTAGACCAACTGAGTAGTTGGAAAAAAGTTCTTAGCAAGCTTTTGGGCACAGTCACCCTTCTTCAGTCACCCTTGAAGAATGCTGACTGCACCCAAAAGCTTGCTACGAACTTTTTTCCAACTACTCAGCTGGCCTAATAAAACATATCACATCTACTCAAAGAACCTTGCCTGCCTATGCACTGTTGGCGACCTTCTTTCCCACCCAGGAGTCTTGAACGAACACGGCATCTCCCAGGAATGTGTCCTAAAAGCGAGGGTTGTTTCACAGGTTTAGTTCTTCACCTGGTGTTCAAAGTCAACAGACCTGTGCCCACTTACATCATCCCACTATCTGTCCCACAATGCAGTGAAGCATCAAGTGCAAATTCTACATGCAGCTGCACAAGTGCGACTCCTTTGGGCCCAGCTGGCTGCTGTTACTCCAGCTTTCCATATTTGCTTCCAATGACAAGAAAGTTGCCTCGTGCTTACCACAGGGTAAGTATGTGCATATGGGCAGTTACCCCAGGGGAGCCAGGACACTGAAAGTTCATGTCTTAACATACCTCACAGTAACATGCTTATGCACGCTAATGTAAAATGGGGCTGTTGCAGCAGTGACTCATCTGGATTTCATTATTAATCTAGATGCATGCCATTGTAGTTGAGCCAAATTTAGGTCTAAAGTAACCCACGTCCCTGCCCCTCCATAAAACACTTCCAACTACACTGAGAGACAGTATGATTCCTAGGCAGCATGTAATGCTTGCCACCACTTGCACTTCAAATCTGCATTTCTCTCAATCCTTCCACTTAAGGAATGGAGGAGGGAGGGGAGCCTGCTTCTGTTTTCTTCTTGAATCCTCTCCCTCTTGGGACCCCCCCCCCCCCC
>NW_017729001.1:10005952-10012224 GCF_001723915.1 Gavialis gangeticus
CCATTATAACTAAATCCCCCCCCAAAGTCAGGATGCTTGTCACTCTACTGCTCCCCATGCTGCTTCCCCAGACTGGTCTGCTTCCCCTGCCTGTGATGTATATCTACATTAATGCAGACTTTCAACTGCCGGTGTCAGAGGACCAGCTGCAGGAGCGTGTTTTGTTATGGACAAGCGTGAAATTTACAATCTCTCTGATTGTGATCAATCAGATTAGGAAATTGAAAAAGACACTGCTTAGACTTCCAAATAAGAACAGCGAATCTAGTTTCCACAGAAAGCATTCAGTATATCTTCTGTCTTCATGCATGAGAGAAACTACAATTTCATCCCACACCCCCTTTTGCACCAGGCTGTATTACTTGCACATGGCTACCAGAGCTATGCATAAATGCTCTACATAAGCACATGCTGCCTCTCTTCCTTGGATTTTACAGAGAGATCCTTGCTTTTTCAATGTCACAGTCAAAGATGAAATAAAACACAGAATTAAGATGTTTCATAGTTAGTAGGGTCGGAAGGGACCTGAGCAGATCATCAAGTCCGACCGCCTGCCATGGCAGGAAAGAGTACTGGGGTCAAATGACCCCGGCAAGGTGATCGTCTAACCTTGTCTTAAAGACTCCCAGGGTAGGAGCCAGCACCACTTCTCTTGGAAGTTGGTTCCAGATCCTAGCCACCCTGACAGTGAAGCAGCGCCTCCTGATGTCTAATCTGAATATACCCTCTGCCAGCTTGTGACCATTATTTCTAGTCACTCCTGGTAATGCTCGGGGAAACAGGGACTCCCCCAATGCCTGCTGGTCCCCTCTGACTAGTTTGTAATGTCATAGAAACAAAGCAAAGCCAAGTAGCATGAACAATATGAGGTTCCTAACACGGTGATTAAGTAATTCATACTGACGAAGGACTATTCAAAACAAATATTTAGTTAATATGGACTAAAAACGTTACCTGGGTGCTTGATTTGCCAACACTTTATTTCCAGGTCGACAGCTCTGCTGAGAAATACCGGATGTGATAATTTTCGTGCTTCATTAAAAGTTAGCAAATGCAAGTGTTCTTTCATTTTACAAGACAATAAACACTCCAGTGGGAGGCAAGGAATCATCTGTGCTTAGATGTAGAAGGCTTTTAGTGTAACAGGAAAATAGTCTGATCTACTCCAGTTTGATGCGTTTCACACCTTCACACAGGCAAACTCTGCTGCAAACCACATTGAATGGGATCTCTGAAACAGGGCTTTGCCCAACCGTGCTCCTGCTGAGCAGCTTCAAGATCTCTGTGTAAAGACAGCCCTGCTCCTTTTGTCTTCTCACAGCATATGTTGCAGAAAAGCAATACCCTGCACCAGTTCCAGGCAATGTGATATTCCCTGTGGTCACTCCATCTGCACTGAAGCACTTGGCTACAGGTGTTAGGTTTTCACTGTTTTCCAGTAACAAATTTAATCTGTTTAGCACCCTGTTTTCCCTAGGTGTGAGTGCCTACCTCTCCTGCAGCAGAGGTGTTTTCCCTTGCTCATCCTTTTAAGGGTTAAAGTGATGGCCTGGGGTTCAGACCTACGTTCAGTACCCTGCATTGTCTCACGATCCATGTGTGTTCTTGAGCATGTCACTTGGGACATATCTTCCCCACACATTGACTGCAGCACCAGGTAAATGAGTTAGCTTTAACCACCATGGCTCAGGCACTAGAAGCAGTGTAGCTGCAGTATTGTGGCTCTGTTATTCTTCTGAGATGGGTGTAGAGCTGGCCCATGCAATGTGGATATTCTTAATGCCCCTTGGACATTGTTAATGCCTCTCAATTCTTTGCCCCTCAATTTCTCATTTGTAACATGGGTGAAACTGCACTTTCCCTGCTATCTTCTGCCTTATGTATGTGGATTATAACCAAGCAGGCTGTCTCTTGACATGTCTGAGCTAGCACTGCACACAATGTTATTGGGGCCCCTAGCTGTTCCTGTGATATACATACCAAGCAGTGACATCATACTCCTGGGTTCCATGATGTCATTTGGGTGTTCTGGGTGTGAATCATACCAGAATTTCTTCAGCTGTATTTATTTGGTACTTTCTTGGACAGTTGCAAGGAATTGATTGTAGAGGGTGGAAGGAGACTGGTCAGAAGTCTCTGGGTGGGGTGTGGTACTTTACTCACATGGGTATTTCATTCTGATTCTCTTATGCAAGCAAGCAACATGCATTGTTTATTTTTAGGGTCAATGTGTTGTAAGCCCTGGAGCTTCCTCTCTTCTGTAGGATGTAGCTTTGGGAAAACATAATTCCAAAATGTCCACCAGCATGAAACATGTTTTCTAAAGGCACCAAGCCTATGAACAGCATCCCTGATGTTCCACTCCCCACACAGGAAGGGAGTGGTGGTGGAGGATTATAATCATGCTAATGTAATTTTGAGATGTTGCCAGGGTTACGTAGGGGTTAATGCCCTTTCTAATGCTCTCATTAGCCCCACACATCAGCTACAAGCTTCTATGCTCCATCCTACTTTTTAAAAAGAAAGTGCCTTTAAGGGTTCAAATCCTTTTAAAAACACTGCTGCCTTCCTGTCTCTGCTCTCAGGGTCTTTTCTCCAAACTGCCATCTGCGTTTTGGTAACACATTCATTGGATTAGCCTTTTCCTAGAGACTATTCCTGGCCAATTTAAGGGAGAAGTCCTTTATCCTTGTTCAGGGGAGAGGCAGCAGGGAGGAGAGTAACAGAGCAGCTAGCCAAATTTAAAATTAAATTGGCCACCTGGATTTCTTTTTTGTCACATGCTTGACAGCTGCTTGTCTCTAAATTTTACAGAATTCTGTCCTGTATTTGCTTTCCTGTTATTGTCAGCGTTGGATACAATTGAATTTTTCACAGCATCATGCTACTAAGAGGCTCTTTCTGGGCTTCTGAACCCGTTGGAAGAAACTGTTCAGCAAGCCAGTCATTGCACTGTACTGCAATGAAACCAAATGTAGGGTATGGCCCACAGTGGGGCTGCTTTGGGCAGCGCCACTGCTTTGTGCTGTTAACATAACCTGAGGGCTTCCTCACCTCACACCATCTTTTAACTGGTGCAAGGAGCACAGAGTCTAGTCTCCACTTAGCCAGTTACTCCTGTGCCATGCAAGACCTGATCAGAAAGCTGTCAACAAAAGGGACGGTGGAGTTTTGACACAGCCCAATGTTTCACAGACTAATCTGCTTCAAGGAGAGTTTTGTGGAGAGAGTATACTGCCTATCTGTGAGGTGGGAGACCCAGGTCAAGTTTCTGTTCCATCTGATTCACAGTTAGCTTGGAAGACAAACTTTACTTTGCATCAGGGAAAGCAGGGACATTCACTTGGGATTTCCCCAGCCCCTGCCTTCAATGCTAGACAACAGGGTATAAACCCATCACTCACTTTCCAGTGGAGAAAAAAACGTGAAGTGATATTCTCCAAACACCTTTGGTCTTTTCTCACCCCATCTCAGAAATCCTTTCCCTTGCTATTCTGGCAGTAAGTATGCAAATCTCTACATTAGCTATATAATTGGTATGATGCCACCTTTATCCCTATATCGAACACAGCTCTGTTGGGATCAAAGAACAAACCATTGGCTAGTAAACTGCAGTCAAATGGATTTGGGACTATTGAAATGTCTGTTCAAGCTCCTAGAACAAAAAAATCTCCAATTCCTTCCCTCCTGTTTTCCCCCCCTCCCTAGTACTTCCCAGCTCTTGGGACTTGCTGTAGGACGAAGTTAGTGAAAGAAATGGAATAGGTTGGCCATCAGTCAGAGTCCATGCCCTTCAGTAGTGAAGTCTTCTGGAGCCAGCCCCAAAGGGAAATGGCTCTGAGGTGAACTGCTTTCCTAAGTAAATGGATTATTGAGCAGTTTGTAGCATGAAAGAGTACACAAGGCAGTCAGGAAAAGGGGCTTTTCCAATTAACCTTTCCTGAAACATGCCTGTACTGTGTGGCAGTGGGACCTGTATTTAAGAGGACACCAGACCAAACTGTTCAAAAATTGGTGGAGCTGAGTTTGCTCTCCTAGATCAGGCATGCTTTAGGGTAGAAATGGGTTTCAAGGCAGGAATCAAAGATTCTTGAGCTGAGACTTGGGAAATGGTGCGAGCAACTTGCAGCACTCTGGTCTGAGGCATGAGGTTCACCCACCTCTGAACAAGGCTTTCCAACCCATGCATTACAAGAGAAGGGGTGGAGAGCCCCACAGAGAGCTGTGTTTCATGGACTTACTGGTAAGAAGAGGCCATCAAATCGTCTGATCTGGCCACAGGCAGAACATAGTTGTTAATGGATTCAGGTTCTTTCCGTTTGCAGTGGCACTGAGATGCCACGGTGACTCCTACTGCATTACCACCTTCAACTCCTTTATTCTATGCAGGGCTGTTAAGAGTTCAGGGTTTATTTGGCTTAGACAGTTGTAAAAAGAAAAGTCAGGAAACACACCCACAAAGAGGAGAGGCAGGTTGTGTGTTCCTGACTCCATGCACAAGCTGCAGAGCTTACAAGTAGGAGCTTTTTTTCCTCCTCTTCTAAGTTGGCTCAGAAACAAGTCTCTTCCTAGTCGCACAGTAGCAGTAGCAAAATTCCACCCAGACAGACAAACCAAATCAGGGCCTTGCTTGCAGGGATGCAGTCCTTGTGGCTCTCGGCGCATGTGCACAGGTGTTGCTGACAGCAGAAGCTGAAGGGGGGGGGCAGGTGTTGCAAAAAGCCCGGTGTGGTTTGCAAGTGGAAAGACCCTATGTTGATGCTGAGTCTAGGCAGAGAAGGAACCGGCTTGTAGAGGAGATTGTTACTTCAAACTGAGCAGCTTCAACCTGAAACCAGCAAGGCAAAACCATGGGCTGTCTCAGAGGCATTTGGAAAAAACTCATGCATCAAGATCCCTCTCCTCCCCTTTCCTCCAGCTGGGAGGGTATATTATCAACTCCAGTACACATCAGGAGCCAGATATTGCCCTCAGGTATAAATATTCTGCTCCCATTGAAATATATGGCAACAGTGCGTATCTGTCTGGCTCTGAAGAGACAGCTGCTTCAGCTGCTCTAATTCAACAGTGCCTAGCACAGTGGGAGGCCTCATCTCAGCTGGAGTCCCTGGGTACTACTGCAGTCCAAATAAATAATAACCCAGGAGAGCCGGCATTGCCTCGGATGGGCAGCAGGCTGGAGCTGTCCAAAACTGGGTGACTTTACCTCCACCTCTTTGCCACAGCCTTCCTAGGGAGAGACTGAAAGAACTTCCCCACACCCTTTCCCTTCCAGGTAGGTTGCTGCCAGCCCAGTAGCCCAAGTGCTGTACACAGACAGCACTTGTTGTAGATCACGCACTGGAGCACTAACTCTGTGGCTCTCCTTAGTGCTAAGTTAACTTTCTGTAGAAAATTTAAGCTTTTGGCAGGGCCATGTTTGTGCTGAGATGAAAGGGGGTGAAAATAGTTATTTAATGTTTGGAAGTACCTTGGCACTTACAGCTGGATTGTTCATGTGAGTTGCACCTTCCTGCTTGGAGCTGTGTTGTGCTTTGTTTTGTTTTTAAGAGAGCCATGGCAAGTGGAGGATCATTTTGGAGGTTCTCATATAATGGTATTGCCTTGCTGTCAATGTGGCCTTTAAAGTCACAACGCATGTAAAAGTTCTTGTGTCCTGTGCTAGTTCCAACCCATCTGTTTTGTGCTGAGGCCAAGAGGCGGATTCACATACACAGATACTGCTTTGCTGGGCTGAATAACTTTTTTAATAAGCCTTGTCTGGCTTGCTTTTATGTTGATGGGTTAATTAGCTAATATCCCCGAATTGGTAAATGGCCTCATGAACTAATTAGGTATTAACCTGACTCCATTATAGATCAGTCATGAAAACAATTTCTTCCTAGGCAGGGATATTGAAGAGATTGATAAAATGTTTATCGATTGGGGAATATCCTTTCATTACTGCTGTTCATTTATAACTGGGTAAACCAAGTGCCATTGCTGGTAGCCTGGAGGTTTCTCACCTTCTCTGCTGCTAATCTTCAGGCAGCCATGCTTGCATCAAGATCTGTTCCATCAGGATCCATATTAGAGGCTCAGGACTGTACTTGCAGGAAAGCAAAGTGGAACCTTTCATTGATTTCAGGCTCAGTACAGGGAAGTCAGTACTCTCCCTTAGACTAGGAACATGAGACCAAAGAGAAGTATTTTGGACATGGATGAAATTCACCTTTTGTACAGAATCATGTGCATGACTTAAACCCTGAAAATAGAGCTTTGGGGATTCATAA
>NW_017729001.1:10017224-10017589 GCF_001723915.1 Gavialis gangeticus
GTGGGATGCTGATATTCCTTGGAAACCTGGCTTAGCTTTTTCCTTTCCCTGGTCTTCTCTATAACATTTGACACGGTGGATTCATCTACACATGTACTTAAGTGCACAGTAGACTAATTTGCTGTGCTGTAAAGTGTCACAGTCTACATGTGTGATGCTGTTAGACCACAGCAAACTAATTTTCACTGCTGTAAGATAGTATTGTCAGAGACAGTACTATCTTACTGCGGCAAAAATAACTGCACCTAAACACACATGTAAATGCTGACCTGGGTGTACATTACACCTAGTCAGCTCAGGCTATAGGGGACCAGACTCCTGCCTGCTGCCTAGCCACAGGGCTACACATGCTGGGGCACTCTCAT
>NW_017729001.1:10022589-10024649 GCF_001723915.1 Gavialis gangeticus
GCTGTGCTGTAAAGTGTCACAGTCTACATGTGTGATGCTGTTAGACCACAGCAAACTAATTTTCACTGCTGTAAGATAGTATTGTCAGAGACAGTACTATCTTACTGCGGCAAAAATAACTGCACCTAAACACACATGTAAATGCTGACCTGGGTGTACATTACACCTAGTCAGCTCAGGCTATAGGGGACCAGACTCCTGCCTGCTGCCTAGCCACAGGGCTACACATGCTGGGGCACTCTCATGCCCCAGCCAGCCCCTCTGTGTCCCAATGCCACCTTTCAGAGCCCAGGGCTGACCCCCTGAGCACCCTGTCAGCCCAGAGCTGCTCCCCCCGGCTCGAACTGCTGCAGTGCTAGGTACAGCATTTGCATGCACACCCTGGACTGCAACAGTTTGAACATCTACACATGCCATTAAGGCACTATGATAAACTGCAGTTCAAGCTACACTTAATGGCACGTGTATATGCACCCACCAAGTAGTGCAGCCACTCATTTGTGATCCCCAAAATTGCTTCCTGACCAGGCCTGAGTAAATAATTCCTCACAAAACTAAGACTGGAGGATTTTCACTGTGAATAAGGTTTCCCGCTCTACCTAGAAACCACACTCCTTTTCAATGATTTGTCCCCAGGATGCATGAGTCATGGGTGATGACCCAACCTCTGGCCCCCAACTTGCCCTGATCCACAGAACTCTCTGGCTAGAGAGGTTCTCCCTTCAGAGGCTGCAGAAGGGCAGGGATCTGTCTGCTGAGAACTGATCTTCTTGATTGATCACTCCACTTCTGCCCCCCCTTTACCATCTCACATTCAGTAGCTGACTAAAATAGCAATTGGGATTCAGGTGCTCTCTCAGAGAGCACTGTGGGCTGCCTGCTGCCTGCTAGGAATGGAGGCTAGGGCTGTTGTTACTACCACTGTTCTGCCTTTTAAGCTACGATTCCCTTCCCTTGGCACTGATATTGCAAGGAGCTCCTAGATTTACAAGCTGTGAGGAATCCAGCTGAGGTGTTTACGCTTCCCTTCCACTTTTATGAACTAAAGTTGCTTTTTATAAAAGATTTCATGAGCTAAAGATGTTTTGGAAGTAAGCAGATTTTACTAAGGAGAAGGAAAGTAAAATGAGGGGGAGGAAGAGGGTTGGTAAGGGAGGAGACATAAATCAAGTAATCACGCCTTCTCTTAATTAGAGTTACATGTAAAGGACAGCAATTCTTCTTGCATAATAAGTGAACTGGCCTCGCTATGCCCTTCGTCTCTGAGGAGGTCACTTCAGGCCCAGAACTTTGTGCATTGTAGTGGGCACGTCTACATGTCATGTCACCCTACACCAATATAGTGACGTGCTACATTGCTGTACAACGCGCTACAGTGATGTAGCAATCTTATGGGTGTACGTGGGAATGCTAGCTACGTTGCTGTAGTGGTGTACTCCCTGCTTATAGTGCGCTGCGTGTACCACCTGTAGGGCTCCCAAAGGAAGTTCTAAAGCATGGTGCAGTAACAGTGTTGCCGTATGTAAACACACCCAGTCAGAGTCATTTTGGATACTGTATTTTCTTGTATACACCATGCCCTTGTTTTTGAAAGGCAGAATGAAGGAAAAAGAAATCTTTCCTTGAAAATGCTGGCAAGTAGCTTTGGGGCTTTGGGTAACTAAGCAGCATCTAGGAAGCCCAGCTTGCTTACTGTTCTGCTTCCTGTGGATCAAGTGCAGCCTTACCTTCACTCCCTTACCCCCACCCTACCCCAATTGCAGAGGCTTAAGCAATGAGAACTGCTCTTACCATATTTCCTTCTTTCCTTATAATTTGCACCCCAGTTTCCAGCAGCTTGCATTATATATATAGACAAGAGAGACAGAAGAAACAGAGGCACAGGGATGGAGATGACTTGGCCTGGGTTATGTGTCATGTCTTTGTAAGTCCCATGTTTGGAACATGTGCTGTATGTTGAAAGTTGACATATCAGATGATTTTTTAATGTGCTGGAGCAGTGATGATGCTATTTCCTTATATTACAGTTTCATAGTTTCTAGGGTCGGAAGGGACCTGAG
>NW_017729001.1:10024660-10033365 GCF_001723915.1 Gavialis gangeticus
ATGGACTAGGACCATGGGGTAATAATTGGTGGGCTGGATTCCTTGACTATATTCATTGACTATATTCATAAACCAGCACCAAGTGCAAGTGGGGGAAGGAGCTGCGGAGGTTGAAAAGCTAGCTGGCTGAGTTCAGGCAGATCATCACCCCCGTCTTGCCTGGCATCGTTTCTCAAGCCACATGCTTCTGTTTTCAATGGAAATGATGTCTGGGATTTTAGATTACAGATTCTCCAGGGCTAGAACCAAATGTTCCACATGTGTATAAGATGCCCAGCATTATGCAAGTGCTCTGTACAAATAACAAGAATTGCCAGCTATTTTTAAGCTGCAGATGCTGAGCACCTGTCGGGATCTGCCCTAGATCTATGTTACTTTAGTTACCAGTGACTTTTACCTCTTTAAATTTTGCATGATAAATATGCATCACTTCTTCACCTAGGCTCCTGGGATGCACAGTTGCCCTCTTTCTTCAAGGCTAGATGCATCAGGGTTCTTCTCCTGACATATATTTCTCTTGTAACCTGGAGTCATGGGATGGAAGCACAGTTGTACTAGAAGGCACCTTTAATTGGCCAGATGCTGCATATTTAATAAGTATCAGCCTCTTTGAGAGGCAGCCAGCTGAATTTGGAATTCCTGAGCTTCTGTGAATAAGGATGGGGTGATTAGGCCTATGGAGTCTCTGCCACAATTTCCTCATCTGTAAATTGGGAATAGAATGAGCTCAAAACCCCAACAGAAGCCTGAAGGGATGTTTATGGTCACTAATCATGATCAGATCAATTGATGTTACATCTGTGTGTATTGCACCTCAGCTGCACTGCTACAGATACTAGCAGCTAGAATGGCCAGCATGCTGTGGGGACTCAGAAGTTAACCACTTCACTCTTTCATGCAGCACTTGCCACATCACACTATCGAATGCTGCCAACCCAAAGCATTCAGGAATCGGGAATCTTTCTCAATGAACATGATTAGATTGGCTGAAAATCATGAGGTTTTAAAAAAAATCGATATGTGGTTTCACAGTCTCATAGGAAAGTAGGGCTGAAAGGGACTTTATAAGGTCATGTAATCCAGCCCCATGCTCAAGGCAGGTTCATCCCTGACTATACCATCCCAGCCAAGTGTCTGTGTAATCTGTTCTTGAAAATTTCCAGGGATAGAGATTACGCAAATTCTCTGGGTAGCCTGTTCCAGTGCTTAACCACCCTCATAGTCACAAGTTCCTCTTCATCTCCAACCTAAATTTCCTCTGCTGACGTTTGAAGTTTCCTTTGGTTCCTCACTATTTTTACTTGTTTCTCTCTAAGCCTGGGAGCCTAAACTTAAAAAACAAAAAACAAAAAAAACAAAAAAACAAAAACCTGTTATAAGGCCAAAATATCACTGGGCTCTGGGAGCTGGAGCTGTAAAGTCCAAGTCTGTACTGTACATTGAGGGCCTGAGCTGCTTCTCTCCTCCATGTTAGTGTCAGCCAGACAGAGGCATTTTATCCATCATTACCACACAACAAATAACATATCTGCGAAGCACTAAACCTTGGCAAATGTTTGTAGCAATCAGCTGCTGCGTAATTACCATCCACAGAGAATCTGATTTGGGGACAGCCCTGCTGCGTGGGCAGAACGTGATGCCCAGAACTGCAGGACTGGGGGGGAAACAAAATACTCTGCTTGTGCAGCTGAGTGTAGGCTGGTGGGGGCAGCTGCTTCCTAGTTAAAAAGCAGCAGAGCCCCCGGAACAGGTCCTGGCCTTGTTAAATATACATGAAATCGTGAGCCAGAGAAACGGGGGGCCAGTAAATTCACTGCTAATAGATTTTTAAATAAAAAGTAGCTAAGGGCTGCAGCGTGCAGCCCTGACTACGGCTAATGAGAAGGAGGAAAGAAGGAAGAATGGGAAAGAGAGAAAGAAGGAATGAGAGACCAAGGTAGGGGTTGGCCTGTGCCACTTGCAAGGCAAGGGGACAAGTTTCTTCCCTGATGGAACTCCATTGACAACACAGGAGTTACACCAGAGATGAATTTGACCAGATTAAGATCCTCCTTAAGAGAGGCTTATTGTATTCATCAGCTGTGCTAGAGCCGCAGCAAAGGTAAGAACATGCCTTAGAAAGTCTGTCTGGCGTAGTCAGCGACACAAGTTGTACAAGAACAGGCTGGGAGCACTTCGCTGCTACCGGTGCAGTGGCACTGAACTGGCAGAGGAATGTCCTTTCTGTTGGTGATGGGGCAGCCTCACAGCCCTCCTGCCCACAGGCTGACAGGTTCCCAGGGAGGCAGCAGCATGTCCCAGTCATGTCTGAGGGTTGGGAGCCCACACTGACCAGACAAACAGCCACACGTTCAAAAAAGGGAGACACTCGGAGGAGCTGAATATGACACACTCCCAAGCCCAAGAAATATGCATAGAGGCATTGGGCCAGATCCTCAGCCTGGTGCCCCTGGGGGGTTATTGATATCAATGCAGAGGGCGTCTAGGATCCTAGAACTTTGTGCTACTGTAAGTCCAGCAAGGATCAAGCCTCTTGTTCTTCCCTTGTTTTCTCTCTTCTTTATCTGCAGCATTTGACATCATCAAAGTCTCCTCCGGTGGAAAGGATGTAACACAGTGCACCCTATACCCAGTTCTGGCTTGTGTGAAATGCAGTGTAATGTGTCTCTTTTATGAGGTTGCGTGGAAATAAACAATGAAAGGAGCTAAAAGCAGCATGGGGGCTTCTCCCAATGCAGGACCTTGTCTGCGAAGCACCTGCTGTGCTGTAGGAGCCATAGCCATAATAATCTACCACTAATGAACATGATGTGGCATTCAGCAGGAGAAGTGCTGGTGGGAGGGTGTTACAAGCAATGATCCTGATGGAACAGCACTGTGTAAACAAGTCTGTTCCCCGACTCCTTCCAGTGCGAATGTAATGTGACTTGGAAACCGGCTCTGAGCGATGCTCTGTAACAGGTTTGCCTGCATGAGATGTCAAAACAAGTGCCTGACTTTCAAATCTGCAAGAGGGAAATAGGTCACTGTTAATGTCTTTGTTTTGTGGGAGATGAGGGGACAAGGAAAGAAATAACATGGTGGCGTTCTCCTGGGTGCAGAGGATTACTAGCACGTGGCCTGGCTCACTGCTCAGTGCTGGGGGCGGTGGAGAGGGCCTGGTAACTGCCGTGGTGAGCAAACCACAGTGGGAGAATCCCTATTTCCTGTGCACATTCAGCCCTTGTCAAAGTGAAAGGCCTCTAGCACTCTCAAAGCTTAGGTGTTGACAGTATGATCCTTTCACACTGCTCTCAGCAGCCTGGAGTCCTAGCCAGCAGCATCCTCTGCTCTTCCAAAGTGAGCTGTCACCAGACACTGATCTGCAGATCCAGGCCTGCCCTGCAGCAAAGACTGCTGATCTGCATCAAGTTAGCGAGGGCTTTATATCTGGGCCTCTGCACTTGCGTTGCACGTACAGAACTCCTGCCCCGTAACCAGTGGAGTGGGCAAAGGGAGAAGAGACAAGACAGTGAGTGGAGGGACTTGGGTTCTGACTCTAACACTGATCTGCTGTGGGACCTCAGGCAGCTCCCATCACCTCTTTGCCTCAGCTTTTCTTCCCCACAACTGTTGGTCAAGCCTGTTTAGATTGTAAGTGTTTTGGGATGCTTTGCTGTGTGGTTGCTCATTAGGGCCCTGATCTCAGACAGTAGGCACATCTAGGCACTACCGTAATATCTACATGCTGCTGGGGAGAGGGCTGAGACCAATAATGTTATTTTCACTTGGTTTAACCTAATCCAGGTTTGAACCAAATATCAAATGCAGTAATCCATGATGCCTTTCATCTCCTGACAGTGCAAGTCTAACATGCTGATAGGCCAATTCTCTGCACTTTTTGTCACATTCTAGCTCTTCTCTTTCATGGGTGACTTCTTACATTTGCGTGTGCATCGCCCCTGTTGGAATATGGAATATTTATTTACCCTTAGAAGTCATCACTGTGCAAGTGTGACTAAGTGTAATTAGCCAAAAAGGAAGAAAACACTCAAACCCATGACAGAGCATTGTGATCTGGAAAGCCTGCTGCACATATACAGCTGCATGTTAGCTCATGCTTTTTAAAAGGACTAGGTCTGCCTTCTCTAGTAGATATTTTACTGTGGTAGATTTTAATGATGAGATCATAGGACAACTGAAGAAGTTGACCTCCATACCTACAGCCTCTATCTATTTCTACCACTGGCAAACTTGGTCCTAACTTGCATAGAGGGAGAAGGCATTGGAGTCCACCTGAATTTAAAAAAGAAAGGTCCTTTTTCTGCCCTGTGGATTTTGAGAGAAGGAGATCCCATGAAAAACGCATGCTTTGTATTGGGCTGCAAGAGGTATCATCTTGGTTTGTAAATCCCACCTGAGGTCAGGGTCGCATTGTGCTAGATGCTGTATTTGCATACAGCGAGACAATCTCTGCCCTGAAGAGCTTGCAGCTGAAGTAGACAGGCTGAGCAGTGGAAGGATTTGGGTGCCCCTTCTTTACAGAAGAGGAACAGAGGGTGGAAGCAGATGTCATCTGACATCTCATGTGTGCCACCTTAAGCATTTTTAAGGTGGCACAAATGCTGAACAAATATATGTCCTTGCCCTTTGTTGTGCCACATGACAGGAAAAATCAGTGGTGCAATAAAAGGTAGTAATAGACTCCGCTGCTTTATTTAGGTAGACGTCTATTACCTTGTGGCACAATCCCTGCTCAGCCACAGGGCTGCTCAGGCAGGGAAAAGCCTGCTTTCCCCACTGCCCCAGACTCATGGCATGAATCTGGGGCAGCAGGAAAAACAGGGAGATCACACTTGTCCTTATTCTGCACCATCAAGGGTGAGACAAGGGGTGATGTGTGTTTTACCCCGTGAAGCGGATCAGCTGTGCTGCGAAACATTGTGGCACAGCTGATCCGCTCCATTCAGTCGCATCTATTTCTAGCCTAAGGCACCTAGATTATGTGACTTTCCAGGTCACACAGGGCATCTGTGTGGGGAAAGTGAGAACTCAACTCAGACGAGTCCAGTCCTGTGTTTTAGCCAGACAATCATGCTAGCTTCTGTGTCATCCAAATCTCTCTGAGGTAGGTGCAGAAAGCAAGTCTGGGTTTTACACTGGGTCACCAGTGGGAAGAGATTATGTCCAGAGCAGGCCTGATTAGAAAGCAGTGACCTCAGCTGCAATCAGCTTTTTGCCCCCATGTGAAGATAAGACTGTGATGGGTTTATGCATCCTCCAGGACTGACCCTTGCTGGAGGAATGAGAAGGTCCTGAGGGGAATTTTCCTTGCCCACACACAGCCCATGTCCTGAGCGAGTTCCCTGCCTGCATCCCATCTCCTCCGTGCAGCCACAGAAATGCAACAGAACATGGAAAAAAGCAGAGAGCTCGCTGGGGTTGCTTGGGAAATGAGCTGTCACAAAGAGGTCCCAGAGATGGGAGTGGGGATCCCTTCCCTCGAGACTCCCTCTCTCTCTCACAGGCCCAGGCACCCTGACAGCAGATGGCCTGCTAAGTGGGTCATGCCAGGCTAGCTTTCAGGAATTTCCATTTTAACCCTGAATCTGCCAGCAGATATTGTGCGCGCAGGAGGATTTTGTTGCTTTTCCTATTAGCATGGGAAAGATTAAAAAAGGTTTTATCTGCTTGGTTGCAGTCACTTGGAAGCTCTGCAGCCTGCGTGTTTGTGTGAGCCACGACTCACCACCAGAGTTACTCTGTGGTGAACCAGCTCCAGATGGAGTAAGGAGGGTCAGAATAGGCATGCTGTCAGCCCCTGGAAGCCTGGGTGCTTGGGAGGAGTTGATACCAGTCCATGAAGCAAGGCCTGGGGAAGCAGGGAGGGAGTTCAGGGGTAAGAGGAAAGCTTTTTTGCCCCCGTTGATGCTCTGCTACATTCCCCCCTCCCCCCACCCATGTCCCTGCAACATGCATATTTTCTGCCCCACCATGCTTTAGTGGTCAGCATGGTCCAGCTAGAAACATCCTAGACAGGGATTGTTAACTCATACGGGTCTCCATGCATGTGGAAGCAGCCTCATCAGGCTGTATTCAGCTTAGCTTTCACTGGGCACATCTACATGTACACTTTACCATCGAGCTGACTAATTAACTCTTCAGTAAAGCATCACCATCTACATGTGTGACACTTTTAGGCCACAGTAAGCTAATTAACTCTGCTGTAAGATAGTACTGCCTGACACAAGTACAATCCTATGGCAGAGTTATTTAGTGTGCGCATGATGCATGTGTAGATGATGGCTGGGTCTGGCTGGAACATGGGGGCGCTATAGTGTGGGGGCCGCTTGCTGGCTAGCCCTGTACTGTAGCACCCTTGCACCCCAACCAGCCCTTCAACAGCATGCTGAGCCAGGACAGAGCAACTCTGGCCTGGCACAATGAACTCCCAGGCTCCCTGCCAGTCAGGGCTGTGCCGCCTCAAATCAACATGCTAATACTGAGCCCAGGAGCAATAAACTCTGGTACACTGGACTTTATCTAGGCACTGCAGTTTATTAAGGCACATTAATAGCATGTGTAGACACACCCACTGCGACTCAAATAGGCACAATCAGAAACTTGAGACACACTGTGGGCATCACACATTTATAAGGTTTAACTTCTTTGCAGAAGTGGGCAGGATCCGGATAGAATTAAAAGTGACTTCTCCTTTTGGCTGGGAGTCCTGATGGTAGGCCCTGACATCAAGCATCAGAATGGAGGTGGAGGAGGCATCTCCCACTTTCTGGGCTAGGGATTGGGCATCTCATACCCACCTCCCCACCATGAGCAACACCATCCTGCACCAGGGCTGATGGGGGAATGCTTGCCCACAGGACTTGCATGAGCACAGCTATGGGCAGTTCAGCTGCACGTGGCCCTGCAGCTTCCCACCCTCTCAGCCTTCCCCCTGCTTTCTAGAGACACTGGGCTCTGCTACCACAGAACTAAAAAAAAGCCATAAATTAAAATAACTCCAGGCCAGTTTGTCCCCAGTTTAAGCCATTAAAGTGAGTGGTTACATTAAGAGTGAGTATGACCCTGTGAGCTGCATGCAAATGAACCTCCAGCCAGGCCTGGGCCACAGCCAGGAATAATGTTAGCCTCTTAGATTACAGACCGTGGCCCAGTTGCTTCCCAGCGCCAGAACCCAGTCTCCTTTGTGACCTACAGACTGGCTGGCTGACCCACAAACTGTCAGCTACCAATGCCCCCAAAGCCTGTCAGTTTGTACCATCTAATACTCAGGGCAAAATGTGTGATGCTGCTTTCATCTAGATTGACGTGCCTCTCCCCACAGTGCTCAGCCTGTTGTCCTTGGGGCCACAGCACATCCCATTTTCCTCGGTACACAGGTTTCCCTGCTGGTACAGCCCAGCTCCAGGTGCTACTTACAGAAAGTGGCTCCCAGCTGCTGCATGAGCTGGAAGCCTGCCCCAAGGCTCTTGTCTGTGATCAAGACTATGGCAGGGGGGAAGGGGGCTCAGAGCAAACAGGACTCAATCCACATGAGAACTATTACCCCAAAGTGGAAGCAGGTCAGTGAGCAGGTAAGCCAAAGCTTCTGGCCTGAGCTGCAGAGCCCTAGTACCTGCTCTAGTGCCATGCAGCAGCCAGCAGTACAGTGGCTCCCTGGCCTTTGATGCTAATTGATACCAAGCTCCCTGTAATCCTTCCTTTCCCTCGCTCGCTCTTGTTCCACGGGCATCTGCTCGGAGAGAGGAGGAGGCAGGGCTTGCTGCACCGTTCGCTTGTCTGCCATCTGGTTCTTCCCAGCCTCCTTCTGCTTCCAACGAGCAGAATCCTTAATGAGTCCATGGCCTCGGCCCAACGGGGGGAGAGGGGAGGCATCAAAAAAAAAATCCCCTCGCTTGTAGCTGCAATTAATAGCAAGGCTTTTGTCTGCTCCCCACCCCCAGGCTCCAGCTGTACAGCGGCTGAGGGAGGGGGCAGGGGAACAGAAGTGGAGCTCTAATTAGCAGCCCACAAGACAACGCGGGCAGCCCTAGGGGGAGATGCAGTGACAGCACAGAGGGAGCGGAGGTGTGGGGGGGATTAGGGACCCAGCAGAGAGGGAGAGCAGAGTGTAAATTTAGTATAGCAGAGCTGGGAAAAAAGTACCCAAGGTTCAGCATCAGGAGCCTGCCCTGCCCCTTTGATTTTCCTGCCCTTAGGCCCCCCTCCCCCACCAGCTGCATCCATCTGCCTCTCTGCTTGGTTCTCTAATCTGGTACCCTGCTTGAATGTATCTGGAGATTGAGCCTGCTCTTCTCCCTCCATTCTTCTTGTGGGCACTAGTTCAACCTGTCTTGTGCCCTCTTACTTTTGAGGATCCTAGGTGGCTTTTAGACAACTCAAGCCTTGACCCCTGTGTTCCAGCCCCGGTGCTTAGGATGGGAGGCAGGGGAGGTACGTTAGATATGATGTTGTCCTCCAAGGCATCAACCCTAGGTCCATTTTGCTTGACCGGGTGGGGACACAGATGCCTAAACCTGACTCTCCTGCACCACATAAAGATTTCAACAGGAGTTTAGCTGGCAGGGATGAGGTTATCACGATATCCAAAGGCTTCTCCAAAAGAGCACAGCAGGCATGGCTTAATGGAAATCCCACAGGAGCCTGCCCCCTGAGGGGGATGAGCCAAGCAAGGAAACATTTGGAGCAGAAGAAATGACTTGCAC
>NW_017729001.1:10033518-10044987 GCF_001723915.1 Gavialis gangeticus
TTATATGAGGATTGGGTGGGGGTGGGGGGGATGAGGGGGGCGGGCACAGGGAGCAGGCTGAGATTTATCAAAAGTGGCTTTAGGGTCATAGGTCCCAGTGCTTTTCAGTGGGAGCTGTGCTCCTTAAACCACAGTGACATCTCTGGAAATCCCTCCTGTAGCCTCTTCGAGTTCAAATCATGATTCTTTTGCACTTATTTGTCCTGGTTCAGAATGACTGGATGAATTTTAATAGGATTACATTTTAAATTCTATACACTGAATGTGTGCAGCTCTCTGGGATATGGCTTGAGCAAATTGGGTGAGCTGTGCTGGTTCAGGTCTGTCTTTCCCCTGATTGATTGAGCCCACAAGTGCTTTCTGAGTGAATAAATGCAGGTGGGAATGTACTGTCTGTGGAAATACACACAGGGGGCAGCTTTGAAGTTTGGTTCCACTGGACATGTCTTGTATTGGCTTCTTGTTGTCATTTATGTGGTCAAAGACAACTGGGACTGAATGTTCCTGGAGCGTTCTCTGGACTCCTCACCCAGCCCTGGTGCAGGGGGACAGAGGGTTTGCAATATAAATGGAATAAGGGAATAAAAGCTAGTGTGAGGTGGTCCTCAGGCTGGATCACGAACCATGTAGAGCCTGGGAATGTACAACACAGCAATGAGTGACTGAAGGTTCGTTGGCTGCTTGTCTTGTCCCATCTAGAATTCCCACTGTTACTAGCACAGGTCCCTCTTCACCTGTGTTGGCATTTGTGGGCTGTAGTACAGACCAGTCGTCATTGTTCCAGGGGGCTATGCTAAGGACAAAGGTACTTACAAATGACTTTGGCAGTCAGTTTCTCACCTGGATTAGGTCTTGTGGTGTGGCTGAGATGGAAAGAGCTGAGCCTACATTAGCAATAGCAGACACGGCCTGTGGAATGACAGCTCAGCTGGCTGCATAGCCAGATGCATGGACTTCAACTGGTTTGGATGGCCCATGTCCAAAGGACCAAACTCTGTTAGAACAAGGGTAGGTAACCCCTGGCATGGGTGCCAGAGCATGGCATACAAAGGCATTTTGCTTGGCATGCGTGCCTTTGGGCAGACGGTGGGGAAGGGGCCAGAGCTGTGCTGCCACAACAAAGATCGAGCCCTTTGCAGCTCTCCCTCCATCTACCCCTGGCACTCCAGCATCTTGCAAGCTGAGGTTGTGGGTATTTTTGGCACTCTGCCCAAAAACATTGCTGATCCCTATGCTAGAACATAACATAGCCTCACTTCCTCCCTAACTTAATGTCAGTGTTTCCTCATCTTGGCCTTCCTACCACACATGCTGTTAACAAGTGGGCCTCCAAGAACTTTATTTGGGTCTGACTTCTCCATGGAAGTCTTCAGTGAAGTTGTACCAGGGACATCGTTCAAGAACATATGCACAAAAGGATTATTCTCAGATGATGCTACAACCCATTTAAGTGTCTTTCTTTTTCCCTCCTCCTCCTGCTATTTCTCTTTGTAGCTCATCATTCCTAGACTTCAGCCTTTTATTACAGATATCCAGTCCAGCTGTAAAACCCAGATACCTCTCATGAGCAAGCAAGGATGAGGGGTGATTGCACCCCTTTACCAGACTGATTCCTGATCCCCTACCACTGATGGTGTCAACCCTGGCTGCCCATTTTAGGTGGGTTTCTTTTATATGCAGGTAGAATTACCCAATATCCCAACGTGTCTGCTTTACATTCTGGGAACTAAGGTACTTATAGGGACCTGGAAAAGGTTACAGAAATGTTGCCAGTTGAAAGGTCACCAAAGAGCCTGGTAATGTAGTGATTAATGACTATACTGGGGAAGTAGCAGCATATTTTGAAGAAATTGCAGAGGGCCTCCTCACAATGGAGTCTATTTAAAGTGTGACAAAAGCTGTCCGGCTGCCTGTTAATTAGCAAATGTTCCTGCTTTAATAAGGTCTCTTTACATGACTTGTTATTTCTCATCTATAATAAAGTAAATAGCAGGGCAGTTTCTAGTGAAATAAGTTGTGCAAAGAAAGTATTTCCTCCACAGCTGCAAATGAGAAGGCAATGGGCTTCATTTCCTCTTACCCGAGTGCAAATCCACTGACTTCAGATTTACATTGACCAAAAGGGCAATTTTAGAAGCTTACCTGAAAGATTACTCTGTCCCTTACCTCTGTCTAAAAATGTTCAGGGCCAAATCCTGGCTGGTGTATACCATTGCAGACCCACTAGCTTAACTGGAGTTAAGCTGATTTATACCAAGTGCCTACCTCTGAATTTGTCTCTTGTGAGAAAGTTGCAGCCTCATCCTATGACATGCTGAGTAGCACTGGCTGGAAAAGAAGGATTCTGTTTCATGAACAGCATTGATACACGCAGAGTCAAATAGCCCATAGCCCAGGACCAAGGATGTGGGAAATCTGGGTTCAAATCAGGCAGAGCAGGGACTTGTATCTGGGTTTCTGAATGTCCTGACCATAAAGTTATGACATATTTGGGGTGAGGTGGACTCTGTGTGTGCGTGTCCTTAGTCAAAATCAGTACATCGTCACAAAAAGAGGATTTTAATTTTCCCAGTGGAAAAATACTGACAAAAAATTCCTGACCAGCTTTAGTATTGAAGGACATAAGCTCCTCACAGAGAAGTCAGAGAAAGTTACAGGACTTTGTTGCCCAATAGTTACTGAATCTTTTCCAATTATTATCTGCTATCTTGCCATGGTGTTGAAGACAGAAGTAGAGGCGGTGAAGAGAAGGCTTAAAAGTATAAAACATGGGGCCAGATTTCATAAGCCACACACCATGGGGATTTATTGTCTTGCTTTGGCCTGTATTGGGACCATTTGCAAAATCTGGACCCAGACTGGGAATTCAGACCCTTCCAAAGAGAACTCGGGCAAGTTTGGTTCTGGATCTGATTTTGACCATTCTTTCATTTAGAGTAGAGATGAACAGTGTATGTCCCAAAGTGTCTCAGCCCATGTGACTCTCACCTGGTGCTGGAGTTTGTATGAACTCAACACTGTGATCCTTTGAATTGAAAAGCTCTAGATCTCTTGGACCTGGGCTCAGTTTGAAATGTACCAGAACTGGCATATCTGAGCGTTACATGTTGCAAACTCTGTTTTTCTTGCTCATCAGTTGTGACTGCCTAATTCTGAGACCCTGAGCTCAGGCCCAAATCTGCAACTCAGGAGCTACAACCCCTGTGTGGATCAGAACTGAGGAAAATACTTACATGAATTGTGGCCAAATCAAACAGCTGAGCTTTAACTGGATCTAATTCTCTGTTCATAAACACCTGTGGTGCCTGGGTGCATTTAATATCCATGGGCAGAGAGAGAGAACACAAGTACACTGCCATGTCAGTTTGTGATGTAGTGCTCAAGCAACTATCTACCTCCCAACCCACTGCAGTTTCCCAGCAGCATCTGAGATGCTCTGATACCATGGCAATGTGTGCATGATACATATACAGGGAAACTGCAATATTTCTGTAGATTCAGTTAGTTCAGGATGAAGTAGAAACACATTTTAAAAGCCTGAACTTTCAAAGACAGTGTTTGAAGCCCAGACCCTAGATGGTAGATGGATTCACAACCTCAGTACTGCAAGACCCTGGTTTTTGTTGCAAAATCCAAATGCAGATGTGATTCCCTCTCTCCACCAGGCTCTACTTGCAGCAGAAGGCATGGGACTTTACTCGGGTCAGCAGGCAGAAAGGATGCAAAAGGGTGGTACCAGTGCAAGACTGACTGATTGTTTTCTGGATGCAAGCTGTGGGGAAGGCATGGATTCTGACCTCAGGGAAGGGAAGGGGGAATAAATGAGCTAGAAGGAAGCAAAAGCAAAATCCGCTGGCTGGATAGAAAATTAGTGGCAAATGCAGGAAGGAAACAGAGTCAGCATTTTATATAAATATTTGATTTCACCCTTGAATAAAGCTGTTTGGAGACTTTCTTCCCACTGCAGGTGAAACACTCTCTGCAGAGACAGCTAGGGCTCAGTCTCCACTTGGTTTGTAGGCAAACCCCAGATCCCAGATCAGTCCCTGTATATTCAGTGCCCTAAAGGACGTGGATGTGCTGGGATTCAGCCCATGGAAACAGAGTTGGGGGTTTTGATTAAGGTTAGAGCATGGGCATCCCTGAAGTTCCCTGCACAGTGCAAGTTAAAAGTAGACCATCAGGAACCAGCTTCATGGGTAGGGTTCCCTCTTTGTCCATATCCACATCACTAGAACTAGCTTCTTGCTAGATGGGGGCTTGATGCTGCAGATCTGGTAGAGAGAGGGGCAGACCAGGGGGCACAGTCGTTTACTCTGAGATGAGACTGGCTGGTCTGCTAAGCCGAGCTAAGGGAGGTGCTTGGGTAGGGATGCTGCAAAAATCTCCTGAAGAAAATTCTCTCCCCAGTCAGCACCCACTCCCCCCACAGCAACTCTCCCCACCCACTCCCATCACAGATTAAATGAAGTTATCCAAATGCTTCACTTTATCTCATCTTCACACAAGAACCGGCTGTTCCACTTCATGCCCGAGTCCCTGCTAACCAGCCCCTGAACATCTGTCACTTGAATAGCAAACAGACTCTTAAAGGGGCACTCTGCAGAATTGTTCCTCAGCTCTGCCCTGCTCCCTGTCCCCAGACCTTGCCTTTACTTAGCACCACTGCCTTAGCTACGTGACAATTTGGTGAACGCTCTTCAAGCAGAGGGAGGAAGAAGAGGGGCTGAGGTTGAAGGAGTGCGTAGTTCAAATTGGCTCCTCTGGTCAGTGTGACAGGCTGCAGGTGGTAAGGGCTGGATTGTGTCACAGTCACAGCCCTTCTTCCTATTGTCTGTGACTCACTTGTTTCACAATAGGTCCCGAGCTCTTCAGAGCAAGCCATTATTTCTCCCTGTTGTTTATGCACCATGCAGCATAACAGAGCCCCAAGCTGAACTACATGCGTGCAGGCACTGTTGCTTCTCATGACAATCTCATTTTTGGGGGGTTTCTATTTTAAAAAAAGACTCTTCCCTCTTTCTTTTCTGAACCAAATCTCCATACTGGTGAATATGGTCATTGGAGTGGGGATTATTCATCAAGGAAGGTGCAGCCAACCTGAGCACCCACAGTTGCATCTGATGCTATCATGTTTCCCACTGGTCATGCTTCTGTTTCCTACCACTAGATGAAGAGGATTTCCCCTCATCCTGGTTCTACCTGCCTGGGAGAGAGGCGCTCGGGCTCAGAGGTCCTGAGGCTCTGTGGGATTAGAGAGATTGTTGCCTGGGCCAAGGCTCAGACAGCCAGGAATGCAACATAGCTCCTCTGTGGGGCAAAAGGGCAAATCTGGGGGGTATGATGCCCCTGAAAGAATCTAGATTTGCAGAGGGATTGGCATAATTGACAGACCTATGGTTAGGGCCTGGGCAGAAACTCCAGGATACAGATTCAGGAGAAGTCCCTGCTTGAAGCCCAGGTTCCCCCTTCAGCATGCTGTTGGTAGAGTCAGCAATAAGGGATTAATCAAGGGACTCGGCCAGGGTGAAGGGTGATCCCTGGGATTTCCCATCAGTGAAGAAGGAGCAGATGTCAGGGGAAATTTTCAGATTCAACCCTGTCGTTGCAATACCGTTTGGTGTTGCTGGCCTGGACTTTTAACACCCAAAGCACTGAAAGGCAGATGCAGCTCCATTGTCACCGTACTTCAGCACAAGCTGCTGGAGTCCTGTCTCTCACTGACTTGGGGGCCGTTTCTTGCCACTCTTATAACCACAAGAGATTTCACCCCTTGCCAGGAGCCAGTGCTGTTCTGAAAAGGAGAGTTTGAACATGGGCATACACCCTGCTAAGACCAGCTGGTGGGGGTTCCCTGCATGGCAGGACTGGCAGTGGGGCTTTGGTGAAGCTGTGGCCAATGCACCTGGCAGTACGCAGACCTAACAGCCATCATGTGAGCAGCATGGAAGCCACTTGATTTTGCCCTTGAATAAAGGCATTTGGAGGCATTCTTCCAACCCCAGGTGAAATGCAGTATCTGCTGAGGCAGCTGGGTTTCCTGCAGAAAATCTGTGGTTTAGGCCAGAATCCAGAACCAGGGTTTGGATTTCAAACATCCCAAAGAGTGTAACAATGAGGGAGCTGTGACAACAGTGGTTGGGGTCTGGGGCCTGGCCACAATCACTGACCTGGCAAACCAGGTTCCTGCTTTGGCTGCAGCCTGGTTAGTCTGTTGCTTGCACCAAATATTGACTGGGGTCCTAATAAGAACATTTGAAGCCAAATTCCTGCTCCAGAAACAAACCTGCCTGGGAGGGCAAAGATCCAGCGTCCCCTCCCCACCCCCGGGGGGCTGTGCCAGGCACTTGGTAGGTACTGTGCTGATGGAACAAGGCTTGTGAAAAGAATTTTGCAAATGAGTTTGTTTCTGCGTAGCAGCGATTTTGATGCTACACCAAGTATCTCGCTCCTGCAGGCACGGTCTCCTTTCCATCTCTGCTGCTCTGCTTGCTGGCAGGGGCCCACGCCTCTCCTCCCCCTCCTGGAAAGCACAGGCATGGCAGTGTGAATAACAGCCCTGCCCCCGTGTTGGCAAGGAATGACAATGTCCATCATGCTGCTTGAAAAGCCTTTCCCTGTTAGGGTCCGTCTCCTCCACCTAGGCCAGTGCCATGGGGAGCAGAACGTGCCAGCTGCCTCCTGTAGTGGCAGATGCTGCTTGGGGGGACCTGGACCTGTCTGCCTGCTTCCGTCTGTGTCCTCAAGACAGCTCAGGGCTTCCATGTAATTTTCTCCCTTTGCTCTGCAGACGGAAATGTAGCTTTTTCTTTTCCCATGACGAAGGAATGCCAACCAGTGCTAGTCAAGGCACAGGGACACTGACTGCTACAGCCAAGCTTTGGCGGCTATTCAGATATCCCAGTGATGGATCTAAGTGCAATGACCTGGCTAAGTAACTAGGGAAAGTTATCATTTAAATGAGAATTTCATGCCATGAGCTCATTGTCATGGCCCTGCCACCAGCTGACAGTGTCTGTGTAGGCCAAGCTAAGAGGTGTGGGGGACTTTGTTCCACAAGAAATAAACCAGCTTGGTTCTTATTAACTTAATTTGTATAATGGGTAGGACAAACAGATCTCCTACAGAGCAAGTGTCCCTGTTAGCAGTTACCTGCTGCTTTGCATAAGGGCATAGCTGTATACAAAGGTAGCTAATTCTTGCCTCTCACAGGCTTTCTTCAGAGCCTGAGGAGAGGGGGATTTTGGGAAAAGGAGGCAATATGGTTTTAAAAGCCCAGTGGGCTCTGGGCCTGTGTGTCCCTCAGGGTTGGAAAGTGCCTGGCATGCTGCAGGTCCTAAATAATAAATAATGCTAATAATAGTGATGCAACTGGTTGCTAAGGAACTTCTGCCTCTCGCCTCAAATGACAAGGACGTTCTCATTAGGGAAACCACAAACCATTGTCTCTTTTCCCAGCTGGTCAAGGCCACGTACTCCCTTTCAGTTTTCACCAGTCTCTGAAGATGTAAAAAGCGATAACCTGGGAGTTCTTGTTAGGTGCTGTCCCCTCTTCCTTCTCCACTCTGCCTACTTGGATTTGTAGCAGTGATCACAGATACTGGTATTACACGAGTATCTTAAGTTCCCAGTCTGGGTTCAGAGTCTCCTTGTCCTAACCCCCACCCCTGCTACCTCGGAGACCTTACAGTTTGCCTGTCTGGCTTCTTCCAGTAAGCTGCTTGGGACTGGCACTGCCTCTTGCCTGCTGTGCAGACAGATCTCAGCTGCAGCCCCTGCAACACTAACCATTCAGACTCTGAGGCCCCATCTTGATCTCGCAGAAGCCAAGACCCAGCTGAAGTTTAGGGGAGTTTAGCCTGAATGCAGATGGCAGAACTGAGTCCTCAGAGCACAGGGGCAGGGTCGTGCCCTCCATGTGACAGCTGGTGTTTCACTTCCCCATTCGGCCCCCTCTGAAGTCCAGCACTCCCCAGCATTCCCTCTTTTCCATTTTCCTGTGTCTTCAAGTAGTAAATTTCATTATTATTTTTTTTTAAAATATAAACCTATCAAATGCAAACCCAGCATCGCTAAAATTAAATCATTTCAAGCATGATTGCCCTTTTCTTTCCTTTTTTTGGCTGCTGAAGCTCTTAATCATTTCAAAGCTGGAATATGCCATTAAATTAAGCCTGTGTTTTTGTTGATGATTCACTGTCATTCTTCAACCTGGCAGAGAGAGAGCATGCGAGCCCTGTAGCCCAGAGACATCTGAAAGGTTGATATAAAGGACAGCTAGGTTTGGAAGACCCTTTGATATTTTGCTGGGATCCTATGACCCCAGCCGACTTCTTGCCCTTTGGGCGGGAGGCTGGACTTGATGGTCTTCCGAGGTCCCTTCCATCCCTAATGTCTATGAAATCTATATATGAATATGTAAGGTCAAGTTCTGGTTGGTTGTTTTACTGAACAAGTATTTTGGAGCTTCAGTTATGATGAGGGACCTAATGTGTTAGAAGAGGATGGGGGTCGGGCCACTGGCCTAGCACTTTGAAGACTTGGTTTCCATTTTCAGCTCTGCTACAAATGTCATAAGTGACTTGGGATGTGTAAAATGGGAACAATAGCATTTCCCTGCCTCAGAGGGGTGCTATGTGGATAAATGTGAAGACAACTGATATGGCAATGAGTGCTGGGTTTAGAGAACTAGGAACCCTAAGTAGATATTGTACATATAGTAAGGCTATCTTTAAACTACAGACTTCTGCTGACGCAGCTGTGCTGATTGGGCTGAGCTCTTAGACAAAACCTCTGGGGTTAAAGAGAGACAAAACTGCACTTCTACTAGTATAACTTGTTTCACTTGCCAGTACAGCACTCCTGGTCCAGGAGAGAGCCCTCTTCCAAATAGACAAGACCCCAAAAAGTTGGGGCGGGGGGGGGAGGTGATTTGAGTTGCAGTGCCACTAGCATGATTTGTGCCTCTCCTGTGGGCCAGTGGGCTTCCCTGGCAGCCAGGGGAGTCTCAGGATTGGGTGAGAGCCAGGCACATGGATGCCATGGTGATGACTGCAGTATGGATGGATCTTTGATAGACTCAGTGAATGGAGAGATTAAGGAGCTGGCTGAGGCTCAGTGCAGATGAGATCAAGGTGACACTGGTGTTGTCTGAGGGAAGCAGTGACAAGGGCATGATACTCATTTCAGCAAGCTTTGAGGTAACAGGCTTAGAGCACCTCCAAAAATTTGCACTCTGCAGGCACAGAACTTTGTCTCTCCTGCCCTTGCAGCTGTCTCGCGACATCCTGCTCTGCATGCAGGGCTCTGTGGTTTGTGGAGATAAAGCTGCACTGTATGGTAGGTGACTAATGCAGAGTGAGTTGTGCTGCACACCCCTGCTGAGGAGCAACAGCCATGAGCAAGGCTCATCTTGCCAGCAGGCCAGGAGCTTTCTCATGCACAATGCCTGGAACAAAGCACCTGCCACTGGCAAGTCTGGGGACAGCTAGTGATGCAAGGGAAGCACCCACTCCTGTGCACTGGGCAGCCTGGAGGCAGCAAGTGCTACCTCAAACATGGGTGTTTCTGGCTGAGGGTGGTCCACATCTAAGGCAGCTGAGGGGTACATCCCTGGAGCAGCTCCTGTAGGACAGTAGCACATGGCTTCTCTCCGACCAGCAGAGGTGACCTCGAACCTATATGAGACACTGGCCTGTTATCCAAGGAATCCTGTTAAATTTCCGACTACTCAATGGTGATCCATCCATTGGACCCAATGCCTTTAAAATCAATTCTTATTTCAGACTCTTGAGTTTAAGTGTTACTGGATGCTGAGTATTTAAAGTAAAGTACCTGACTGCAGCTGAAACAGAATACACCAGGCCCCAGCTGCAAAGGGGGAGACAGGGGAGAAGGGAGGGGGCAGATGGGGGATGGAGATATAAACGGAGGAACTAAAAGCATAAGCTGTCCTGAAAAGGATTGTTCATTGGCTAAAAGTCAAGCCTGGTGTGAAAGGGCAGGTGAACCCCTGAAATAGATGAGATTTTTTTTTAGGAGAAAATTAGAAGAAAAACTGTTGAAAGGGGTTTTTATTGTGATTTTTCAAGGAAGATCTGGGTAAATAAGACTTTTTAAGAACCACCAGTGAAGAACAATTGTATAAAAAAAAAAATCCTCAAAGGAATAGCTGTCCTATTGGAAGGCATAAAATTATATAGCCCTCCCCCGATACAGCCTCTGTTGTGGTAAACGAGAAGGAGGAGATGTTTTACTCTGAGAAACAGATCGAGGAAACTTCACAGAAGCCAAGCAAGCTAAGATGCAGAAGCCCAAGGAATTTAATACATAGCCTCTCCAGAACTACCTCTTCAACCCCAGTAGGGAGGCTCAGGCTTGTTGGGATGCCCCGTGCCTCACTCAGCAGGGTCCTTTGGGCAAGATCTTATGAAAAGAAGCACTTTCTGCTTTTCATGGAGAAGTGGGACAGGAGATGGAGGGGTGGGGGGATTCGTGCTGTGCTGGATGGTACCCAAAACTTGTTGTTAAAGGCGCTGGATTTTATTTCTGGTATACTTACCATCCCGATTTGGTTTAAACCAGGGCTGTACAACTCCCAGCCTGCAGAAGGTCAACTCTTAGCCTACAGGCTCCCACCCAGGTGCCATGCTCTTTACCCTTTCAATTGCTGCCGCCACCAGATCCCTGGTTCCCCTTCCGTCCTCCAGCTTCTGCTTTCCTTCCCTGCCCTTGGGGGGCAGAGTGAGGTGGCTCAGCCTGTGGGATCCAGTGAGCATACAGCTCAGGGGGGCTTGGGGCTCCCACACTGTGGGGGGGGGAGGGGGGTCCACACAGCATGGCTGTGGGAGAAGATGCCAGCAGCATTGTCAGGTGTCCACAACCTACAACCGTACCCACAGTCCCCAAATCCATTCTTGTGCATTTACCTGGTGAATTTGTAAAAGCCTGTGGCATCCCAAGAGATGCTGTATGCAATGAAAAACAATCACTTTTAATTTAATAGTAAAGGAAGTCTGGTCAGGAAGGCCTTCCAGTTGCTTTACTATGTGTGTTTCTCTGCACTTCACACTTCTCTTCCATTAACTAAAGATTATGGGGGAAAAATCCTCCCTTTATATGGGAAGTATTTTTTGTTGTTTGCTTAAAGAATTAAATTTTTCTCATTCTTATCTTCCCCGAACATCCAAGCCAAAACCTGAGGGAAAGAGATTTCGGTGTTATTAGAAGCAGCAGCCAGGACTATTCTTTTTGTCTTTGGGATGCACATTAACACAACACAAAGCATCACAGGGCTAAGAGCAGACTGTATAGGGAAAGAGCCTCTGAGAGGACTGTGGGATGAGGAGGGGTCGCACAAAGCATGTGTGTGTGTTGCTGCCCTCTAGCGAGCTGTGAAGCTGTTCAGAAATCATTCCTCTTCACATACTGAGCCAGTCCCAAAGCTTTGCCGTGTAGGGCCGCTGAACT
>NW_017729001.1:10049987-10065527 GCF_001723915.1 Gavialis gangeticus
TCTAGCCTTATGGGCTAAATAAAATCCCCTTACAGGCCAGTTCCTGCCCACTGGCTGTAGGCTGCAGTTTATTTTCAAATAAATCGGATTTAAGCATCCAGTGCTGTTGGGTCTGCTAATCTTTGATTTCAGTTTTCCTTTTTACCTTTGCATTCTGTGCTTTATCTGAATCCGTTCCATTTGCTGACTGAACTCGAATTTCCTAGTGTCTCCCAGATCAGATGTGATCAGGTCCCATCAGCAGGATTTTTTGTACGTGTCTCTCATCAGTTTGCAGTGGGAGTGATTGAACTGATATGATTTTATTTCTTAGTGTTTTGTTGACTAACTTAAAAGCTCAACCCCTGGGCTCTGGCAGACAGAGTAGAGATACACGTTGCACACTAACTGAATCAGAGACTCGTGGCCGCCAGAGGCTGATGTCTGAGTAATGCAGGCCAGGAAGCAGTCATACAGGCACTTTTCCTTCAGTCAGGATGGGTTAGAGACCAGCTGCTAGCAGTTTGACTTAGGGTGCTGTGTTCCTCTGGGGAGGAGGGGAACAGATGCTGCTAGACACAACTTGCAGCCCTGGTAGCTTTGCAAGTGAGGCACTGGGAAAAGTGGATGGATGACTCCTTGCTGCTTCCTGAGAGGAGTGTGGACAACCCTGTCCTTTGCCCTGCAAGAGAATGAGAGAGGGAAACCCTGGAGTTTGTGACTTCCACATCTCTCCCCCATGGGAGCCCATCACTGCCCAACTTTGATGAGCCCCAGCTACAGGTGTAAAAGTAGCAGGGTAAAACAGGCTTAGGCTGGGCCCTCAGCTACGCAGGTATAAATCTAAAGCAACGCCATGCATGGAAGCAGAGTCACTCTGGATCCATGCCAGAGTAACTGATAATAGAGCCTGGCTTTTCTCTTGTAAACCTCACCCAGTGACCCTGCTGCAGGGCTGCCCAAGTTTCACCTGCACTCAGAGCCTCTGTGTAAGTCTCTACCCCAGCAACACCTGCCGTTAGAGTGCTGATGGGAATCAATGCAGCTAACAAGGGTACAGCAGACTCTGAGACCAATGACGCAGCTGCTGCTTTTAGGAATCGCTTCCACTAGCAGCTGCTTCTATACAGAAAGAGCCTAGTCAGACTCTGGGAGGTTCATCTGCTTCTCATCTGTCCCTTCCCCACTCCTTGCTCTCACCCCTGCCCACGATTTTGCTCTTCATTACTGCACCTGCTGGCATATGTGGGGTGTTACAATAGTCATTTCAGCAGCGTGAGAGGGGATGGGCCCAGCAAACACTCCTGATCCAAGCACCTCCCAGCCCTGGGGAATGCTAAGGTCCAGATTTGAGGTTTGAGCCTCTGACAGGCAGTGGTTTTATGTGACACCGAGGCACAGTGGAGCACTAGCAAGTCCCCATGGCAGAGATCTCAGGTCCCAGCAATTGTCTCTGGGGTGGAAGGATTTAGAAAGGACCCTGTAAATCCCAGAGTGGTCCTGGTGTCTTGGTTGTATGACCAACTTGCTAGAGATGAGAGGACCCTCAGGCTAGGAAAGACCATCTCTTCCCCAAAGACCTCAGACTCTGAATAGACAAGGCAAATGGGGGAGGGGAGGAAACAGAAGCAGATGTGACCTGTGGGGGGTCATGCAGCCCATCAGTGGCTGAGCCAGGAGCAGAGCCAGGTCTCCTGAGTGCCAGGCCAGCACCTTCTCCCCAGGGGCAATCTGCTTCTCCCCAGTTCGTCCTTGGAAACACCAGTTTCATTTATTTCTATCATTATCAAAGTTTTGCTGCTGTGTCAGGCCGAGTGGGGTTGGGAATGTTGATGCATTCAAAGAGGACTGGCTGGCAGGATTGTACATGAGGCTTCAAGGCTGTAGCATCTCTGCTATCCTGTGTTCCCTCATTAATCACCCGATAAAAGGGGACCCAGACGCCTTGTGCCAAAAACAAATGTGAAGTCTTTGTTGTCGGCCCTATCTCCTGTACCATACATCATCTCCTGTCCTCTGGGATGCGGGCAGGAATAGCTTCATTTCCTTTCGTGGCAAAGGTAAAGCACAGACCGCTGTAGTTGGTAATGTATTAGGAGTGACGTTTCCTGGGGCTAATGGCAGCGTGAGCTGATTGGCTAGCTTCCAGTCTGTGCCATGTGGCTCCCACAATGCACCTCACTCTTGACCCCGATACATCTTTTAAACCATTTCTGGCTCCCATGCCGGCTTGATAAGCTCATCCAAATCATTACCTGCAGCAGCCCTGTTATTCCTCACTCTACTCTACTGTGCTGATGTTCCTAACATTCGTGACCCCCATGGTCCTTCAGTCCTTACTTTGATGCTTTTCTGCTGTCCCAGCCTGGGTGGCTCTTAAGAAAATGTTGCCAGTGCTTGTGAATTCAATTTATGTAACTGCCTGAAGGGAGCCTGCATTTATAGGATTGTCAAGCCTGTTCTCCCTGGTATCTGGGAATCTAGGATGGGTTCTGCCTTTCTCAGGGGCTGTACCCAGTAGTCCAGACCCAGGACCTGCCTGACTGTCCCCAAAACAGAGCCCTCTGCTAGGTCCCTATCATGATTGTGGTTTGTGATAGCACGCAGGAAATCCAGGCAGGAGCACTGCTCAGTGTTGCACAAACACAGAACAAAAGGTGCCCCTCGTCCCATGGAGCTAAGCTTCTGCATTGCTCTACAGGCACCCAGCCTGCCCATCCGTGCCCCCCTGCAACTGTACCAGGATAGGCCTTCCGCAACACCAAACCATGCTTTACTTGGAGTACAGCTTGTGCCAGCTGACCTGTCACGCCATGCTCTGTGCTTGCCAACAAAAGCCCAGCCTCAGCCTTCAAGTTCATTGCATACTATTATTAGCGTGGCCATATAAATTCAAGCCCCTCTTCTCCCCCCACAGATGACAATATGGATGTCAGACTCCTGCCATCCAGGCTGAGCCCTGACATTGTTTCTGATCACTTGGAGCCCTGGAGCCCCAGTGCTGCAAATCTGCAATTCAGATAGACTGCAGTCAGCTCTGTCTTGTCCCAGATAGAACAGAAAGAGAAACCCTGCAGGACTTTGCTGTACCTGCCGGGAGCCACTTCTGTTGTCAACAGGCTGAGGGCACAGTCCTTAGCTGCTACCAAATGTGATCATTTCTCTCTCTGCAATGGAAGTAAATAGATGCCTGAGGCAGTGAGAAAGGTGGAGTCCTGGATAAGGAGAGAGGCTGGAGCAATTCATAAAGCCAGGAAAACAGGAGGAAGCAAAGTGTCACTAGCCGGCTGTCCATCCAGGCTCCCTGCTGAATGAGGGAGCTCCTTCTGGGATGGAATTGCAAAGCTGTGGGTTGAAATAGGAAGGGAGTCCATGTGGATGGGAGCCAGCCCACCTGGCTCTGGTACCTGTCCTCAGGGTGGAGTGGAGAGGCTGTACTAGGGGTGTACAATGGTTCTTGCTCCCAGCTGAGGGGTCAAACATGTCTCAACTGGCCCCAAAGTAGAAGAAAAGTACTTTCTCACTAACTTGATGATAGTCTCTGTGGCTGCCTGTGTTGGTATGAGACAGCGCGGGGCAGGTTCAGTGGTCGCACAGGGTTGCGCAATGGGGGTAGTAGCTGGGAACTCTGTTGCCACCCATCTGCATCTGTGAGCACATTGCTGCATTTCCCCACAACCTGCAGCCTCGTTGCCATCACAGACATGCACAGAGGATCTTTGTTTTGTGTATGTAATCTGGTGGGAAGGGACTTCCTCAAAGTTTCAGAGGTTGAGTCTGGAAGGGCATCCAGAAGTTTGGCTGCTTCTCAGACAAAATCAAAAAAAGCCTCTTGGAACAAAGCCCAAGCTTAGGGACTTCCACAGGAACAGGCAAGTTATGTTGTGGCGGGGTACCTTGCTCTGCCTAAATGTTACCTCCCAGGTTGGCAAGAATGATGAACAGCCTGGAGAAAGGCTCCTGTAGATGAGAGACAGATCCCTCTCAGCAGCTGGCGGATGGATCTGGAATCCTCTCTCAGATGAGCGGGCATTCAGAGCAAACGAAAGCCTTGTGCCAGCCTGGCCATAACAGTGCCAGAAGGAGAAGCCCAGTCCCTGCTGACTGGAGATGGAGGAGACAGATTTTTCTGTTGGTGTATATGCTCGCAGACACAGATACTGTGGTGAAAGATGGACACTGCATGAGCACACGGTGAGAATTCACCCTTTAGCTAGCCTGTAGCACAGGTTTAATATCTTGTCTCTACCACCCAGCAGACCATTTCTCAGGGGGGATTTGTGGGTGGAGAAGGTCCTTTCACTATTCCCCCATGGTGTATACAGGGCAAACATATCATCACATCAGGGCCGAGGCTAGGGCAGCCATCACGCTCCACTGCTGGCAGGAAGGAGTCCATCCCAGCCTCTGAGGGACTCCCAGAGCTATTTCCTGAGCTGCGTGGTGAAGGAGAGGGTTTGAGGCTAATTGCTTAGCTGAAGACACATATTAAGACTTCATGGATAATTCATGGCTTTTCATTAATAAAGCGAGGAACAAATAATTATAGTCCAGATCTCGGGTCATAGCAGGGAAAGGGATGTGGGGGAAACCTGATCAGAATATTTTGAATGCCCCCTTAAATTATTAATATGAGCCAAAGAAAAAGCAGGCAGGGGTTTTGATGGCTCTGTTTGGTGAGATGGAGGCTGAGTCAGAGCTGAGGAAAGACACCCCCTTTCAAGCATTGGGTTACTGAGTCACCTCCATGGAGTGATTGTGTTGGAAGCAGGCAGCCTGGTATCCCAGGAGTGCAGGGTACAGTAGCGAAGCACACTCCCCTGGCAGAAAAGTGGCACATAGCTGTGCTTGAAAGGGGCCCTTTCACAATGAATCTCATTTAAAAACTGGCCAGAGAGAGATACTGTTTCTTAGTGTTTTTCAGCATTTTGATTTCTGGGTATGGGGGATAATTTGAGTTTGAAAGAGTGATGGGTCATAGCTCCCTGGATTCAAAACTCCTAGAAAGCTGGAGGGCATCTGGATAGAGGATTTGGTTTGAGCCATTTGAGACAGAGAGAGAAGCAGGGGCATATGTAGCCTGAAGCTGGAACCTCTTTGATTTTTGTGTGCGGCACCTTTACATTTCTAAGAACTCTGTCTGTCTGCTGAGATGAGAGCTATTTTATTCTGTGAATCTCGGCAATGTGGTACACAAGAGACACGCGCGCTGTACTTTCATAGAGACTTTGAGTTTGGGTTTTGTTGGTTCTCCTTAATCTAAAATGAATCTAAAATGCCATGTTAGAACAGAGGTAGATGTCTGCTCTGTGTGTGTGGTGAAAAGCAGGCAAGTTTCTTTGGGTAGACGCGATATCTTTTATTAGACCAACTAAATAGTTGGAAAAACGTTCTTTGCCAGCTCTTGGGCACAAACACCCTTCTTCAGGCATAGGGAGACTCTGCTGGTGTACATGTTCTCCAAGGTAGAAAGGAAACTAATTTACAACTTAAAAAGCAGAAGAGTCAAGTTACAAAGGTTGGGTTCCAGATCCAGCTGGTAATGATGTAGACAGTTGCCATGGAGACAGATATGACTATGATGCCACAAAGTGCATTCTGTGACATCACAAAGGAGGAATGAGTCTCTGTTTTAACTCAATAACTGTTGTGTTGACCAGGGCTGACTTGAGGAAAGGTGGGGCAATGCATAAAGGTAAACAGACTGTTTTGGTGCATGTTAACACTCGTAGACTGCTTGTAAAGATAGATCTCTAAAAAACCCAGGTGTGCCACCCATCTGAATGAGGAAATCAATCACTTATTCATCATCAGGTAGGTGGGAAAAGCAACTCAACTTTCTAATTGGGTCATCAGCAGCAAAGGGAGAAACTGCACAGCCTTCTGGGGACCACTGGTACCTCAGACAGAGAAGAATGTAGCGGCATCTCATACATCTGTGCCACATACAATTTCAGAAAGCCCTCGCACCAAAGCCAGCAACATGAGGAGATAAATTGCCAATGCCAGCCCCTGCAAATACATGCTTGTAACCATTGCTGGCACCAGGATAAGGGTTTCTGAAGGTGAGAGCAAAACTGGTAATTATTAAGTGTGTTCATGGGCCATAGCATGTGATATCTGCATTTCTTTGTATTTGCACATACAGTGTTAAAGTCTTTTATAAATGCCTTTGGTAGCCACTCAGAGGACTGAAATAATAAGCAAATCTGATCTTTTCACTGTAACTCAGCTTTTGGATGGTGGAAATACTGAGTTAGACCACGTATTGTATCACTGCGAACACAAGCCTCGCTATTTGGAGAGGCATCTGTAGAAAGCAGGGACAGAGATACTGGGAATTATCACAGAGCTTGAATGCACATGGAAATAACGCATGCAAATGCACAGTTCTTCATGCCTCTTTGCAGCATTACTCATTTGTCCCTTGCAGTTAGCTGGCACAGGCTCATTTCTGGAAGGTGCAAGTGCTCTGGCCTAATTGAGCAAAACTCTGAAGTTCCTACTTAACCTTAAGCCTGGAGGGCTAGAGGTGTTGCACTGGGGCAGAATGGCTCAGCTTTGGACATGAACAAGCCCCATGTCTGCATTATACAATCACAGAAACAGTGCATTTTCTTATTGTTATAGATGTGATTTGTAACCTAAAATGCTGAGAATAGAAATAAGAAATGAGTTCCCACTTTGCGCAGGGCTATGGCACTCCCTAAAGCTAATAGTGTTAAGTTTTCGTGGCCTTCTGATGGCACCACCACCTTTTAATGGAACAACAGTGGTATATCGTGTGCTCCTAAGATGATCTAACAGGTCTCTTACATCTCTTTTTTCTTGCCTGTAAGACACCTTCAAGATTCCTTGTGGCACTGGGTTTTATTTAGTGATATATTTATGCACTAGTATTCACACTATAGTATGGCCTGAACTTTAGTTTCCAAGTAGTGTGTTAGCTCCTGTTACATGAACCACTAGGGGCTGGGTTCACATCACAGGTACCTGCAAGGGAGATGGGAGGTGGAACCACAGTGGAAAGAAACAGAATCATACAGTACAAGGTGGGTGGATGGAGTGAGAGGAGGTGATCAGAGTTCTCTGACCCCTGGTTTGATAGGTAGAGTTGCTGGATTGAATGCCTTGAGAACAATTCTGAATGAAGAGAATTTTGCTTCTAGTATTGAGCAATGGCTGTCTTAGCAGGGAAAGGTTGACTCCTCTTCCATTTTCAAGGCCATTTTCCTTGTTACCAGGGTGCCAAAACATGAAGGAAAGGGAAAGCTGCTGTCCTGGCACAGCAGAAGCCACCAAACCTGACTCTGGAAGCAGCACATCTGTGGTTTGCGAGTATTGGCATACAGGGCAACAGTTGGCCCAGACGTTCCTCTCATCAGGTTTTTAATGTGTATTTGGAATCCTTCTACTCCTTGATATTTAATTCCTAATTCAAGAAGGGTAGAGGTCCTGGTACTGTATGTCCCCCCAGCATGTCAATGTAAATGACTGCAAAATATTCAGAGAACCATGGGCCATTACTAGAAAATTGATTTTTCTGATGCCCACACCAGAAAACAGTGCATCATCACAGGAGAAGGGGGAGGGAGGGTACATGGGGGCCAGGAAAGCATTGCTAAGCTAGGATTGGATTTTTATTGGATTTTATCTATCTGTGTGTGTTTGCATGTGCATAGGAGAGAGAGAGAGATGGAGCACCTTGGCTACATTACTGTCTGGATGAAGAATTAGCCATTTCCCAGAAAAAGAAATATATTTGCATTAAGAGAGATCTCACAGAAAAAGGCCACACACTGTATTACCCCACAGGTCAACCAGAGCAGCTATCCGGGATGTGTACTGAGCGTGTATATACAACACAACTGCATCATCTGCCTCAACATCTACCTCACACAGAGCAGAATACAGACAGCAAGGGGAAGCAGAAGAATACACCAGGGCTCATTACTGGGCAGGATAAAGTGTAACACCAGTGGTAAAGGGTTAGATCACGCATTTTTCACCAGCTATGGTTTTAAGCATAATCCGATTTTTGTATTCATATAGCTGTTAGCACAGCAGGGCCTGCATCCATGGTGTCATCAGTGAAGTGGGTCATCAGCATGTGTTAAACCTGGATCTGGGACTCACTAAGGGCACCTTTCCTAGCCTCACTGTACAGCAGGTAAATGATAGATGCTCCCACCAACCTTGGAAGCTGGCAGAGGAACAGATCTCTAATGGAGACAGCAGCACAAGTCCCCTGAGAATCAGCAGCAATCAGGTTAATGATTGAGGCACGTTCTGGTGTCGGTAGTTGCCTTCTCCCCTTGCATCAGGATTGGACTCTGTAGTTCTGGTGCTTGTCTCTTCCCCAAGTGAAAGCAAAGGGGTGCATTGGAAGAAGTGCTTGAAAGGGAGTTTAAAAAAAAAAGCAACAAATAAATCTCAATACCAGCTTTCACCTGTCTCTTTCCACAGACAAACGATCGGCTTTACCCTTCCCGGCAGCTGTCTGCTTGTCAAGTAGGGGGATGGCAAGGAGTGACAGGCTCCATCGACTCGGACTGTTATCTGAGCCGCCACAGCCACCAGTCCCATTTTGCTGCTTTTGTCTGTCCATCAGCAGCATATTTACTGAGTTAATGAAGTACTGTGGTGCGAGGAAAACTGAGAAAAAAGGCAGCCTGATAAACCATCCTGGGGGGAAGAAAGAGGTAGCAATATCTGGATCTGCATGGCAGGCTGTTGGGGAAGAGATGGAGGGGAAAACAAAGGAAACCAATGCTTTGTTCTCGAAATAGGATAGATTCAGGAATCAGACCCTCCTGGGAAAAGGTGAAGTGCTAGAACTGCTGGGTTTGGGATGGAGACACCTGCCTACAAAGACAAAGTAAATTTATTAGTAAATGCAGCTTTCCCCTGCGTTATGGGCCTGGCAGTGACAAGGCAGATCAGAATCCAGCAAGCCAAACCCTGCTCTTGTCTTATCCCCAGAAGTGGGCAGCTGGGCAAGTAGCACTGTATTTTGCCCAGTTATCTCTTGATTAAGCTAGGTCAGCAGAGCCCAGTGGCTTAATTCGGGTGGCCAACCTGTGGCATACAAACCACGAGTGGCACAGGCAGCCTCTATGTGTAGCATACAGCAGATGAGGGAAGGGGAGGGAGCTCAGTGATGTATAGGGCAGGAAGCAGGAACCAGAGCAGGCAGGGAGCACAGGGTGGGAAGCAGAAAGCAAAGCAGCAGATAAGGCTGAATAAGAGTTAGGAATCCAAGTGTCATTTGGGGAAGGTGCAGGGCTTAATTTGTGGCATACCACAACTCATAGTGCTTGACCAGCCAAATGATGTAGCAGTATGTCTAGAACCCCACAGCTGCAAAATACTGGGTGAGTCCTCAGCACCTGGTACTGAATTGCAGAGGAAGTGATGGGACAGGTCAGGGAAGCTTGTTTTCAGGGCTCTGTTTGAAGGACAGCTGAGGTACCTGTGGTGGGTGGAAGGAGCCACTCACCATCTGCAAATTTGCCGTGAAGTTTTATCCTGAGGGCTTTTAAGGTGGTGAATCCTGCAGTACTTACTGACTTTGCTGCCTCCCATGCTCACCAGTGGTGCACCCCTGAAACAAAATCTCCCCCTGCCATGTATGTGTGCACGGGAGACTTGCAGAAGCTAACCCCCATGTGCATTCTGACAGAGAGAACTCTCTGACAGTGGCTTGTTTCAGTCCTGCAATTAGCCCCCAGCACTAGTCAGGGCCCAGGAGTAATTACTATCCACCTTGGCTGCTGCCAGGGACAGGCCTTGTTTCTCGATCCCTTGACTTACACTGTCAGAGTGTAGTACTCAGTGGTCATTTCTAATTGGTTCTGGCATGATAGACAGGATGCCTGCAAGGCAGCTTATTGCAGGAAAAGTCAAGGGAAGAGCTGTGAACACACACCTGACAGCTTCCCTCTACATGCACCCTGGCCCAAAGTAATTAGCCTTGAGTTCCTGGGGGCGCATTAAGGGTGACCAGCATATGCTAGTGCAAGCTGAAGCTGCTTTCTTGATTGATATGAGTCTCCTGAGGTCATCTGTCTGGAGTCCCCTTTCATGTGGAAAGTATTGCTAAAAGGAGACGGGGTGGGAAGAGAGGGCACTGGGCAGTATGAAGGAGTGCAAGTACCGGGATCATTTTGGAAGAACATGGAGCTGGATTCAATTCAGTGTTTTTTTTCATTTGAGTGATTTATTCCTTTGTCTCAGATTCTGTGCTCATTTAAACAGACAGCAATTACTGGAGGAACATGTTAAAATGTGAGAGTGATGGGGTCACAGACATCTGAGATGGATCAGCCCTACAAACTTTGAACCATTCCCCCCATCCACCTCCTGGCTTCCCAGCAGGGTAGAGTATAGCCACCTCAGGAAGGCAGGTCACATGAAAGGACATTTGTGGCATTATGGCTTGAGTAAGGTAGTAAAGCGTTCTGGGAGGAGGGATTGGCTATTGGGTTTCCTCCCAAATTCCTGGGAGTGAAACAGTGGGCCATGGCCTGGCTTCCACTAAGCAAGTGAAGTTCACATTGAACTCAATGCACCACATTTTAAAACAGGAGCTTCCCTCTCTGTGACCTTGATTCCCAGCCCTCAGCACAGAGAGGCATGTTGTTAACGCTGCAATGGGAGATTGTTTGTCCCAAAAGTCACCCACTGCAGCAAAAGCTATGGAATAGGGGGTTATTATTGCTGTGAAGGTCCATGAAAGAAAAAGCTGACTACAAGCTCTGCTGCACTGTGTCCCATGTCCAGAGGCATGTTCAATCCCTGATTGATGTAAAATGACAGAAGGCTCCTAAAGACTCAAGCCCCCACAAAGAGCTTCTGCTGTGAAAATGTGCCCAGTGCTGCTGTTGCTTCAGTTCAGTCTCTGCCTCCTGTGCCAGGGGGAACCTGATTTCCAATTTCCCCTGAACTGTGTGGCAGACACAGGGGCTTTGATTTGAGGGTACTGTCAGGCTTAGCCCATAGCCCAGTCTGAGCTTCCAGCACAAGGCTGAAAACCAGAGCTGACAACTGACCCATTCCTGGGAGTGCATTGTGCCTTTGAGGAGTTGGAGGAGACAGTCCAGAACCTCTGTGTGCTAAGATTGTCCCCAGGGGGCATGAAAAGCAACAGGCATCTGAATGCTGCAGTGCGACAATCCCAAAGGACAGGCCAGGTCAGGACAGAAGAAATACCCCACCAGCGTCCCCTCCCTCAACCAGGCTGGTATTGATTCAGAATGAACTTTCTTAAAGTGTGGTTATTTCTTCCAATTACTCTTTCAATATACCCTTTACTGAGCATACAGTAGGATCTCTAATGAGACAATGCAGGTGATAGACAGCTCTATCCCCTGCTGAGTCCCACACATCAAAGCTAGGATGGAAGGCAAGGTGCCCCCCAGGCCAAATGATGCTGGATGTACAGGTGTTGACTCATAAAGATGAGGAGGACAGACTGAGACTCCTGCTGAACTGTTGATTAACCCCTGGCTACCAGAGTAGGCTGCTCCACTGCATTTCCTGAGTTCATGTGTGTGGATCAGAGAGGGATTCATTGCATAGCTCAGCTCAATAGGATTTGCAGCCATCTTTGCATTAATGCAGTCATCAGCAAATTAAGTGCACTGAATGCATGTGAAATGTGTCAGGCTGACAGTCCCTGGAAACTGAAGTCCTTGTCCATTCAGCAGAGCCTGTTCTGCCCCCAACCCACACAACTCACCCATCAGTGTTTCTCAGTCCTGACCTAGATAGAAAAGCTCATGTCTTGGATTGAAGGGGAAGCTCAGTCTCTACCACCCCTTCATCTGATGCACTGCCAAAAAAGATGCTGGTTATGGAAGTGGGTTTTATGATGCAGTGATACCAAACAGCCTTGCAGGAGGAGGCTGGGAGCAAGCAGGCCCAGACTCTGTTCTGGCATTCCTTATTTCTTCTTTGCTAGGTTTTAGGTTTGATGTTCCCACTGGAAAGAAAGGTGCAAATTAAAATCTTGTGCACTAGCAGGGACAGCAGGGCTCTATGCAGATATATTCTCAGGAATGGATGGGCGGTGACTGCCCCCACCAGTCTCCCTGAGGGTTCTTCTAGAGAAGAGGGAAGCAACCTGTGGCCTGCAATATTGTATGAGACCTGTAAAGCTGGGGCAGTGGTGGGGGGAATTGGTGGCATCTGGTGGAGAGGGGAAATTGGTAGCATGTAGCAGCAGTGGTCAAGTTCCATTAATTCATCCCATCACTGCTGAAGGGTTTCCTACCCCTGTTCTAGAGTCACATGACTGGGAATAATAGTTATTTGTCTGGCGGGTGAACTGCTCAAACCAGGCTCCCTCTTGAGACATCTCTGGTCACCCTGGAGCTTCCCGCAAAGTAAGGGGCGGGGAACCTTTCAATTACTGATACCCACCAGTGCCATATAGAAATCAGATTAACAGAGACCTTGAGTGAACTAAGCCTCATTTGAGATTTTGTCTCCGGGCTGGTTAAGGGGACATTTCTTTCTTATTCATGTGCTTGTTGTCCAGCTGCTCTAGCAACACTCTCCCATGTTTCTTCTTAGTGTTTTCTTCTGGCCATCAGCACCATGGAGAGAAGCACCAAGCAGGGCAGTACTATCTCATCCACCCCCAAGACACAGAAATCCAGTTGGTTTCCATATCTAAGTCCAGAGTATGGCATCAAACCAAGAGGGTAGCAGCACTAAGCAGACAACTGTTTTACAAAAGACCCACTGTACTACTGCCAGTTCGGTCAGATAGCTCTTCCACGCAGAATGGCAGGGACAGCAAGTGCTTAGTCACACACACAGAGATGGCCAGCTACAACAGGACTTGGGATGTGGACCAAGATGGAGGTACTGGAGGAGCTCACATGAGCCCTACTCTGAGGAGAGACTGCACCCATGGTTCCTGCCACTGGGGCTTCTTGTAGACCCGTCGGCAAATCCGACAGGCTGAAGATTCCTAATCATCCTTTCTGCCTTTTTCCTGTGAGGGTTTGGCCTGGCCAATATGCACAGACAGCTGAATATATTGTTAGTCGAGTAGTTCATTTATTTTTTCTAATCCTTCCAAGTGGCAGAACAGTGTGTTCTCCTCAGCTGTAGCTGAATGAGCAACCCTTGTTTGAGTAGGGTCAAGTGAAGATTGAGGCACCCCATTTTCCTTCAGCCTGAAAAGCTGCCCTGCTTTTCCTCCCTTCCTTTCTGTCTGGTGGTTATTGTCCCCTTAGGGATGTTCTTAGGGGACTCAGTGCCTGGTGTTGCATTGTTTCCAACCAACTAATAGGCAGCAGGCTTGTTTTCAGAGATTGTATGGGACAGAAATCCCTGCACTCCATCTCCAGCTGCAATTACCGAGGCCAAGTCGATGCAGTTGATGGTAATAGGATGGTAACACTGTCTGAATTTGTATTTAATGCTGATTCCAAGGGCCTATAATTTTCATCAGCGCCGCATGACTTTTTATAGAACAGAAAAATGTGAGAGCGGTTAATGAGCTGTAATTCTGAAGAGCTGCTGCCTTGATTGGGACTAATTATTTTCTTTATAAAAATAATTAACAATCTGAACAACCTATAGAATAAAAAGCATGTGGCATTAATTAAACCATGCAGTATTTTCAATGCACCTTTATCTTCCCTCTCCCAGAACAGCAGGAATATATGGCTATGTTACTCTGCACAAGGCCAGACTCAGATCTAACTTACATCCCATTCACTGCTGTTAGCATTATTGATCTCTGAAGGTTGTATCTCAGAACAGAATTTGGTCCTGGGGGAAGATGTACTTGTCCAGATCCAAAACCCTCTAGCAAATGCCAGAAGGCTTGGATCTAGAACCTACTTTGCACCCTTCCCCCCACATTTGCAATTGCCCTCAGTCACTGAGGGGAGCCAGAACCCTGGATTTGCATCTTGGAAAGGCTGCCCTCTGATGACAGGTTTTGAGAAGCAGCATGGTCATTTCATCCAAGAGAAGACTGAAAGTTGCCTGAATCTGTCTATACTAGCATGAAGATTTCAGATAGGAGAAGGCAAAGTCACGCTAAGATCCAATAAGTAGAAAGGGATATTCAGACCGGAAATAAGGTGCATGTTTTTAAGTGAGGGTTATTAGAAAATAGGGTGACTTGCAAACAGGACGTGGTGGGTTCTCTGTTGCTTGAAGTCTTTTACATAGCCATGCAGGCTTGATTTAAAGAGGCATTTTAGTTCAACCACCAACTCTCGAACATGAGGCAAGAACTACTGGTTTTTGTTATGTAAGACTTCAGGCAAATGGTCCCTACTAATCTGAAAATGAGTCTGTGATGTTTTGGCTGTAATTAGAGCAGGTGACTGGACATCAAGGGACTGGAATTCTGTCATTGGCTCTGTCATTTGCTGAGTGACCTTGGGCAAAGCATTCATCTGTGCCATCTGAAAATGGTATTTATTTTGCTTGGTCTTGAGACTTAATTAATGTTCATAAAGAAAGCATTTTGAGACCTTTGGATGAAAGGTGCTATGTAAATCTCCCTAATCCTTGTTGTATGCATCAGATTTTGAGATTTAGGTATCTACGCATGTGTGTGAATTGTACACACAGCAATGTATAATATATAACTTGCTAACAAGACTAATTCCTCTATTTTCCTGAAGGTAGCCTATGAATTAATTAATATATTTGCATAATCTTGATTTTGTTTATGAATAATTCTGGATTATCCAAATAGGAATAAAACTAGTACAGTGCAGCTCTATATTGCCTGTCAGTGGAGGATACCAAAATATTTTACAAATATTAGCTAAGACTTAATATCCAATTTTTTTGTGTGCAATTGAAGATGGGTCTGCAAAGTTAGTAAGTGGCAGAGTTTGGAATGAAACCCAGGAGTCCCGGCTCCCAATATCCTGCTTCAACAACTCCATATAGGCTGAGTGAGCAGAAAAATCATATAATGCCGGGGAAATCACGGCAGTCTACTCCATCCATTTACTGGCTCTGTATGCATACTGGTTGACTTGACTAGGAAGGCAGACAATATTGTTCCTCATTATTTACAATAGTGCTCTGCACTGGCAAATTATAGATTAGAAATGGTTGGGAATTTTCTGGTTTGGTGCTTTATCAGAAAAAGGCTGATTTGCTAAAACAAAAACTTACTGTAGGAAAATGATGGCACATTCCTCCCTTGTTCCAATGTGCTCCTAGCCTGGGGGCAGAGCACTCTTCTAGGAAACGAGACCTGGATTGAAGTACCTGGTCTGGATATGGCAGAGTAGGGATTTGAACATCAGTCACTTTTATCCCAGGTATCAAGGAAAGGTTGAGCCCTATTTTGTTCCCTAAACTAATGCCTTGTGCGACATTAGTCTCTACTTTCTGTTCCCAGCTAGAGCTCAGACTGCTTTCCACATTAGGACAGCACCTGGGTGTTTGGGGGGGGCGGGAAGTTGGGCTGGAAGGGACCCCGGACGATTATCGAGTCCAGCCCCCTGCCCCAGGGGTAGGAAGTCAGCAGGGATCATAGGATCCCAGCAAAATAAGCATCCAAATGTGTCT
>NW_017729001.1:10065641-10074213 GCF_001723915.1 Gavialis gangeticus
CCTCAAGATATTGCCTTCAGCTAGTCTGTTAAGGATGGCCTCTTTGATAATCTTTTCCAGGACCTTCCTCAGGATAGAGGTCAGGCTGATGGGCCTGTAGTTTGCCGTATCTACTTTCCTCCCTTTCTTAAAGATAGGTACCACATTGGCCCTCTTCTAATCTTCGGGCACTACACCAGAGCGCCAAGAGCTCTTGAAGATCTGTGCCAGGGGCTGAGCTATGATGTTTGCCAGTTCCCTGAGTACCCTTAGGTGTAACCCATCAGGGCCGGCTGACTTGAAGGTATCTGGCCTGTCGAGATTTTCCTTCACGAGGTCAGCTTCGATGGAGGGCAAGGAATCTCCCTCACCTGGGCCTCCCTGACCTATAGTGAGCAGGGCCATCCCATGGGGCTGGTGAAAAAATAACACATGGGACTGGTGAAAAACTGGTTACTTAAGCAGAGACTGGATGCAGGCCTCAGATTAGTCCTTTCTCTTGTTCACCAGCTGTCTGTGCAGGGGCTGTGATTCTGATTCACCTCCTCAATATGGTTATAAAACTTTGTACAGATGTGGTGATCACCCTTTTTGACCATGAGTGAGGACTGAACTGGGCACTTCCAGACCAAAATTAGGAGCTGCTGCAGCCTCAACAGAAGGACTGTATCCTGACACACATGTACCCTCTGTAGACCAAACTCAGCAGGGGATGTGTAACCTGCAGTAAACAGCGGGGCACACAGACATGTTTCAGCCTGTGGGCTTCACCAGGAGTTTTCCTTCCAATAACAGCCCTATAGGATGGGTCACCTAAGTAACATGGCCTCATTTCTGCATCCTGAGTAGATATCTTACCCCTGTCAGCTATATCCCCTTCCTTCCCCAATCTCAATTTGTGATTCTGCACTTTGCAGTCTGGGCTCCAAATCTACCCATGTGAATGTTCCTGTGAGCATGAGCATTTACAGAGAATGACTAAAACTGGAGGGGACTGCCTGCAAAGTGAAATCCTACCACGTGCCCCAAATGCCACAGACAGATGTTCTCTTTGCTGGGCTTGCTGCTCAGGCTGATTATCTGATTCTCAATGAGAGAGGAAGTAGAATTGCCCTTGTTAGCTGGCAGACCAATGGGGAGAAAACTTTCCCCCAGATGGACACTTGGGTACTCAGCAGTCATTTCTGGAGAGGGGGGACCGTGTGCAAGTCCATAGTAGTATTCACATCTGAGCGTAGCTTGTCCTGCAGGAAGGAGGTTTCCAGCCTCACACGGGAGGGAAGAATGAGTAGAGACTTTAGGGCTGAAGGGCTGGTATCTTCTGGACTGTGTTATACAGGAGATCATCAGAGATGATCTGGATAGTCCCTTGTAACCTTAAAAACTATGGAAGTAGCAGCATCTGGAAGAGCTGTAAACACCCGTTGGACACCGTTGCTTGTTGAGGTTCTGCATATTGCAAGGGGGGAGGGGTCTCCCTCGCTTCCAAGATCATTCTGTTCATTAATTTCATTGCACTGAAGTTAATTACTGGACACGCTTCCCATTTGTCAGGGACATCTGCCTTGCACGTAGCTATTTTAGCTCATTACGTCACTCGCCTCATTTAGAAATTCTGTCACCGTGTAACCCTAGTAACAATTTTCTCTTCTTTAAACATAGCAGAGGGTGTCGGTTCAGCTTAAAGGGCCTAAAGAATGAAAAAACAGCAAAGAAAACAGCTGGGGTTGTCTGTGAGAAAGAGCAGGAGTGTAGCTATAGATACAGAAGCCCAGAACTGTCAGGTACAGAGTTAGTTACTGCTCCTAAAAGAGTAATAACTGTGCACACCAGCACTTTGCTGTACCATGTCCTCCTATTCCCTGCCCTGCCCTGTTCATGCGAAACATCCACCTTTGTATACCTTGGATGTCAGACAGTAAGTTCCCTGGGGCAGGAACATGATCTGTGATGCATTTGTACAGTACCTCAGGCAATGGGCCATGTCTTGGTCGGTCACTGGGCCCCAGCTTAGTATAACTGTATCAATAAGAATACCAGTGTGACATTTGAGCATGCCCTGTCTTTCACAGCCCTACTTAATACAGTGGGCCAAATTTCTCCAGGCATTGGCTCCATTGGGGTTCCCTCAGCAGAGAAGTTCTCCAGTGTCTTCTACCAAGGACTCAATGCACCAAAGGACTTGGGGGCTATGACCCCTTTTCTAATGAAAATTGTGATAGCATATGTTGAATATCCATTGAGATAGGGTCTTCCCACACCCAGCCCAGTCCCATAAGCACCAGACCACAGAACCATACTCTCTCATGGCACTGTGCATATGTAATTATTTCATGCAAAGTGGAGAAGCATCAATGGCAGAGGTAGAAGACACCCTCCCCCAAAGGAGCAGTTAGCCCCTTTATTCTGGTGGTGAGAGCAGTCCTGCAGAAAATGTGGATTCACGTCCCTTCAAGAAAAGAGGGAACTGGCCATGCGTATCCCACATCCTGGCTGAGGTTCTCTAACAACTATAGTGCACCACCACCACCATTTCCTCTTCTGGCTGCGCTTTGTGTGAACTCATTCTGGTAGGCATGCTCTGAGAGTGCCTGCCACATCAGGCCCCAACAGGTAACATAGGCAGAGGAATGCCCTTGAGAGGGCTTAACACAAGCTAGCACTTAGCTCCTCATTGCTGTTAGGATGTAGGCAGTTCTAGGCATGGCTAGGAGCAGCCATTTTGGTATGTAGAAAACCTTATTGGTAGAGATGTAGGTTGTCAAGGCCTTTGCTTACCTTTAGTGCTCACCAGCAGTTGAATAGGGCTTTTGAGGATCTCAAGTCTAGATTTAGATGCCTACTAGTTAGTGGCACATAGCTGCCCAATACCTCTTGTGATTTCAGCCCCATCTCCTTACCAGTGCTATTCCACTTAAGAGTGCATCAAGAGATGCAAATAATGAATTGCAGTGCAGTCTCCCTGAGGCCAGATAAAGATCATTGCATGTGTATTATTTTATGTCTGGAAGCTCTGGCAAATACTCCTATATTTCTGCAGTATGAGTTGCATTATTATCACCCAACAAATCAGCATACAGATGCATCTCTATCCACAGAGTTAAGCTCCATTTAGTAGTATCATGTTTCTCACAGTAACTTACTTTACGATAAGAGTATTATTAGGTCTGGAGTTGCATCCTTCACTTTGTTTCAGTGCACTAGAAAGCTATAGCCCCGGTGTCCCATTTCATTATATCCAGGTTTCCCCACTGCTTTTTAACCCTAAGCAGTACTACCAAGGAATGTATGGCAGGGAGGTAGTTGGTCTTGTCACTGAAGCACAGCACTTGAGAGTCAGGAGTCTGCGTTCTGACCCCCACTCTCCTCATGGACTTGAGTGAATTTGGCTAATTTCATCCAATTTCTCTGTGCCTCAGTTTCTCCATCTGTAAATTGGAGATAATATGACACCTGCCTCCTAGAAGAGATGTGAAGCTTTTCACTGTGGTTTATAGCTTGAGGATTTGTGGGTGGAAGGCAGTGTTGAAGCTGGCAATTGAAGTCTTTGCATCATTTAATAATGATGGCATACTCATGGCACTGAGCAGGAAACTGAAGAAAAGCCCTGGCTAAACTGTAGCCTGTAAGCTTGGAGTGTTACTGCTTCTTTTCTTTGTTTAAACACACACACACACACACACACACACACACGCACGCACGCACGCACGCACACACACATCCCATTTACTTAACCTGTTAACCTTCCTGGCCAGCCTATCATAGCCACTTTGGCTTTCTTTGAAGAGTGAGTCCCCAAAGGCCTTCTAGGAAGCTATAAAAAGCTTCAGTTTAGTTTTAAAACACTTCTTTGAGCATTACCAAATACTGAAGAAAGCAGCACTTGCAGACCTGTAACAGCCTGGGTATGTTTGGCAGATATCTAGATACAGAAATTCCTGTCAAATGTGGAACTGATATACAATAACATGTCCAAGATTTTCAGGAGTGACTACTGAGCTTGGGGAGCTGCCATTTTTCTAAATGGTGTTATGAGCTCCCCAGAAGTTCAGACACACAGAGGAGCTCAGACTGGACAAGAGGTTGTAAGTGGAACTGCAGCTCCCCAAAATTGGGAACCACTGCCTCGTGACCACCTGACGGCTGATTCTGGGTGAGTCGTGCAGACATATCTCCCTAAGCTCATTGTAAGGGGGCTTTAAAGTGGGGGAGGGTTGGTGGGGGAGGCATGTGCTGCTGATAGCAAAGTTGTGTGCCTCAGAGGGTTGAAGTCTGGCTGGTGGCACAGTCATATGTCAGCTCTGTGCTAGCAGGGCTCTAGCTGCCCCTTTTCAAAGGTGCACTTAATACCATTGTCCTATAGTGTTACTCTGAGTGGTTATTTCTGCAGCAGCATCAAGGTGCTCCATGAATCATCTTGACTCCTTCATTTTGGTTCTCCCAGCAATCTCTTGCCTTGATGTTTGGAAGAGAAAGATGCAGTGTAATGTGTTATTCCCTCAGCCTGGGGTAGTACAGCTGCATAGCTCAGAAAAGAACCTCATAAGGGATTTTACTTGAGTTTAGAGATTCCCCCATGATCAATGTCTGGTGCAGCACTGGGGATAGGGGAGAAGGCTGGCAGGCACATCTCATTTGTACCAGCCTAATCCCCTTGCAGTCAGTGAGGTTGTACCAGCTCAAATAGGAGCAGAATTTGGACCCATCCATGGTTATGCAGAGCAAACACATGTCCCATAGTCACCAGCCAAGGGCACCCTAGTGGTTGCTCATAGCACAGAGAATGTGTCTTCCACAAACATAGGCCTCTGTCCCACTGTGAACCCATCCTCTGTGCTTGAGTAGCACAAGGTCCTGCCAAATCCCTGTCACACACTGTTGCTTGATCTCTTTTTTACAAATCTAGTAGAGAGTACCAACAGGATGGAATGGCAGCTCCACTCCAAATGCCCATGTGCCTCTCCCTTGCTGAAGAGCCTCTTTGCAGGTGTGCGGCACTGCTGGCCACTGTCTACCTTAAAGGTCTTTGTTTTTCTGAAATGTAATGCACCTCTGTGAAATGGATCACAAGGCTGAGCACACTCTATAACCTCACCACCCCCATCTCTCCCAAGAATCATCTGCTCCACATAGCTTTACAGTTGCTATCAGAGGGACTGACAGCAACGCCCCTGCCCAGCAGTCTCGCTCCTTTGCCGCCTTACCTCTCAAGGACAAACCTAGAAAATCCATCACTAGCGATGAGGCAACCACCTCCACCGCCTCCTCCCTGCCTCTCCATCTCCTGCACTCGTCATGCAACAAGCACGCAATCCCCCCTCCCTTTCCCTGCAGTTGTGACAGGGATGGGTACTTAGCACTGGCAAAGTCCTTGAAGGTTGAAGGTATGAATAATAGAAAGAAATGCTGCAGCTCTGCTGTCAGCCCCCAGACAGAAAACTCTTCAAGATGGACTCAAAAATAGATATGTATTCTGCATATTAATTAACTCCTTGCAATGGGGACAGGGTGTCCTTGAGCTCGGAGGCAGCATATGTGTCTGGAACTTCCTCCAAAGCCCACGCTTCTGGAAGATCCTGACCCCATCACCACTCAGCACCAAGGTCAGCTGTAGCTGATTATACAGATTGCAATAAGACCAATAGCTGGAATGAAGCCAACCAAGAATAAGCAGTGGACGTGTGTATGTACTCAGAGCAGCAAGCACAGCTTACCTTATGCCTGAATTAATTCCTTTCTCACTTCCTTCATCAACCACATGTAATATGCACAGATAAACCATGTGGAGCTGAAAGAGTCTGTGCTCAATGTCAGCCCAGAGGTGGACTTCTTTTTTCAAAAAGTTTGAGCACAATTGGTTCAGCTGCTTCTGAGTTATTCAGATGTGAAAAATTATGTATGATCCCCTACTCTCCAGTCTGAAACCCTGCACTCAGAAAGCTCAAAAGGGGCTGAAGCCAAAACACCTTTTCTGATATTGTTATATATCTGTTGGACTCCTTTGGAAAAGCATCATTTCTGTAATTTTAAAGTGAGAACAATTAAATCTACAGCTTCACATGTGCACAGTAGAATTTTCTTTAAGGGTTTTCAAGATTTTCCTAGAACAGAATGCCACCGTTCTCACCTGCAGCAGAGCTATTGAGATGGACGTTTCTATATAGACAAGACCTAAAAGTTACACTGCTCTAACTTTTTTCTTTTGCCAGTGGAAAATGCCAGGAGTCCAACATGCAAACTGCGTTCCTTGGGCTTGCAGATCAATAGATGTTAATCCAGTTTGTACCTGATGTAACTCTATAGCAAGGAGCATCAAATCGACTTAGTGCCTTTGTGGATGCATCCCTCTTTCAATCAAAGCAATGCAGGTTGTCTTCCCACTGCTATCCCACGCTGCACCAGTCACTGCAGACGTGCCTTGTCTGTTTACCTTGCTGCACTCCACTGCTCCTGGGTCATCTAATTTAGTATGGCTAGCAGCAGTCCCAGTCTGTCTCATTGAATTTGCACGGCCCATTAGCAACGCTGTTGTAGTCTGTAAGCCCCGATAGATCAAGGTTTTTTTCCTGTCTCTCTGTTTTTTTTTGTTGTTTCTCTTTCTCAATGCCCCCCCCCCCCCAACTTTAAGTAGCTAGGATCACGAAAGGCAAAATGATTCTAGGCAGAATCCTATCTTACTGAGCACTCAAATCCAGGGAAGGTTCAGTGTCAGGGCTGCACCTACACATTTAACTCTACTATATTGCACATTCTTTCCTTTGCCTGTTTCTCCCGTGATAAGCAAAACTTAGTGAGTTTGTGACTGTGGTTCTGCCATTGGTCCATTTGGTGGGACCCTGTTTTGCTCATGTTATGCTCTGGTGAAGTCATTGGGATTGTATGTGGACACGACTCCCCCTATCATGTGGAGCCTCCTGGCTTGTGGCACCTTGCCTTAGAGCAGGCAACTGCCCACATGGATCCAGCTCCAGGTTCAGGGTCTAGGTTCATGAGTCCCCAGTGTGCTATATGTTAATTGACCATTGGGACAGCAAGATTCACGTTGGTGACTTGGTGCTTCCTCTCTGAAACTGTGTGAGCACTTTGTGTATTTGGCAGCCATTTCTCTGGAGATGCCAGAGCCCTTGAAGGCAATTTGCTTTTCGGATTAGGTCTAGTATTTTGCAGTGAGTCTATCCCACACATCAAAATTTGTCCACAGCCTTTCAAGAAGACACTGGATGGAGAGATGTGGATGTTGCATTTGCAGCTGCTCCCATATCTGACTAGGGGGTTGCTACAGGCTTGGGGCAGAGTCAAAACCAACTGCTGTTTTTCAAGTGATGGAAGCAGCAAGACTTCAAGTCTTATGTAGCAGGACACTAAGGTGCCTGCTACTCTCAGAGCAGAGGCACAGGTGTGGGTTGCTAGGGCAACCACTGGGGAGTCAGTTGGCAGGAAGGGGCAGGGCCTGGCACATATCAACCCCAGGAGTGAGGCCAGAAGGGCAGTTCTTTGCTAGCAGCCAAGGGAGAAGGAGCTCTGCTGGAGCAAGCAAAGTAGAGACGCCTGATGGCACGAGCAGCTTCTGTTCGCGGATACCGGGTGGAGAATTCCCTGGTAGGGATTTGATGGTTAGCCAGACGGCTTAGATTTTATGTTATAGCCCAGGGGCTTGAGTTTTCTGTTTGTAGTTTTATAACACTGGAGAACCGGGTGAGGCTATTAGGGGTTGGAGGAGGCCTCATAGGGGCTCCACGGTAGCATGGGGACCCTGGCGCCAGAGAGGGCATGGCATTTTGGGGGGCACTGGCCCCAGCCCCAGAGTGAGGGGGGGCAGCGAGGAGCCCCAGAGTGAGGGGACAAGACAAGGCAGTGGAAGCCCAGGGAAGTCAAGGAGAGGGCCAAATTACAGCAAGGTCCAGGTCAAAACCACGTCAATACCATCTGCGAGGCTTGGGCTGCGGTGTAGGGGAGGAAAAGGAGCCGCAGATAGTGCCCCCTGGCACCGGGGCAAATAAAATGGGCAGCCTCCTGCTAATTACATCTATTAATTAATCAATTAAGATCAAGGTGTGGCAGAAGAGTAAGCAGGCAGTTGGCCCATAACAGGAGGGTGGCGTCACTGATAGAAAAACTCTACTAGAGGTACTCCGGTCACACCTTATTTTCTCATAATTTTCCAGTGATAATTAAAATAAAAAGCTTTAACTGGGGGACAAAGGGAGAAGAACATTGGGCAGAATCAGACAATTAGAAACCCCAGACTGGATATTCCACATCCAGGCCTCATTTGCCATTCCATTGCAGTTTCCAAAGCACTCCATTACTAATTCATTTTTAAAGTGATCTCTATGCATTCCCAAGAGGTGCATCCTGGTAACTGTGTGCTTATGATCCTCTATTTGATTAAAATTTAATGAGCTATGTTATTGGCAAATAAACTATTTATTTCAGCGCTGTTCCCGATGCCAAAAGGAGCATTTTTGAACAAAAGGATAAAATTGACATATTAAAAAGAGTTCCATTAATAATTTACAACAGTTAAAATAAAAGATGTTGCCACTCTTGCACTGTGCGACATACTGCTGCAATTGCTTAGCCAATGCACCAT
>NW_017729001.1:10079213-10091854 GCF_001723915.1 Gavialis gangeticus
AATTGACCCAACTCATATATTAAAGGCATAAGAGTTTCTTTTGGCTGTGACCCATGATCTCTGGTTACTGATTACCCTCTGCTTCAGATGCACTGATTTATCAGAAGTGATAACTTAAGAATAAATATATAGTCACTTGAACAATTTAGTGGAGTAGATGAAGAACTCACATGATATATTACTACTTTTCCTACGGTGACTGCTGTTATAGTTCCTTTCTTTCTGGTTCTTGGCCTGGAACACCAGTTTAACTAACAGACCAGGCAAAACTGTCCAAAGTATTTTTATTACGGATTAGTATTAAACTGTCTTGTCTGCCACTGGGATCTTTTATGAAACCGTAGTGAAAGCACACTGCTGGCGGTCTGGCAAATTCCAAAGCCCAGCCAAGTTCATGCAAGTCTCTTTCATTACTTGCAAAGAGCATTGGATCAAGACACTGGAGTGAATATTACACGTGCATGCAACCTTGCTCACAAATACTGACTAATACCAAATGGCAGGAAGTTGAATACATTTGGACTCCAAACGCTGTTGGCATGGGGTGATACTTGACCAAAATAAACTCATTGTTTTTAAAAGTAGAGAAGAGTCAAGATAGACACTCAGGGGAAGAGTGGGAGGCAGGCAAGAGGTTCCCTGCCAGGCAAAAGGATAGGATTACTAGAGGCCAAATTAATTCCCATTGAAGATGATGGAAGATAGAAATGGCTAAATCAGACCCTGTAGGAACTGGTTTGTACACAGGCAGGCAATGGATAGGAAAGCACCATGGGCCAATACATTTACTACCAAGCAGCATTTTTTTGCTGTTATGAGGTGTAAGGGAATGCAGCCTATTGTTGGCTGACTTCAGTGGGGATAGGCCTGATATCAACCAGTGAGACACCACAGTCTGGCCTGGTGCATGAAGGGAAAACCATGTAAAAAAAACCCAAACCTCCTTGCTAAAATGTGTCCCTGGCCTGCTGTAGCAAGATAGCAGGTACAAATAGTTGTCCCCATCCCACCCACACACTCCTTTTCTTCTCCTTTTATTTAATGGCCAAACTTAAAAGTGCAAGTTTTCCTTCAGGTCAGTCAGCCCCAAATGCATTTCATATTTTTACTTTTTCCTCATGAAATAACACACTAAATTAACCTCACAAAGGAAACATTTTGTTTGATCCAAAAGGTTCTGCGTCAAGAAATTTTTTTTTTTACTTTTTAAAAATTTAATTTAATTTCAAAGCATCTTTTTGGCAGGAAACGCTGGAAGATTTCATTTTTGAAATGTCAACTAAAATGCACTGACTCTAAGGTTTTCTCCCCCATGTTTTTGCCTAAGGCTATTCAGCACAAATTCAGTAATATTTTTAACCATTTTTTCTCACTAATGAGTCTATTTGTCCAAAATATTCCTCCAGCTTTGGGTGTAGCCCATAGAAGTTCACATCTTCCCAGTGCTAGGTTTACCTCGCATTCATTAAGGTCTCATAGTGTGTACTGTCATGCTGTAATATTTTCAGGGAGTCACAGTAGTTTTGAACCCTTCCCTCTGTGTGTAGGAAGCCAACTTTGTCTCAATGGCAGGATCTGGGCACATTCCCTACAGAACCCTCCTCTTTGGTTTCCAGGCCCAGTGGTGAGAACAGACACCCAGCAGGCTGGAAGAAAGTGCTCAAAGGTGCTACTCAGGTCTTGCATTTTGAGCCTGGCTCTGCCACTGACTTTGTGATCCTGAGCAATCCATTTGACTTCTCCATGTCTTGTTCAGTATAGACAGGGGAGAAACAATATTGATCCAGGAAAGCCGTGCTGGAGGTTACTTGATGATCTATCCAGCAAATGCTAAGTGCTCTAAATCTGTTTCCTTCAGTCATTAGTTTCTACAAAGGTTGATTATTGCATGGGTTGTGTTTGTGAGGCGAGTGCCACCTACAGTTGAAGCAAAACCAGTTCCCCAGTTCTTAACAGGCACTAACGAGCTCATAGGGGCTAATGAATAGTGGGTGGTTTCTACCACCTTGTGTTGGGTTAAGCCTGTGACCTGTTAGTGAACATTTCCGTCTTCCATTTCCAAGACCCTGAGCTATTTGGCCCCTATGCACAGTGTAACAGTTATTAACTGCAAGGTGTTGAGAGCTACTGCAAATGCAATGTTTATATTGAGTCAGGGAGAAAGCGGAGAATGGCTCTCATGCTGCTCTGGTGACTTTCAAAGACTGGGTTATGAACAGGACTAATAATATCAAACTCTGAAAAGGAAAATCAGTGCTGAAGCCCCTTTCCTTGTATGTTACCTGTGAGACCTCTCTGGATGCCCCAAGATTTAGGACAGGGCTGTCCATCGTCTGAACCCCTGAGATCCCTCCCCGCCATGCAGACAGCAGCACAGCTCCCTCCCCCGCTTCCCTGATGCATGGGCAGTTGGCTCCCTGGGCCCCTTCCTGCCCCGCTGCCCTGTCTCAGAGACCCTAGCCACAGCAGCAGCAGGAGCAATCCAGCTGGGCCGGAGCCCATGGGCCACCTGTTAACCCTTCACAGACCAATGTGACCCACTGGCTGCCAGCTGGACAGCACTGTCATGTAGTCAGCTGTGTATAATGCTGGAGAATGCAACACAAGGACCAATCCTGCTCTGGCTTTTCAAGGTGGAGCAAATGGTCTTACAATGCTCTTTCCATCTCTGATTTCCCTGGTACCCAGCTTGGCTAAGCAGATAAGCTGCATGTTTCTGCCATCTTCCTCTGCCACATGGGGGCATCAGCTGGCTTTGATGGAAGCAAGCTTTGGTCTTTCTTTTCAATAAATGTCCCTTTTCAATGCTCCCTGCCTCTGCTGTTCACTTTCCACAGTCCAGACCAAAAAAACTCAAACAATTTCCCCCACTTATTTTTGGGGGTAATGCCAAATTGCCTCAAATGGCATCTGTTTCCACAGCTTTCAAAACTTTAGATGCTTATCTCTGCCTATTGCAAGCCACCAGTGCAATAATCCATGTAAGGAGCTGTTTAGTTTCCCCAATTCCTTTCTATCACTGCTACACATGAGGAGCTGCCACTAAAGCTTCAGCAGTGCGGACACTGGAAACAACTGATGGATTTCAAAAGCAGAGAGATAAAAGCTACTTGTTAAAGTTAATTGATCCTAAAAGGAGGAAGAGGCTTAGATGTGGAGGGGATATAATAGGTTCTGGACTGGGAGCTGAATATAATGTCAGAATAAAAATCCTAGATGTATGATTAACTCTGGAGCGAGGAGACGTGCTGAATTTTTACATGCAAGCATGCCGAGTTTCAGCTCCAGGAGGCCTGGAGTCTTTCACATAGTCCCAACTGATCAGTTGATAAAATCAATGCACAGCGAACACCTACCAATCCTCCAGACATCTAGACTCTGTGTTGGATGTAGTGCTTTACAGAGAGGCCTTCTTCCATGTCACAGTTTTCTGACTTTCTCTGCGTTTCTGGGCGAAGAGTACCTGTAGGGGAAGGTCATGCAAGATGCGAACAGGGGCCTATTGCTTTCTACGGCCCATCTTCAGGCTGTTCTGTGATAGCTTCCCATCTCTGCCCTTAGAGCAAACTAAGGTAACGGATAAAATAGGAGCACTGTGCATACTGGAGAAACGAAAGAGAACACCTACAGCAGGAAGTTGTTCAGCAGACTCCCTTTAACAAGTTGAATGTGGGCTGGCACTGGCAGCCACAAAAACAGAAATCTAGGTGGAAATTAAAACTCTTACTACACAACTAACAGGGCTACATTTGTAAATATAGACTTTGAAGCTGCTGGCTGGGTATTCAGCTCACCTAGGCCATCAACTGTTGTCAGTAGAGTGATGCCAAAATACACTGGCTAAGGATCCATCCCTGCTTTAATGTTGCACATGGACCTTTTTCACCAGGAAATCCTGTGTACAAGGTGGTTAACTGCATGGTCCATAGGTAGCAGACTTGATTTTTATGCATAGGTGCCTTTTTGCATGTGTCAATCTGTAGCCAGCAGGCACAGCAGCTGTGCTGGGAAATCACAAAGGTAAAAAGTTTGTTTGAAAATTCATCATTATGCCCTCCAGATCTCACCGGTGAAAGCAGAACTCTGGCAGGCCACAGACTAGAGCCTCTTCTGCAGCTAAACCTGTCGGGCTGACGGGGCTCACAGACGCCGTCTGTACACTACAAACTTTCACTCCAAATCCAATTCCTGGTACAGGGCTGCTGATAACCGCTTCTCACCCTGTCAGTTCCCAGAAAGCTGCACTAATCAAATTGGGGCTGATTTTCTCAGCATCACTGTCTCTATCTCCCCTCCCATTCTGCTGCTCTGTCCCCAGGCACTTCCAAGCAAGCGCACTAGCTATGCAGGGTTTGGTTTTTTTTATTCCCAAGAAGAAATGCAGAGCAGATAGGAGATGATTTTTCTTCAGGCCAACAGGATGTAGTAAAATAGCCTGCGATAACTTGATTGATGCCTCACTCGGGGATTCGTATTCTCTGATGTAATTACACTATGTGCTTCTTGTGATGAGCAGATTAATCAGTCCATTACGCCAGGGCTGCTTTATCCACAGACAGAGGTAATTGAACGGAGCACTCGGACATTGGCAAGTCACTCCTGCGTAGCACATACACCCACCATGGACGAATGCAGGGGCCAGAGCACTTTTTTGCTAGTTGCTTCTAGGCTGGGGGGATGGGATGACTCTTTTCAGCTTGATTGAGCTAAGCAGTGCAGCAGAACAGAGAAACCTCTGCATGTCCCAGCCATTTCTGGAGATATTGTCTAGCCTGGAGTGGACTTGCTTCTTGCCCAGACTATGGCATCTGCCGTGGAACCCCCGGCCCTGAGTTAGGATCCCAGTAGAAGACAGTCTCAAAGAATGGGGTTCACAAGTACAGCATGCTCTGTGGGGAGCCTCCTGAGGCAGCTATAGGGACATGCTGATGGTGAGTGTCTTTATGACCCACCCCTCTGAGATTTAATGGCCAGCAGGGATTCAAAGCCCTGGGCTCTCTCCTGCAGTCTGACATAGACACTAGCCTTTGCAGGCCACTGGAAGAGGAAGTGCTGCCCCAACCCTTCAGCTCAGAGTTCAGAGCACATTTGGAAAGCCTGGGTTTAATTCTCTCCTCTGCGTAATTACTTTTCTCCTCTGCTTAAGGGGATTTGAACCCACATCTCCAAAGGATACCCTGTAGGTTATTCTGGGGTTGGTAACTACTTTCCACTTCTGCCTAATCTATGCCCTCATGCACAGAATTCAGTGGGCCTGAAGAAGAGAGCAAGGGTGAGTATGACGCTAGAATCTATTAATTAGCCTACTCGGGTTCCTACTTTCTGCTCCACTGATACTTAGGTATTCACTGGATCGGGGTTTACCTTAGACCACCTCACAGCCTGCGGGGTGATGACACTTTCCTTAGAGATGTGCTTCAAATTGCTTTGGACAGAGGAGGAGATTGAAGCTAAGTGCTCCACGTCCCAAGGCAGTGCTCTAAGAACATGGGCTAATGCCTCAAAGGGAATGTCCTCACCATCTCCACTGCTGTTTTGTGTGGCCTGAGCCAGTGGCTGTGCTCTGAGAACACCTACTGGACTGTGCCCCTCAGGCAAGATAAGTGGGTGGTGGCGGTGCTGAGAGAGGGGCTCCAGGGGGTGGGGGTGGAAGGGCCCTACAGTGAATATCCCCCGAAATTCGCTGTAGGGCCCCCCCCCAACATCTGCTCCCACCACTGTCACCACCTGCCCTGAGCACAGCCCAGCCCAGCCCCCTGCTGGGAAGAGTCCAGCACTGCCCACAGCAGCAGCCCGCCTTCATCCCATGCACAGATCCAGGGCACATGCCCCCCATGCCCTTCCAGGGTGTGCAACAGTGGGAGCTGCTACCCCCTCCCCACATGCTGCCACCCCCTCCCCAGGGCATGCACATGCTCAGCCCCCCCCCCAATAATTTTTTCTCCCTCGGCCTATTGGGGGGTAATAGATATGCTGAAGGGTAGGGCTAGGATTCAGAGTGACCTAGGCAGATTGGAGGATTGGGCTGAAAGAAATCTCATGACATTCGATAAGGACAAGTGTGAAGTCCTGCACTTAGGAAAGAACAATCCCATTGACCTCTACAGCCTGGGGACTGACTGGCTTAGCAGCAGCTCTGCAGAAAAGGACTTGGGGGTTACAGTAGACAGTAAGCTGGATATGAGTCAACAGTGTGCCTTTGTTGCCAAGAAAGCCAACAGCATACTGGGTTGCATTAGTAGAAGCATTGCCAGCAGATTGAGGGAAGTAATTATTTCCCTCTGTTTGGCACTGGTGAGGCCACATCTGGACAATAGTGTCCAGTTTTGCACACCCCCCACCACTATAGAAAGGATGTGGACAAGTTGTAGAGAGTCCAGCAGAGAGCAACTAAAATGGTTTGGGGACTGGGGCACATGACTTACAAGGAGAGGCTGAGGGAACTAGGTTTATTTAGTTTGAAGAAGAAAAGACTGAGGAGGGATTTGGTAGCAGCCTTTAACTACCTGAAGGGGGGTTCCAAAGAAGATAGATGTGGCAGTGCACCTTTGGTGCCTGTCACTTTAAGGACTAAGGCAGGCAGCCAGCAGGTGCCTGATGAGAGCAGCCATTTTCAAAGGCTGGCCAGACAGAGTCAGCAGTTGGCGGCTTGCAGCTCAGGGAGCAGCACCATCCAGCTCCCTTGCAGCATGGAACATCCTAGAGGTAAGGGCAGGAGCTATGGGGATGGTTTGGAGTTCTCCTGGTCCTGGGCATGACTTGCAATTGCACCCTGCTGGGGATGGGTGGCCTGGTGGGGCTCCCTGTGGCAAGGGAGTCCCCAGGAAATGCCAGGCCAGTTACCTCCCTGGTGAAAGGCGAGGAAGGGTGCCTCATAACCCCAGCCCTCACATCCTAGTGAGTAATCCATCAAGGAGGTCAGCAGGACCAAAGCAGGTCCAGAGTGGGGCAAGGTGCCTAGAGTGAATGAGGAGAAAGGAGCCTAGAGTTTGGGAAAGGGTGTGGAGCCTAGCAAGGGGTGTGGAGTCTAGTGAGAGGAAAGGAACTCAGAGGTTAGAAGCCCAGAGTGTGTGAGGGGCATGGAGCCTAGTGAAGAGGCAAGGAGCCCAAAGGCTCGGAGCCCCGACTGTGTGAGGCAAGGAGCCCAATACGAATGAGGGGCATGGAGCCCAATGAGAGAGGCCGGCGTTAGGGGCCGGGATATGATTACATCTTGGATGCCATCTGCAAGGCATGGGCCAGGGTGTAGGGGAGGTATGGAGTCATGGGCCTCTCCTCACCGCCCCCCGGCTGTGAGGCATATGATGGGCAGTCTCCCGCATTTACCACCAGTTTATTGTAACAGCAAAGTCATGGCAGAAGAGACTAGGAGGACTGCCCAATGTAGACAGGCAGGTGGGCTGACTTGAGACTCGGCCCTGAGCTTGCCCCCTGTTGCAATGGTGCTAAACTGTTCTCAGTGGTGACAGATGACAGAACAAGGAGCAATGGTCTCTAATTGCAGCAAGGGAAGTTTAGATTGGATATTAGGAAAAACTTTCTCACTAGGAGGGTGGTGAAGCACTGGAACAAGTTACCTAAAGAGGAGATGGAATCTCCATCCTTGGAGGTTTTTAAGGCCTGCCTTGACAAAACCCTGACTGGAATGATCTAGTTGGGGATGGTCCTGCTTTGAGGAGGGAGTTGAACTAGATGACCCCTTGAGATCCCTTCCCACCCTAATTTTCTATGATTTTATGATTCTAAGTGATTGTGGTGCTTATGAACATGGACAACTGATGCCTCCTGAGTCTGGGGGTGAGCACCAGATCGTTAGCACCCAATTGCTGACTGGGGGGAAGGGCACCTCCCAGCAGCTGATTGCAGGTCGGGGTGGGGGGGTCCCCCAGCAGCCAATCACCAAGCCAGTGGCAAAACCAGAAGTGCACTTCCAGTTTCGCAGCTGGTGCTTCCAGGGGGTGACCGGCTGATCTCAGGGGGTGCATGTGCAAGAATCTTGACTCTGACCTGGGCATTTGGGACTGAGCTGAGATGGTTCAAGTAGGTCGTTAGCCAGCCATGCCATGAGAAGGCCTTGACATCACTGCTACTGTGAGGGAATCTGAACCCCTGAATTTTAAAAATTGGGTGTTATCCCCTCTTCTGTGACTGTATTTTTAATGTTTTCTTTGGCAAACAGAGTAACTATATAGTACAGCCAGTCATGAGGATCTAGCTATTTGACTACACCAGCAAAAACCATGATACAAATATGGTTTTCACGTTCCCTATTTAGAATGGTGGCTCCTAGTAGCTCCACATTGTTGTTTCCTGGCACTAACCATTGCTATGTCAGAGCCGACCCCCAAGAGAGTCTGGGATGGTAACACCCAGTGGTGATGTTCAGTGAGGAAGGGGCAGAACAATGCTTGAAGCAATGCTGTTCTCCCTAGCACAGCTCACTGCCCTTCCAGGCCCATGGATGATGTTTGGTGAGCCTGTGCCTTGCTGCAACAGGTTGGCTTGTAAAGAGTGAGCCCCCCTTTTCCTTCTGTGTGGGATCTGGGCCCAATAGATAAGCCCTCTACTCCTGCTAGGTTTATATTCTGGTGGTGTTGCAATTAGATACCCAGACAAAGGCCTTGCTGGATCACAGGGAGCTCTACACAAGACACTTTACTGTGTAGTAGATAAATCCACTGCACAGTAAAGCATCACCATGTAACCGTGTGCAGCAGCTACTGAGCACAGTAGTTACTGAGCAGTAGTGCTCATGTAGATGCTGACTGGAAGCAAATATGCTCCTGATCAGTCACACCAGCAGGGGCCTGATCCTGGTGCTGCTCAGTGCTCAGCTCCCAGCTCCCCCCAGGACCTGGGAATCTATCAGCACCAGGATGGGGTCACTCTGTGCCCCACCCTGTCCCAGCTGGGGCTGTATGCACTCAAGCCACCCACTCAGGCGGAGGCCATGCAGCAAGCATGGGGCTCTGAGACTGTCACCTGGGAGCCTGGCTTGACTCCAACCCTATCTTGAATAGAAACATGGTCAGTGAGAGCTTTGACTCCCCATTTAAGACTTTAGAGTCTCCTGCCCCATTACACAAGGGCCATCAATCCTCATGCTTCACAGCATGAGCTGATTTGACCACCAGCTGGTGTCCAGGAGAAATTACTCCCCATGGTGTTGAATTGCATGATATTCCTCTGAAGCATCTGGTGCTGACTGGAGTCAGCATGCTGGCTAAGATGGGCTGCCCCAGCAGGGAAGTTTCTGTGTTCTTTTTTGGCTATGCATAACAAATCCACCCCTGAAAACTGAGCCAGGCTGCTTTTGGTCCTGATTATTAGAAGGAAAGCTATGATATGTTCCTGGAGCAGAAGAAGCAAAAGAAAGAGTACCCACACTCTGAATAAAGGCAGTAACAGAGGCAGAAGGGAAGGAGGAGGTGGACAGTGGGTGCTGACAAAAATCAGGATGAAAAATGTTGTGTTACAGAATTGTATTTTTCTTCTGTGTTTCAAATGCCTAAAGAAAACCACAAGCTCATCTGCAGCTGGCACCTCTGCTGATGCAAAAGAAATAGTGAAGAGGAGATTAAAATTGAACCAGCTTGGAATCTGTGTAATCAGGGAAAATATCTCAGTGATTTGCTATTATAATTTTCAATAACAAACTGCAGGGCTCCTGCTGCACTAATAATAACTGTGTGAATGAGGTGAGGAGAAGAACCTGGCTCGGGATGTTTTATGTTTGTGCATGTGTGTGTATAAAGAGCTTTGAATTTTCCTCGTCTCCTAATTTTAAAGAAGTATTTTTAGCGCATGTTTCAAATAGATTTGCGTAAACACATCTGCTGGAGTTTTTGCTTGGAAATGTCTTTACAACCTTCATTTTTCCTCCCTCTCCTGGGACAAAGGAACATTTCAACCATTTTCTTTTTCAATCAGCTGAGAGGAGAGAGAGAAAATAAAAGGGTAATTTTGCTACCTAAGGCTTCTCTGCCCAAAGTAGCATTTTGAAAATGCTACTAGTATTTCCAAGTGCTATTTCTGCTTACAGCAAGCGGGAGATTTGGGAATGCAAAGGGAACACCTGCCTAGATACAGTCCAATTGCCTTAAATAATTGCATGCCATATTTGCTATTGCTGACCTTAAGCACCTGGAAGCACCTCCCTCTGCAAAGAATACCAAGGAGGAAATTAACATCATGAGGCCCGGAACAAGGTGATTTGGTTTTATACAGTATAAGCAAAGATGTCTGATTCAAGCCCTATGTGGAAACTGAGCTCCGGGGACCCAACTGCATTCGTCTATCTGATAAACAGATAGCCAGCTGCAGGGTTGTACTGAGTGCCTGAATAGCAATAAGTGCTAAGACACACGTGCCAGAAGCCATCATGATGCTGGTTGGTGGCCATCTTTAACTAGATGTGTTGTTCCCCTAAAGCCCCTTCTTTGAGCAGCTTCTGATGGAACAGCAACATTCTGCCCACGTGTGCTGGCATAGTTGGGTGGAAGCATATGCAGCAGTGCAGCCATTTTGCCTCACGCTGGGTGTGTCTACACAAGATGTTTTACTGCGTAGTAGACTAATCTACCCGTGCATCTACACATGCGCATCATTTACTGTGCACTATATTAGTCTACTGTGCAGTTGCCTACTACCTGTAAATAAAGGTAGTGGATTAACTGTGCAGTAACGCACATGTAGACAACTGACTAGGAGCCAACTGACTGCTCCCAGTCAGTCCAGGCAGCAGGGGGCAAGGAAACTGTCTTTTCCCCCAGGCTGCTGCTTCCCCGCCCTGTTCTCCAATAGACAGATTGGGAAAATGTCCCCTCTCCTGGCTGCTGCTTCCCCACCTCATGACCTGATCTGCCAACCAGGGCATGGAGCCTGGAAGCAACAGCTGGTGATGGGGACATTTTCCAAGCCCCATGCCGTGATCCATAGATCAGGGTACAGGGCTGGGAGGCAGGTGCCCTGGAGGTGGAGCAGCTTCCCCAACCCCTGGAGACCAGGGCCTGACTCTGGCACCCACTGCCAGCCTGGGGCTCCCCCTAGCTGCTGTAGGGGGTCATAGCAGGGCTGGAGCAACCATGCACTGAACTGTACCCCTTTGGAGCAAATTTGCTCCTGAAAAGCCCACGTGTAGATGCCCTGCAGGGGAAAGTTTACTGCACGGTATTTTACTGTGCAGTAAGCTTACAATGCATTAATAGCACATGTAGATATGCCCACTGACTCTCACTTGGGACTGTTATTCTGCCTGCCTGGCTGCACAGGGGTGTGCCCTTGTAAACAGCCCTTCTAGCAATGGCACACATGTTCCAGTCCTGCCAGTGACCATGTGTGCCACTTCGTTCTGGTTCTGTTCAAACTCCCATTCGGGTCAGTGAGTCTCGGCTCAGGCCTGCAAGGGCACCTCTTCCACAAGGGGCAAATGTATTCAGAAAGAGTTCAGTCTGGATGGATGCTCAGATGGACAGGTGGATAACAAAGGGCTGCTAGGATTCACACGAATAAGCACATCCTTACTGGTTTCCAGCATTGCAGAGCCAGAACATTTGGGGCCAAGAGGGAGCTGGGTACTTGTGCCTCCAAGGGTCTAATTCCCATACTGCCATCTGTCTCATGTTATCACTTGTCTTTGTGTATGGTGAATGCACAGCACTCCCAAATGAGAAGGTAGAGTTGTAGGGTCACTTTGCTAAGCTGCAGATGAGCAGAGAATCTGCCTTAGAAGGCCTGTCTTCCAGAGCAAGTGAACCCTACTAGTGTGGGGGGAGAAAAAGTCTGTCAAGAGAAATGAAACCCCTTTGCCATGATGACCTTACTTTTGTTTGCTCACCCCATTGTGAAGAGCTCCCTTGAAAGCATTTAAATCATTCTAGCCTGATACTTTCTTTTAGATTGCAGGGGAGGCAACTCTCTGTTAAGCTGCAATGAACATAAGGGGGGAAAAACAGACATCAGCCTTGCACAAAGCAGCCTAAAGAGAACAATCACAGAGGGAGGAACCTGTTCTGGGTAATTTATATGTGGGGCCACTGGACAGTGATTGCAACTCTAGCTATTTTGTGCCGTGTTTATGTGTTTGCAATAATCTAATTCCAATGACTGAAAAGGGAGACTGATTAGACATTTAATCACATTGTGTCCATAAGCTTTTTGCACTTATCTCTGTCCAATAAACACATCATCCAAGGGGGAAATGATCAGCAACAGTGTTAGGCAAGACTTTCTTTAGTGTCATCTTTCCTTGGGAAGTGGGGCGGGAATCATCAGACACTTGACAGTGCTGGCTGTTATACCAGATCATTTCTGCTCATGGAACAGAAAAGGTCCCTTAGTCAATTACTAGTCAAGTGGAGTAATATGCATCTCATTATTGGACTCCAGCTCTAGATCTACATATACGTATATAAAATGAAATGCACAGAAGTTACTGGGTTTTTTAGGCAGTGATTAGGTGCTGTAATTAAGAAACCTTTGTGCTTGATTTCTAATCTTTCTCTATTGAAATTTAATTGATTTTCCCCTTGATTTAATCAGCCTTCATTCAGCTACCCACTTCTATCTCGGAGAAAAACTCAGCTCCCTTTAAAGGGGCAGCAGGCTGCTGTGGGGTTGGGATCTTCTTGTCTGCTCCTCTA
>NW_017729001.1:10096854-10106016 GCF_001723915.1 Gavialis gangeticus
AATTAAGAAACCTTTGTGCTTGATTTCTAATCTTTCTCTATTGAAATTTAATTGATTTTCCCCTTGATTTAATCAGCCTTCATTCAGCTACCCACTTCTATCTCGGAGAAAAACTCAGCTCCCTTTAAAGGGGCAGCAGGCTGCTGTGGGGTTGGGATCTTCTTGTCTGCTCCTCTAGGGGGCTGTGTGTTTCCAGCAGATCGTTCCTGATGTTCTTTAACAGGCAGCTGAGGAGGGGCTGCGTGGCATTCTTTATTGCCAGAGTGAGGCATCCATCATCGTTTTAATGCCCAGTGAAACACTCAAAACTAATAGGCTCATTATAGATACTTTAACCTTTTTAGTATTCTACATTCTGATTGGCTAGAGTCCACCACATTTCTTCATTGCAGGTTGTTGAGGTGATGAGCAGGAGCAGATGGATCTGCAGCCAATGAAATGATTCGGGGCTGAAAAGGGCAAAGTAGTAAAGTTCCCTCATTAGCTCTCCAGAATACTCTATATCAGGCTTTAAAAATCTATGTGCATAAGACTGGCAAGTGTGACTGGCATCAGTTACACCATCACAGTCTCTGAATTGTGATGTCCTTCTGGGATTGTCTTACTTCAGGGGCATGGAAATCAGTGCTCCTGGGCCCCCAAAGATGCATGCGGAGTTATAAACACTCAGCAGAGCGTTCTGTAATAGTGTTAGATTCATGGGAATCACAGAGCTAATTGCTGGGCCTGGTATAGGAAACTGTACTGCTCTGCATCCCTCTCTGATTCTCTCCCTGACTCAGAAATCCAGATCCCGGTCCCTGGAAACAGAAGTCACAGAATCCAGTTGCGCTGCACCTTTGGATTGGCAGTTATACTCAATTTCCAGAGAAAATTGTTAGGCAGCTATGAATCCAGAGTAGCTTCTTAAGCCAAGCTCTCTGCTTTTGCACAGCACAAATAATAACAGGCAGGCATCTGCCTGATATTGGGACATAACTAAGCACCTAGTCATCAACATGCCCTCTGATCAGTTCCCCCAGGAATCCTTTGCTGCTCAGTTGACCTTCCTCCGCTCTCTGAGGTGAAGTTCCACTCTTGTGTAGGGGCAAGCAAAAAACTTGTGCACCATAAACGTGTTTTCTTTAAGTAGTTTGTAGGCCTAGGTTTGGCCCATTGCTCTGAAAGGAATGCCCTTCTTAGCATCATAGCACCTAGTTATGCACTGAATAGAAAGTAATCATGGTGGCTCTTGGCAAAAGTTGACTTCTTATCGGTGGCCATTTGTGTGTGCCCAATTAGAGGCCAGGCTCTAGCAATTGAGCCCTGTACAATTGAACTGTCACAAGTCTGTTTTGAAAGGAATATTTTGGTCCAGATTATCTGGGTGAGGCTTTCTGACAGCAAACAACTCGTCAAAGCAGTTCTTTCAGTCATCCCTGTCTCTTGCATGGTGTTGTCAGAATAGGCCGGGTTCAGGAAGGGGCTTTTATGTGGGGCCAGAGGAGCTGGTGACCTTCATTTGAGCTGTTTTTGAGACCTCTCAGAGGAAAAGGAGACCTGCCTTTAAGAGGAGGCTGAAAGGGTCTAGTGAAAATATCCAGTGGCTGGAAGGTCACCCAAAAGTCAGTATCACCCTGAGCCTGGGAGCTGAGTTACTGTGGTGAGAGAGGATGATGGATGAAATCTTATAGCAGGAAACTCCCCTACCCTGAAGAGGAACTTGGTTTAGATCTAGGTGCCCAAAGTCTCAGCCCTCATAGGGAGGAAAAAGTGATCACCCTTTGTCACATCAACCCATCAGCAAGACCTATCAGGTCTAATCCCAATAAGCTGTAGTGCTGTGGCACTATTGCCGAATGTGTAATTGGGAGACAGTATTACCGCACTGCTTAAGAGAGACAGCCCAAGCAAGTGCATTAGGGTGGAGGCTGTTCACGTTTGCATTACCTAGTGATATATTTCATGGCATGAGAGTGTATCATATCACTGCTGCTCTGTCACAATATCCCATGACAGGTGAGCAATGGTAGCTGGCCAGTTAACTCCAGCCCTCACTATGTGGCTTAGCTTATAAAGAAGTGAAACATACTCTGAATTCAACTCTGGGTTTTAGTCTAGTTTCACTGAGGTCTGCTGTGATCTATGTGAAGACACTCAGGGTTTAGAAGGGAAAAGGGTTCCCTCTCCCTTATTCCCAGGTACATGGTGGAGCCCCCAGAAATATGCAGGGGTCTCTTTCAGGTCCATGTCTGCACCGCATGCCCTATCTGCTTGTAGACGTGCTCCAGGAGAACCACTGACATTAGAATGCTACTGCAGTAAGTGCTGTTCTGTGTGAGAGTGACAGAGCCAGCCAGTCTCCAGTCCACCACTGGGAAGCCAATATGATAAGACAGATGTCCTGAGGTTCCACGCATCCTAAATGAGGGACAAGAGACTTGCAAGCAGTTTCACCTCATCCTAGTTCTTGGCCTTTTTGTGTATTGGCTAAAAAAGGAGGTAACATCTTTCCAGACAACAGAGCTGGGGGTGTGAACTGGGTGAATATCAAGCAGAGACTAGGCCTGACTTAATTCACTTGAATTCACTTAACAGTGGGATTTTACACAGACTCAGTTAAACAGGTGCAAACCCCTGTGCAGACTCTCTTACACTGACTTTAGGGCTAGGGACAGACATTAAAAAAGTCTGAGCCTGAATTTATTCAATCTTTGCAGGTTAGTCTAACCTGGCTAAGCTAAATCAGTTCTGTAACCAGATAGACATCCCAGAAATGCAGGCACTTGCCTACAGTGGCTCAGGCTAGAAGCCGGGGTGTGTTAGAGCAGCCCTCCCTTCACTTTCACAGGGCTGAGCTGAGAAGGGCATGACTAGGCCCCAGCAGGACACTCTGATTATTTCCCCACTCCTAAGAAGCCCAGCAGGGGATGATTATTAGGGGTGTGCAAAGCAGGCTGTATTCAATCGGATTTGGATTTGGCCCAATTCAGGGGACAGTGATTCGATTAATTGATTCAGATCACTGTCCTGATTTGATTCAGCCAAATCCAAAAATGAAGATTCAGTGCTGATTCGGAGAATCAGTGATTTGGCCATAGACACAGCTTTAAATGTTTTTCTACATACCTGGAGGTACCAGGCACGGCTCATGAACACTGAGATGGTGGGGCAGATGGAGCATCTCACAGGAGCGGGGGGAGGAGGCTGCATGCTCCATGGCAGAATCTCCCTGTGTTCTCCTGGCTCATCAATTGACCATGGGGGGACCCCAAGTGCCCCCCCAGACCCAGGAGGCACCAGTCACCAAGCTGGGGGGTTGGGGGGGGGGTCCCCCACATGCTCCAGAGTGGACCCATAAGTGGACCCAAAGTGCTTCTGGTCCACTTCCAGATCCAATGATGATTGCACTCCCGTGGGATGCTCCATCTGCTCCATCTCAGTGTTCACGAGCTGCCTGGTACCTTGAGGTATGTAGAAAAAATATTTAAAGCTGTGTCTATGTCCAAATCATTGAATGTCTCTGAATCTATTCAGAGGGTTCTGATTCAATTCGGATTTGGAGATTCAGCCGCCAAATCAGGCTGAATCTCTGCTGAATCGAATCAGCGACTGAAGCTTCACACAGCCCTAATGTTTAGCACCTCTAACTCAATGGTAATCAACCCATTAAGAAAACAAAGCATCTCTCCCTTAACTAATGGAGCTCTTCTTAAACAGCTCTTCCAAGGAAGGACATTAAGCTACCTATTGATTAGCTCCAAAAAACCTGTCTGCCTGTCATCTCCCACAGCACAGACCATAGCCAGCATGTGGTTTGCTAGCTAAGGAAGGGGGGAATGGGAAATAATCCCTGTTTAGCAGGGAGAAGCCAGGCAGACACTCTTTTCCTGCAAGTCTACGCAGGAGCTCTGGCCAGGGAGCAGAGGGGAGGGGCCAACTCTGCTGTATAACAGAAAGCCCTGCCAAACCCAGAGAGCATGCCAGGATGCTGGGCGAATCTGGTTTATCTTAAACCAGCAAGGGGTCTGGGACAGACATTGCATAAACCAGTTTGACCCAAATCAGTTAAATCTGATACTACATTCAACCAGGTTTATCTCAAACTGGTTTCAGCCATTTTCAAACTGGTTGATCTGCACTGAGCATATGTTCAGTTACAGGTTTGAACCAGTTTCTGGTCGCTTAAATCAGTTTATGCGTAATGTTTGTCCCTAGCCTAGATATTGGTTATAAAGAATCCACATAGGTTTTTACACTGGTCTTAACTAGACAGGCGTTTACATTCATCTAAAGAGCTGTGGCTTCCAATGCAAACAAAGCCTTTGCAAATAGGTGCAAATAACCTCAGCTCCTGCTCCCTAGGAAGTCCAGGCCCAGTGATAGCAACTCTGAATGCTGCACAACATATTATGGGGACAGCTGAGTGTAAATTAAGTGCTGCAGTGTCAGCTTCTGCCTAACCTCCCCGAGAGCCCGTGATTGATTTGGCTCCATCGTAGGTAAGCTGTGATGTCCATTCAAAGCTGTGAAGGGGCTGTTGAAGTGTTACCTGGAAGTTTGGGGAGGTATTGGGCAGGCCTCACCTCTCTGCAGAGGAAGCAAAGTGGCCTATGCTGCATGGTTAGCACAGCAGCAGCACTACTGAGGGTGGTAATGCCTCAGCGCCACGTGGCAGTTTTCGATCTGTGTTCGCATAAGGGTTCACAGTGCCGTGTCCCAGCTTCCTCCTTGGGATAAGGTAGAGGAAACTGTGTCAGGTTATGGCCAAAGGCATCAGGCTACATAAGGCTGCTTGGTCTCCAGCTCTGAAAACCCATCAGGGAGCTGATGTGGGCCAAGCAGAAGGTGGGGAAGGAGAGCATCAGGGAGGCACCCTAATAAAGATAAAATGCTTCAATAAACCCACAATCCCAGGGTAATGGGTTTGACTTTTAAAAGGTAGATAAAAATTCCAGTGAGGAGAGTGTGCAGCATCAGGTGTTCAATCACAATCAATGTGCAGCCATCTCATGCAGGAGTCGACAGTCTTCCTGCTTATGCTGGCATTTGGGAGCAGCCTCTTAGATGTAACTACATGCAGCCTCGCTTCCCTACCCCCAGTGTTACATTATAGGTGCCACAGCTCCTCTGGCACCCCAGGGATAACATCAGTTATTCCGGGCACGTAGTCACCCTTAGGACACAGCTTGGGAAATGTCTTCTAATAACATGAGGTGTTTGTAATTAGGTGATGGTATGAAGAGATTTGCCTGTTAAACCTGACTGCCTCCTGTTACTGGCAGGATGGAGAAACTAAAAGTGGGTTTTAAGGAAGCACTTTCCAAAGGAGAGTCTGTAATGAACCAAAGTGGATCCTTCCAATACATAGAGCAGTGGTGCTCAACCTTTTGGCCCCACAGGACAGGGCTGTGAGCCAGATTGGACCCACATGCCAGGATCTGGACCACACCACCCCTGCCCAACCCTGTGTGCTGGGATTAGGGACTGGGAACCCATGTTGCCCCTCCCCAGCCCTGTGTGTCATAATTAGGGCCCTGGGACCCTGCACCATCTCCACCTGGCCCTGCATACCAGGACTGGACCTTGTGCCACCCTATGCATCAGATCTCGCATGCAGGGCAGCAGTCTGTGGGGCTCCCAATGGACCCATGGGAAGCTCTGCGGGCCAGACGACAAGGCTCTGGGGGCTGGGTATGGGGTTCAGCACTCCTGGCATAGAGCCACAAACTGGATGTTTTGTGTCACCGTACTATCCTGATAAAATCAGTGCCTCAGTGTCTGCAGGCTACTCTTGTGCCAATGTGCTAACTGAGATCTATGGGCCTGTCATCTCTACATAATGAGCACTGAACCCATTTCTGAACAAAGCTTGATTGATAGCTTCTGTTTGTGCATCAGAGACGAACATGTAATGGAAATGGAGAAACTTCTACCCCAAGCATACGCAGTACTTTCTGGGATCCAGCTAACGCTCTGTATTTCCTGCTGCTACTGCTGCATTCAGACTGGACTTAGGTCCTGGCCGTACTGCTTCTTCAGTGTGCAGAGGCTGGGACTGTAGCAGAGAGGAGGAAGGATGAGTAGGTGAGTTTACTCATCCAACCAGAGAAGGGCAGCTTTGGGGAAGAGGCATTTGGGTATCATGGTGATGAGCTTGTTGTGAGGTCCAAGGCAGGCAAGCAACCAGAGGTCACACGGTATCTGTGTGTGCTCTATTGTATATGCAGAAGACTAGAGCCCAAAATGGAAAAAGCAGTCCGATCCTGCTTGGTGCTGAGTACCCTCAATCCCCAGTGAAGGTAAGTGGAGTCAAAGGAAACCAAGGGTGCTTTAAAGCCAACAATGTCCCCCCCTTGATTGGACGAACCCCAAATCGCCAATCACAACATGAGGCATGTGTAAGCACCACTGTAGAGACAGATTAGATCACTGTGCTGTAGATGTACAGCGGATAGATGAGTCTGCCTGTCCATGCCACACCCAGCACTGGAAGGCAAAGATCACTATGCCACCAAGGGGCGGAGTTTTCCCCTGAAGTTACACTCAAACTTTAGTCAGTCTGTTAGTCTGCTGACAGCGAAGAACATTTCCTGAGGCCAGTCCTGGGGGCAAAACACTCACACGGCCTTGGGAATTGAGATTTACAGCCAGATCGGCTGGCAGTCTGCTGTGAAACCATGGGCAACTCTTGGGCCTCTTCTTCTCCTGCCAACTTTAGATCATCTTGCCCACTATAAACTCTCTAGGGAAGGGGGCTGCTTAATATGCACCTGCACAGTGCCTGGCACAGTGGGACTGTTTTTTTGTTGGGGACATGTGCAGTACAAGCAATTTGCTTTCTAAACCTCTTTACCAAGAAGAAAAGTCAGTCAGAGAGAGCCTTGTTCAGCTGCACAGTAGCAAACATCCAAGCAAAGCCTTCACTATAATACAGGAAAATGTTTTATGAGCCAAACAAAACAATCCTGGATTACTGGGCACGGTGAGGCACGAATACTTTGTCACCTTCTCCTGCATGGAGTGATTCAAGTTCTTCTACTTGCAGTGGTGAGAAGACCCAAGTCAACTGCCTCTACTTATTCCTCTTTTTCCCTAGAAAGGGTTTATGGCTATGACCATGTCTCTGATGTTTGGCTTTGTAGTGTTTTCTCCTTTATTCTATTGGAGAGAAGAGGGGGGAAAGTTTGTGATAATCCTTTCCTTTAAGACTAGAGTAATCTTTCATATTAAATTGCAAACGCTTTTCCATCAGACATGAAAGACTAAAAGACCACAAAAAAATATTCAATTGACGTCTCCAGAGCTTAATCCAAAGGGATTACCAGTGGTTTAGAGCTTTAGAGGATATGCAGTATTCATCGGAAGGGGACATTTGGATGAAATTAAGCCAGCCTTTGATGGGATTGGAGAATAATTATTTCTATCAATAATTACTCCCAAACCCAGAGGAAATTCATTGCTTGTTCCAGGATAGTAGTCCTTGGTTGCCTCAAGGCCAAGTATGAATTAACCCTGGAAATTAAAAAAATCCTATTAGCCTAAGCAGGAGATTCGGTATTTAGACTCCTACTCCCTATAATCTGAGAAAAGAAGCTCCAAGACAGCTTGTAGTACAACAGCTGAGCTATGTACCTTACTCACAGATCATGGCAGCTGGAGAACCTGGTGTGCTGACAGTGCATTAAAGAACAGCTCCTGCCCCATGAAGAGATCTTGTCTGCCTCTCAGTACCACTTCCTTAGCTCCCACAGCCTATCATACAAGTGGCCTCTGCCTGATATATGTTTGGGAACATGCAAAAAAGAGTAAATTCTCCTCCATTATGTCTTGCCTTTACTGCTCCATCCAGAAGTTGGTTCTATATGTCTCTACTTTGGGGAAATTTTTAATTGATCCTGAAGACTGAACCCCAAAAGTCATCTTGTCTTAAAAGGGTTTCACCAAAAGAGTCACGAGTTAATTAGTTTGAGCAAGGAAGGTAATTACCCATGTATCTTCCCACTAGGTTAAAAATAATGCAAACTCTGGATGAAGACCAACAGCTTTATTACAAATAAATTACCATTAATAGATCTTGAAGCCAGAAGGGCCCTAGATCAGGTGACCCATTCCCTGCAGGAGGTCAGATGAGTTTCACCCATTCAACCCTGTGCTGAACTTGGTAACTTGAACTTGACTGAAGATTAACTTGCACTTGGTAAAAGCCTAGGCATTCCAGAGGCATTCAGGCTTGATTTGAAGATATCAAGAGAAAAAAATCCCTCTTCCCTTGGTAGTTTGTTCCAGTGGTTAGCCAGGAAAAATACTGGTGCTTTCCTCCCTGAGCCATTAGCTCTTGTTTTAGTACCTCTGCTAGATCAAAGAGCCCTCTAGTACACAGTATTTTCTCCCCACTGAGTTTCTTATGGAGAGTAATCAAATCACCTCTTGGTGTTTTTCATATACCAGCCATAAAGTAGCACTGCATGTGCTGCATGTCACAGAGGTAGGGTGCTGTGCACATATCATCCAGCTTGGGTCCTTTTTCTCTGAAGGCTGTTTCCACCCCGGCCAATGCCCACTCCGGGATATCGTGGGGGCTTCATCCAGGTTCTCCTCCCAATGTCAGTTTGTGCCTGCTGCTCGGGACCTCCTTCCCAGGACAGGGGAATTGTAGGGGCCAGGCCTGGTTCTAGGGACCCCAAATCAGGATGAGACTTGCAAGCCAAGTTATTCCATATCCATCAACTGCAAATACTTGCACCTTCCTCTGGAATTCATCTTCTGGCCTCAGCTGGAATCTGGACTAGATGGTCCATAGGCTTGATCCAGTGAACAGTTCCTGTGGTGCCAGCTGATGTTACCTGTTTAACACCAGCTCTTTTTTGGAGTCTCATCCCTACTCTGCTTACAAACTAGCTGGCTTGTAGGGCTGGATGGAGATTGGCTGGCATGTTCCAGGTGCAATTTAAAAAATAATGTTTTCTGTAATTCTCCCAAGAAAAATCTTTCTCATCAAAATGAAACGTCTCTTTTTTTTTTTTTTGGTTTAAATTGAAATCCAAATTTTAAAAAGTGAGGTTTTCTTTCTCCTTTTTCCTTCCTATGAGAAAAAGAAGGAAAACAAACTGTAGAACAAAAAAAAGAGAGAAGCGTTCCTATTGAATCAAAAAAATGTTTTTCATTTTCTTTCATTAGAGG
>NW_017729001.1:10111016-10134800 GCF_001723915.1 Gavialis gangeticus
ACTCAGAAACTGGAAATGAAAAGGGAAAAGAGAAAACACTGAGAGAGGCAGAGAGGGGAGAGGTTTGAAAATTTAGACAATACAAGCATTTATTCATTTGAAAAGACAGTACTGGGGGAAAAAGCAGGCACTTGTAGTGGAAGACAGGGCCATCCCAACATAGGATGCACATTGTGGGGACCTAATCCTCAAGATGCCAAGAATCAGTTCCCAGCAGCTAGCCACATTGCTGTTTGACCCTACCGCTGCCCCATCCCTCTCCCCCTTCCCATTTTCTCCTTGTTGGTCTCCTGGGGTGTTTTAACACATGCTTCAGCAGGGGTTGGGGGTGCTTTAATTAGAGTGGATCCAAGAGTCGCTTTAATTAAAGCACCTACAGCACCTCGTGTATCGGTGTCCCCGTACTTCAAAAGGGCAGCAGGGGCACTTTAACTAAAGCTCGTCAAACAAGCCTTCATTAAAGCACTCCCAGCACCATTTTCAAGTGCAGAGACACTGATACATGAGATGTGGAGGCTGCTGGAGCATGCTAATTAGCATGGTCCAGCAGACTCTATTAATCGAGTCCACTCTGACGCACTGTAATTATAGCACATCAGAGCAGCCTCCCTGCACATCTACAGGCACCTGCTGTGGATGGTGTTACTTTCAGTCACCTTTTCCGCTCTTTGCTGAGACATCCCACAGGCCTGACCAGCATGCTGCCAACAGTGACCCAATTTTTATTACCAGGTGTGTTACAGCACCATGTGCTGCAGCTGCCACTGACAGCTGAATGGTGCTACACTGCTCTGCCCTCCCCTTTTGCCCTGCTCAGAACTGGGAGATCAGGTATCCACTGCACCCACACATGGGCTATGCACACAGGCCTGGGATCAGGCTGCTGGATACAGGCCGCCTGGCAGTGCAGGTACAACTGATGCATACAGCCTCTACAAATAAAGAGCTGCAGTACTTATTGGCTTTTCAAGCCCATCATAAATTACCCAGCTAGGAGCTGGGATAGCACCAGCCTTTCAGCCTCCTCCCTCTTTCTTGATGGAGGAATTGATTTGATTTAGAGGCCTCATCCTTCCAGCTTTCAAAATCAACTCTCTGCTGGGGACAATAGGTCACAGAGCTTGAGGGTGGGAGGGGGTGAGATCTTAAAGGGACCGTACCAATACTGCTAAGGCCAAACATTCACAAAACATGGTTTGTGCATCCAAAAATCATTATAAATTGGCTTACAAATAACACTCACTTGTGCGCGCGCACACATACAGTAAATCTTGAGTTGTTTTTACTTTGCCTTCTGTTTCTGTGAGCCTCAAGAAAGGCCTTAGATCAGCAGCTGGCAACTTTTTGGAGCCACATGCTGAACAACTTGGCTGCAGACTGAGGCGGGCCACTGTTCCAACCAGGCCACTGTTGTCACAGTTTTTCCTGCCACTGCTTATTCCCACCCCCTAGCTGCAGAACAGGCACAGCTCCCAGCTACTCAGCCCTGGTATGGATGCAAGCAAAGCACCCCACTGGTGGAAAGCTGCCAAGCCCCGCTGGATCCACAGGCCGGATCCAGTTGCACAGAGAGACAGATCAGGGCTGCCTGTTGCCATCTCCTCCACTAGATCATGTTTTCCAGCTTTTCTCAGCACTTGTGATGGCAGAGAACTTAATTTCTACCATGAAAACTGAGTTCTTACTGTACTGCATGCCTGCAGGAGCTGGGGTTTAAAAAAAAAAACATCATAGGACTCATCAAAATATCGCAAGAGTTGACAGTACTGTCTGGAGAAGTCAAACCTCAACCCCCCCAGTTTCCTCAGCAGGTTCTGGAGGTAAATGAAGTGCTGGGCTTAACTATCGTATGTCTGCCCTCACCCCTCTCACACAACCTGGACTCTCATTCCACCCACATCCAGCCCTCTGAACTACAGGATTGCCTTTCCGCTGAAGGGGAATGCTCCACAGATGAGACTTGGGTGGGAACAGCCGTTTCCTAAGTGCAGACCGTGACCTCCTTTTTCCATCCTTCACATTTGCACAGTTAGGAATTGTACCTGTAAGTGGGTTAGCTGCTGGGAGACTAAGAGAAAAGCAGTTCAGGGCACATGATTTGTTCAGTGAATTCAGCTGGAATTGCCTGACTGAATAAAGAGGATCACTTTCAAGCACCTTGGGCCCAGCATGAGTCCTAAACAACACAGTATTTACTATACATTCCTGTAATAGGAGCAGGGGACACACAGGGGCACAAATGACTTGGCAGTATTGGACAGTCATTCTCCAGTCCATTGCCCATGCACATATGCCATCATCTTCCTTGCAAATCTCCACGTCAGGGCTATATAACTCAGCCAATGCAACTCTTCCAGCTACCAGTCCTTGTGAAATACAGGGACACGGCAGAGGCAGATGCTGTGGCAGTGGCTCCTTTGCCCCTTCACAACCTGAGGGACAGGTTCTTTTTCTTCACCTCCTCTTCAGCAAAAAGGGTGTGGGGCTGGAGTTAATGATAAAGATTTCTGGCTCTCAGAAGTTCAGATGTTTGCATTCAATAGGATACTATTTGAAGGCTTGTTGCAAAGCCCATGGAAGGCAAGGAGAATCTTTTAACGGAAAGCAATAGCCTTTGAGGATCAGGACCAAAGTACTCTATTATAGGAGATTTGTATGTCAAAGAGTTTGGGGTTTCTTGCTCTATGATCCAGTCAGCCTTACCGATCAACCTAGAGCAGCTGATTGTGGCCAAAGACACCTTCAGTGTTGCTCCTAACCAGGCATCCTAGTCAATTGTATTTCATAGCCAGACTGCACTGAAGATTTTGACCACATGTGTGCATAAGAACCTGGTCACCAGCCTGGTCACTGCTCTTATTTTGGGTCAGTTTCCCTACAGTCATGTCTCATGCATCCTGATCAAGCGAGATCTGGATGTCTCATGCATCCAGATCAAGCGGGAAAGTTTATAAGCTTCTTTTATTTATCTAAATAATGCTACAGGTCATACAAATACAGCCATGGTTATGGCAACCCTGTCAGGTATGGTTTATAGCTTTCTGTTAATCTTTTTGCTCCTTGAAATAAACACCCCATGGGCCTGAATACCCATTTTATTTTCTTTGGAGTGTTTAATTTGGCAAATGGAAAACTCCTCCTTCTCGCCCTCTCCAAGCCCTGGTGTTTCTTATGGACTTTAAGCCAGTGTGGTTCCCTGCCTTTCACTGTGGTTTCCTGTTTGTCTGTGCACCATCTCTGTCATCAACAGTACAGAGCTATGAATGGTGGGGCCTGCTTGCTCCCACCAGTGCAATCCAATGGCAAACAGTCTGTCTAGAGTAGACGTGCATCTCCCCGAATCCCCCTGCATGAGTACATTTGGATGGCATACCCCTGGCAGATGGGGGCAGGGTTGGGCAGGGAAGAGACCGAGCCAAGTATAGGGTGGAGGTACTGATTCAGCAGTTCTTCCAAGCTGACTTCCCTTCTTGGGTCTCCAAGGAAGCCAAGGAGTGAATAATCCCCTAGGTTCCACTATTTCAGCAGACACAGGACATGTAAAAGGCCACCCCTTTTTCTCCTCTGGGGGGTCAATTAGAAAATTACGGTGGGTTCATGAGGCTTGTGGGACAATGCCATAGAGCTCCTCTATACATTACTTAGAGCCACTGAGTTTCACATGGTTTCCATCCGAACTCATGCAGCATTCACAGTTTCCTTGAAGTGAAGCTGCATTGTACAGAGTTACAAAATTCCCTAAGCTTTTTGGTCTGTGACAAGACACAAAAAACTAGCTGATTTTTACTTGATTTCGCCCCTGTTTCAAATGGGCTCTACTGCTGCTGTAGGCTCTACCCAACAGCAAAGTTTCTGTCTTACCTAAACGTTGACACCTGGAAAGAGTTTAAAATACATTGGTGGCCAGAGACTAGGTTTTGGTTTTGTGTCTAGAATGCAGAAGATTTTCCAACTAGATTGTGATAACTTTAAAAACCTGTACTTTTTTGGCCTAGAGCTACAACAGTTGACTGTGTGTCCCGTTGGATGGGCTGTGTAGAAGCAAGTCTGAATAGAGTTGAGATGCTTAGTTTGTGGCAGCAGTGGTAAAGTAGCTTGAACTCAGCCCTCTTTCTTGAGTGCCCTCCACACTTCCATTGCTCGTGTGCAAGTATGTCATTAAAATGGCTGCCATGTTCTGTGTTCAGCCCTATTCCCAATTAGGTCAAAATAAATCCAGGAGCATATAGACAGGCTGCAAATCAAAGTCCTCTAGCAGTTAGGAAAACAAAGATAAGGCACGAGTGAGGAAAGGTGGGAAGGGAAAGTTATGACCTGTATTCAGTTATGGTTATGTCAGATGTAAATTGTAAGCTCCAAATTGCTGACAGGCCCTGTGAACTGCCTGACCATATCTTGTCTGATTCTGTGATGCAAAGAGTTCATTAGGGAGCTGAAAGGAGGGAGCTATTTATACTGATGCAGCAGAATATTTGCTCTTTCTTCTGCTTTTTTTCCTTAGCTATGAGAAATGTGACAAGCCACATTCCCTTCTGTAAACACCTGATGACCAAGTGGCAGTCACCTTGCTTAATTAAACTGGCATCAGAAATGCGGAACTGTCCAAGAAAAAGGTGACCACTGATGGACTTTGGTCATCTACTTGCCCTTGATTTCTACTGGCACCATGCTGCCCAAGGCAGCTGCCTTCCTGAGTCTAGAAGAACAATTGTCCTTTGGCTGACAGCAAAGAACAGTGCATTAGTTTATAATAGGTTAACTTGCATACAAACATGCCTGAGGCCAAACTTTTCCATGTGTAACTTGGTTACACACAGGAGAATGTCCTCTTGTCTCAGTACAAAATCTCAGCCCCAGACCCATGTTATTAAATGATCAGACTTCTCTCAAACTGATCAGGTACTGGCCTGAGAGCCCCACAGCTGAACTCTTCTAATTATTATTGAAAGGGCAGTGTGAGGCAGTGGCAGAGCAAGCTTCCCCACACTGGCTCATCTCCGCTTGGAGAGATCATCTTTGCTTCCAGGAACCTTCCTGCTGATAGTCAGCTGGTCAGTGCCAATTACAATGATAGGTTTTGGGTAATATGTTCCTTATTGTCATGTATGTTGACACTCAGAATCAGCCTCTGAAGCAGGAGGTTTGGTCTTGGAAAGGCAGATATGCCATAAAAGACCAAATCAAAGGGCACCTGTCTTATTGGTTGCATTTAGTATAATTGCTGTACTGATCTCAACCAACTCCCCACCTTCCCCTCGCCCAGGAGCTCCAGCCATCCTACTATACCACTGAGCCAAAGCCACTTGAAAGCTTCTGGTTTGAGTCTGCCTGCCAACCCCACAAAACCAGAAGCCAGGAGAGGAAGAGCTCTCCAGGCAGGAGGGTTTTCTTCCTTCCAGATTTAACCATAGCTTTCAGATTAAATGAAGTCAGGGCAGGCATTTAAACCAAAAACAATCCACTGCTGGACTGTCCCAGTCAGGGCAGTCTCTCCCCTGCTGGAACTGACCTAGGTCTGGTCCCTTTTCCTTTGTGGGACCTGTTTGTACCATTAAACTGTGCTTTTTACATTGCTGGTCTCAGAAAAGAGCTCTGGGTAAAGACAAAGGGGGTGCCAGCCAAGCTACTATCTAGCGCTGCCAAAGGTGCTAGTCTCAGAAGTAGGAAAACTATTCATCTTGTGCCCTGTGAGGAGGAGGCACTGCCAGGAAGAAAAATGACAGCTGCACTCAGCAAATGAAAGCAGCATATTGTGGCTGGTTTACAGTAGGGCAGTTTGGCTAGTACAGTCTGAAGCCAGTGGAAATTGGACTGAAAGTCAGCAGCCCATTGACTGGGGTTAAGCCAAAGACTTCTGTGTAGCCTTAGAGCTACAGTATTGGAGAATCATTGGCCTTTTCTTTTCCTTTTTCTTTCCGTCATACCTTACCTGTTAAATGAGCTGTCATCAGCTGCAGCCTCCCACCTTGGTTTCTAAATGTTTGTGGCCCCTCTTATGTGAAGCTAGATTGAAGTGTGCCTATGTTACATCACAGCCAGACTTCAAACCAGGGTCTTCTTGAGTCTAGTTTGAACTGTGAATGTTTCCTGTGACACCAAAGAGAATGGGAAAATAGTTCTCTTTGCCTACGAATCCCCTTGTTGCTTTTATTGGATGAAGTGGTTCCTGCTTCCTTCTGTGAACTGTTGCAAGGTGCTGCTTTGTGGCGTCCCACCACCTTCTCTTCTTAAGCTTCTATTATGTTGTTGGCTTTCCGAACAGTCTGAGCTCCAGAGCTGTATTGCAAAGAAAAATGTTCAAAACAATAATTTGCCCAGAGCCTGCTGAGCATCTTTTCTACAATGTTGTTTGTGTCACCTGTCTGACAGAGCATAGGTTTTATATATGGTCTTATATTCTGTCCTGGGCCAGCAGTCCTGCAGTTAGTCTTAAGCTTGGGCTTAGAAGTCAGAGGTCATTCAATTCACATCTCTTCCTGTGAGACTTTAGGCAAGTCATTGCTTCTGGTTGGGTCTCAGCTACTACCTGTAGAAGGAAAGCCTCCCCACCATCATATCTTGAGATTGTAAGCTCTCTGGCACACTATTCATTTACGTCTTGCCTAGCACAATGCTTGCAGATGGGGCCTTGAAGCACTGCTATGACAGAAATAATGATCATGGTAATAATTCAAAGAATGTGACCACCAGAAAGGATGATCCTGCATCGTTTTGTATCTCTGATCTGTTGCCCCAGCAGCGAGACAACAAACTGCCTGTCGTACCCAACAGAGGACAGACACTCAGAAAAGTCAAGTGGAAACCTTGCTCAGGAGGCCTCCAAAACCAATGGCTGTGTGAAAGGAAAGGACCGCAGAGAGAATACTCACCACAGATCACGCAGGTAAGATCCCAGCACCTGATGTCCTCTCTCAAAGCAGTCAGAAATACAAGGGGGCGGTTTGTGTGAGAGAGGGTATGCAAAGCTCTCTTCCTAATGCTCCAATCCATCCCTGCAGGGAGTCTCATATTTTGCAGTCTTCATTCAGTTGTACATGGGAGTCTAAGGGACTTGTCTTCGGGGGCACTCAGGGAAGTTAATCCAAATTACCTGAAAGTATGAATTTAAAATTGATTAATTAAACTTCATTAAATCCCTGTGTGGACACTCATTCAGAACTAAGCCCATTTTAATTCTTGTAAGTGTGTCCACACAGGGATTTCATAGAGTTTAATTAGTCCATTTTTCAAGTTTAATTTAGATTAATTTGTCTGGCTGAGCTTCCCCCTTGGCATCCACCCTGGGCCACTAGCCCAGTGTGGTCATGATGGCTTCATACCTGCTTTTAAGTGGGTGAGTTTATTAACTTAGCCCCATTTCAGCATGGAGGGCACTTCATTCTCCTGCTTGTAGCAATGGCATCTTTCGCTGAACTCCTAGCATCACTGCAGTCCCCACATACTGTGAATTCCCTGGGCTGAGTTTTCAAGTGTCTGCCTGCGATGGGTACTTAAGTGGTATTCAGTCTGTTGTTTGTGAGCATGACCTGGCTGGCCACCATTGCAAACTGGTTTGAACACGGCATCCCAGTGCCCCATGTTGGGTGGTGGTGATGGCAGTTTAGAATTGCCATAACAGAAGACGTTCCCTTCCACCCTCCCCTCAATCACAGCCCAACAATGCGGGGCTTGTGATGGTAGAGGGGCAGTTTATTACCAGTTCATCTTTAGTCTCTGGAGGCTTGAACACAGGAAAATGAATCAAAAGTTTATAAATGAAGTACCTAGACTTTCTGAACCCTGCCTGTTAAATTATCTCCAGGATTAAAGCCTATCTGGTTGGTTAAAGCTAGAAGAGAAAGAAAACACTTTTCATATCTTTAGATTTCAGGCGAACCAGTACAATAATCTAAAGTGTATTTTTAATTAGACTTTGATTACAATCGAAGGGAAACAATTAAAGCCCAACCAGCTCGGGGAGAAAGTTTCTGCATTAAAGACAAAAGAAGTTATCGGCAGAAACTGAGAGAGGCTCTGCATGAATCTGCTGGCAGGGCTGGAGGTTAAATGCTTGTTCTTCTGTTGTCCTATGGGCTGTGAGGGGCAGGGTGCCTGAGCTGAAGGTCATCTGAATAAGCTGTCAGAAAGCAGCAAAAAGGGCCAAGGACTGCATAGCCATGTTTTCAGAGGTACTGAGTAGCCACAGCACCTACTAAAGTAAATCAGTATTTAACGTATCAGTAAAGCATACTTGGAAAGGCAGAGAAGACAAGAGGATGGATGGTCTGGTGGGCAAGACAAGTGGGAATCCAAGTGATTGGGACTCAATTCCATGGCCTGCTACAGACCTTTTGGGTGATCTTTGACAGTCTCTCCATCTCATCCTGCTTTCTGTGCAGTGGGAATAGAAGCATTTCTCCTCTATGTAGTCTCTGGGCAGAGACAGAAGTGACAATTTTCACCTGATCTGGCCACAGAGAGTGGTCTATAGCTGTAACCAAACACAAATGCACAGCCGCGGATAGCTTCAAAAATGGCTGATCAGGGGAAAATCTGAATCCTCATTGCATGAGAGTTCAGATGAAGACGTTTCAAAACAGTGACTTCTGTAACTTGTGTCTGTGCTGACTCCCAGCCTGTTGCTGTTTTCAGAATGGGAGGGGGGAAAGGAAGCAGGGGGAGTTTGGTCTGGGGGTTTTTCAGCCCCTGCTGGATGGTGGGGCAGGTGTATTGCCCCTTCCCCTCCCCACAAGGTAGAGGGGCTCCAATTCACTCACCCCACTCTCCAGTGCCTGCTGGGGAACCCTAGAGCGAGCTCCCCTCTGCTCCCTTTCACCCCTCCTATTCTGAAAACAGCCGTGCCCTGCCCCCGTGACTCTACAGAGGGAGAGACAAGAAGCCCTAGAAGAAGTGATTGCAGGAAGTCTTGTCACAAAGTAAGTTGTTGCTTGTCTCCTGGCAAGCAGGGGTTGCCTTGTGCCCTGAAGCAAAAGAGGATTTCTTTCCATTGAAAAGCAATTGGAACTTTACAATAAACCTCACAGGAGGAAGACCATGGTACTAGGCTGAGTACAGCAGAGCCAGATGAAATTCTCTGGCTTGGGCTCAGCATGGTTATTACAGATGTGGCAGAGGGTTCAGATGTAAGGGCGGTGGCTGTTTTACAGTCCTGCAGCTTTCCATTTCTAAGGTGCTGCCTATTGGCAGGGGTGGCAGCTGTTTTGGGAGGCAGAGCAAACACAGTATGTTGGAACGACCTCCCATGAGCTGCCTGGAAAGCTTGTTAAGTTTTGGTCTTGTTCTGTAGTTTTTCGATCAAAAATACAACTCTGTCCCAGAAAGCACCAGGTGGGCCTTTGCTTGTGGAAAACTGTCATAGACTGATTAAAGGGGAGCAAACTAATGGGGAAAATATAACGGGGAAGTGAACCAGTCTGAGCACAGCATCCCACAATTCAGGCAGGACACCCTGGGGGAAATTAGCTTGCAAGGCTGACAAAAAGCCCCCGTGCCTCTGCACTGAGACTGATGTCTGATTTTAAAGAAAAATTACAGTCTTCCTCAAAAAGACTTTCTTTTTTTACCTTAGCGCAGATAAAAGGCCCATCAAGCCCACTATCAGAAAAGCAGTGTAGTAGATCTCCTACCAAATATTCCACTGGAGATTTGAATACTTGAGAGGAAAAAGCAAGAGAGGAAATATTTAAATGCTAATCAGAGGAGGAGGCTCCATTCCCCCTTTTGTTGAGCAAGAGAGGAACAACTTGATGTTCACTATCGTGTACAGAGCTGGTGTCTCAGCCTGGGAAAAAGCAGTACATTGACCCATAATCATGTTCAAAAGCACTAGTGGTTTGAAGTGAATGGGACAGATTTTGTTCCCTATTATGTTGGTATGAATCTAGAATCCATCTGCTGACCTTGGTGCCTGGAGAACGTACTGCGAAAGGCTGGTGACAGAGAATGTGTCTTAGAATGACACGGAGTTGATGCACGTTCTGCTCCTGTTCCTAGGCCCTTTTTTAGATGCTTTTGATCTCTCCCCTGGTCTTAGGCTGTGTGTTACTGCTTTAGTTTTATGCAACTGCTGATGAAGGGCAGGGAGGCAGGCTATCAAATATATCAGGAAGGGGGTGCAACCTCAAAGACCCTCTGTTCATTTTTTCCTCCAAGCCCTCCACTTACTTTGAACCCAAGATGGTTAAACTGTGCCAATAAAACATCAAGCCTTTGGGCCTCCTAGGTGTGTCATATTGTGTAGCTGGACTGTAAGCCCTACAAGATAAACACAGCTGCCTGTGTTTGTGCTTAACAAATAATAAGCACCTTATTGCCAGAGGCTGCATTAAAGCTGATGTCCCGACATGGAATGCATTGTGCACCTGGCAGCACCACCTCCCAAGTCCTCTATGAGAGCCAGGGCCTGGCCATTCCCAGTTGCTGTTCCTAGCTTTACCCAAGTTCCCAGCTTTATCCCAGTTCCCAGGGCATTTGTCACAAAAGCAAAGGAGCTGAATGTTCTTGCAGTCGCATTGGACATGGCAACTTCTGTTCACTGTTCTGAAGGGGAGAGTGCTGTTGAGGGACAGTCAGTATATGCCAGACCTTACTGTTGTGGCGGCCCCATTTCAAAGGGGTGCTGTAAGTCTGCTGGTTCCTGCTGTAAGTCTGCTGGTTCTTGCACTAGGGGGGCTGTGGCAACATCACTTCAGGCAGGGTGAAATCAGACAGTTTGTGTCCTTTCTCTTCCGTCATAGTGCTGTGAGCCTGTGCTGGATAGTTTGCTTTGTAGTTGGGTTAGGCTGAGACTCGCCCAGTCTCATGCCTGCTGAGCAGCACCTTGCCCTGCAGCATGCTGGACTTCTCTGATCTATTCAACAGAGCCTGGTAGGGCTCCCAAGATCACAAACCCTGGGTGAGAGAGAGGTCCTGACCTAAAAAAATTGTAATGTAACTAGAAAAGAAAGGGTGGTACTAGCCCTGGGAAATGAGGCCTGGAGAAATTAAATGACTGCCCACATTCATATAGATAAAGCCAAGAACTGAACGGAGATCTCCCACATCTGGCATGCACCTTGGCCACAAAACTGCCCTCCTGCTGGGGGCTCAACATCATGTAGATGGGTGGCAGAACCAGCCTCTTTAAAGTTGTGACCCTTCTGGCTGCTTTGGAAGCATAAGACTGATGCTCTCTTGATCCTGGTAGGAATCTCTCAGTAATCCTTCCCTGATGGGGCTCATTCCCCTTGTTAAAATAAATTAGTGAGCAGCTAGCTCTGTGGAAGGGGAGGGAGAGGCGTTCTGCTTGTTACACGTTTACTGCTTGAGTCCTGATTATAAAGCCTGTTTTCAACTGTTTCAGAAATACTGTGCTGTTCAGTTATTCACGGTTCATGGCCAAAGCATTAGCATAAAGTTTAGTTTTGTAGGGCAATAAAAAAGTGTATTAAAAGCACTACACAATTGGCTTTTTACAGGAGTGTAATTTTGATAGTAATTCAAACCCTAGACAAGACCATGTCTGTGCTGGGCCCTCTTCAGTGTACGGAAAATCCTGAATAGGAGTTAGTGACAACTGCAGGTCAGCCCTTCCTTCCCACAGCCAGGGCCAGTCCATGCTAGAGGCCAATTGGGCAGCTGCCTGACTGGCAAGATATGAGGGAGGCATGTCTTGAGCCACCTAATGATCTGCAGTTCTGGATTTGCTAGTGTAGTTAGCTCTGCAAATGGGGGAAGGGGCTGCAAAATGTAATTTGCCCAGAAGAGCAAAATAGCATGAGCCAGCCCTACCCACAGCCCTGTCAGGTGAAATATCTTGATGCCATAGAGAGTTGCATGGGTAATAACAAGTAGCCTTTCTCCAGGTCTGCTCTCCTCTATTCTAATCTGGTTTCTGTAGTTCCCCAAGAACTTTCTGAATAATAACAAAGATTTGCTTGATCTGTTGGACCTGTCTTGGGCAGGGAGAATTTCTGCCTATCACAGCTGGACCACTAGAAGTCCCAGTGCAGACACAATTTTACCAGCTGAACTGCTTTTACCAGTGCAGTTTATTTTGCTCCCATGGGTGTTGTGTGAAACTGGTGCAGAGTACATTTTTGCTGGGTATGTGCAACCCCCAAGGATCACTTTGCAGCTATGAGGCCCTAGTATTACTCTACAGACCTGGCCTAAACCACACACCATCCCTTCAGTACCTGTCTTCTCATTTTGTAAATGGGGAACACAAGGCAAAGACACACCAAAGCCTGTCTTTTCAAAGGGATCTACTAATTTTAGGTGCCACCATTGCAGGCTTCCCAAATAAAGACACCTTTGAAGCTGCTTTTCAGAGGTTTTGACACTCCACAATTCCTGCTAACTTCAGTGGGAGGCTGAGATAATGAAATCTGGCTTGTATCAATGTGATATTTTCCAGTCCTCTCAGTGTTGGCTTGGATCTGCTCCACACAGTACATTATGACTTGCTCAAGGTATCATGGGAAGTCCAGATCAAAGCCAAGAACACAACCCTGGAGTCCTGATGCCCCATCACCTCCTCCATCCCCTAGCCTATGCCCATGTCCTCCATTTTTTAAGACTGTTTGCTTTGGTTAAAGAATAGCCACAAATCACTGTCACATTTTAAACTAAGAGTCCTACACTTGTTTAACTACAGTATTTGCTTTTAATTTAAATGCAATATGCTTATGCACCAAATATTCAAAAATGAATTCATAGGAGCATATTTTTGAGGTTTAACAACTGTGTGAGAGATATATATCTCATTAAATTACCATAACACCTCGATAAATATTTTTTATAATCAATTGCTCTTTAACATACATTAACCCTGTTATTAAATTTAGAGAGATGTATCTAGTTGCAATAATTATTGTATGCGAATTAAATGCCAATTAATTATTTAAAACATATTTACTGAGGGTAACAAAACTTATAAATCTATTAGAGTTGTTAACTGCAAGAAATATGTTTTAAATAATCAACTAGCATATGAGCAACATACAGCAGCTATCTCGTTATATCTACATTAAATCCTTAGAGGAGACAGTTAATTTAAAGCATGACCAAATTACTCATGACACAGTAATTAAGTATTCACCCTGCATTATAGATCTGCCATGAAACCCAATCTTTCATGGACAGCCCTGCTGCAGGAAATGTCCCTCAATCTGGACTAGCTGGGAATTCAGGGAATTGACAAAACCAGCATTGGCTGACACTAGTCAACCCAAGGTCCTTTTTCTTCTTCTCTCTCTCCAGCTCCCTGGGTCATGAGGAGTGCATGCCACCACCTCCCTCCAGGGGGAAGAAGAAGAAAAAGAAATCTGCGCGTAAGAAGAGGAGGAGGTAAGTGCAGAAAGAAGGGAAACCACAGCCTGGACACGGTTCAGATTCTAGTCAAAGGAAGAATTTCTGCAGGCTAGGTGAGAGCATGTGATTGTACAGGAAAGAGAGTAGTAGTGCTGCAGAAGGAAGAGAACTGTGAGTGTGGTGCCAGGAGGTCAAACAAGAAAATGGAGAGAAACTAAAAACAGGCTGATGTTGGACTTCCTGGCAGTGAGATCTCAGGTGGTAGGAATAGGGATATCTGGGGAAGTCTGTGTTTTGAGCCTTCAGTCTAGTCCAGGCCAAACACTATAAAGCAAACTACAGGGAGCAGTCCTGCCCTGGGTCCCCTGGTTGGAAGGAGTTAGGGAGCATGACAGTGACCTCTTTGCTTATACTAGGAATATTCCAAAGAGAGTTTCTGAAAGCTAAGGGCAGAGAATACACCTTAAGGGCCTCAGCCCGAGCTTCAGTCCCTCTCTTTGGAGTTTCATGGTGCACTTCTGATCCATGGAGGCTCTTCTACCACCGACACCACCATTCACATGGTGGTGTCTCACACCCCCGGCCTGAAAGTAGCAGCTCCAGGGCAGAATTATAGGTGTGTACAGAAGTTGATTTTTCACCATTTAAAGTGCTTTATTACCATGACTTAGCAGAAGTGCATGGCTTTACAGCACTTTAAAAATTGTTAGAGTGCTTTAAATTAACTCTTGTTAAATGAGGCCACTTCTAGATGTGACGAGGGTTTAGTCCCCTAAATTGAAATGGTAGGTTTTTAATTGTGATGATTAAAAACCCACCGTTTCAATTTAGGGGCTTCCATCACCATTATGGTGCCTGCCCACCTCTCCCGTGGCCAGGGGGGTAAGCTACTGGTGGGTCAAGCTGCCGCTGATCTCCAGGGAGCCTTGGTGCTTCCCTTCATGGCAGTGGTGCCTCCTGGGGCTGTCTGGGTGGGCTGCTAATGGGCAGGTGCTGTCCAGGAGGTGCTGCCACTGTGGAGGGAAGGTCCGGGGCCCTGCACAGCTCAGGGCCTGCTGGCAGTTTGCCCCGTAGCTGTGGAAGAGACAGGCAGGCTCTGCAGAAAATAAAAAAGGATCAGGCCCCTTGCTATTTGTTTTTCCTCAGTGGGACCTGCCCATGTAAGCTGCCACTGGGCCATGTAGCCCCTATGATGCAGGGAGGCATGGTCCTTTCCTCTGTGGCAGCAGTGCCCCCCAGGACCACCCAGGCAAGGTGCTAGCTGCATGGGTGCTGTCCCAACTTGCAGGCAGCACCTACCAGATCCAACTCTTCCCTGAGCCTGCACGCTGGAGGCCCACCAGTTGCTGTTCCTCACACGGGCTTGGGGAAGAGTTGGATCTAGTGGGTGCTGCCTGAGAGCTGGGGAGCACCTATGCAGCTAGCACCCCACCCAGGCAGCCCCAGGGGGCACTGCCTTCACAGGGGGAAGAACCCAGCCGTCCCGCAGCTCAGGGACTGCACGGCCCAGTGGCAAGAAGTGGCAAGGGGGCCTGTTCCTTTTTTTTTTCCCATGAAGCCTGCCTGCCTCTCCCGTGGCTAGGGGGTGAGCTGCCGGTGGGCCCTGAGCTGCAGGGGGCCCCAGACCTTCCCTCCACAGCAGCAGCACCCCCAGGGCCGCCCAGGCAGGTGGCTAGCCGGCAAGTGCTACCCCAGCTCTCAGGCAGCACCCAGCCCAATCCAAGTGTTCCCTGAGCCTGAGCTGGGGCAGCACCCGCTCACGCGCAGCCTGCCCAGGCAGTCCCAAGGGATGCTGCCACCGTGGAAGGAAGGACTAGGGTCCTCCACAGCTCAGGGGCCACTCAGCCTGCTGGCAGCTTGCCCCCAGCCACAGGAGGCAGCTCTGTGAAAAAAAAATAAAGGATTGGGCCTCTCACTGCTTCTGCCTTCAGTCCGCCTCTCCCTTTGGGGGGGCAAGCTGTCAAAGGCTGCAACCTTACAAATAGCTACATTGCAATCTAAACTACATGCAGATGTGGTTTAGTTTGCAACGTAGCAAACTCATTTAAATCATAAAAAACCCTGCATGTATACAGTGTGATGCAATTAAACCACAAAAACAGCCAATTTTCATCATGTATACAAGCACCCTGAGGTATTACATTTGAAGCGCTGTATTTTACAGCACTTTAGCAACTTACAGGACTTCAGATAACTTCTGTACGCTAGTCAAATTTCTGCCCAGTGGAGACACCCCAGGAGGCTGTGGAGTGCCCCCTGCCTCCTACCCTGGAAAGTGCAGGGAGGCTCAGAGGTACCCCGCACTCATCAAACACTGCACTTCTGTCATGTTTAAGAGCACTGTAACTTTACAGTGGGATAAAAAGTGCTCTAAATTACAGCGCTGTAAAATACGCACAGAGCACTTCCGTACACACCCCATGTGGGGAGAACCTGGGGCTCAGGGAAAATCCATGTGTGAAAAGTCAGGGCCTATAGGTGGCAGCAATGCAAAGCTGTCACAGCCCCAGCAACCTGACCAGGAAATCCTACCCAGCTGAGTCAGCTGCTGTAGCACCGCTGAAATGGCTTGCTTAATGTCTTTCCCTCCCATCATCTCACAGTTAAACCAGGTAGGAACCCAGGGCCAGGTTACATTACAGCAAGTCACTAGAGGGCAAGAGGTCCCTGATAAAAGTAGGTCTGAGAGGGCTATGAAAATCATTATCCTGCCTTCCCCTTCTTGTGCTGCTTGTGAATGCTGATGCCCATGGAAATGCCGATGCCTGGAGCCCAGCCTGGTGCAAACAGCTGCTGTGCACACTGACCTGCCTCAGTTCAACTGATGCATTGGAACCTGCACACCCAGCCCCCTTGTCCTTCAAAGTTTTAGCTCTACCAGGAGCAGGGCCCTGGAGCGCAAGGTCAGGCATTAACATCCAAGATTCAGTGTGTGACCTCCCCCTACCCCCGTAGACACTCCAGCTGCAGCAGTGTTAGGTACAGGCTCATGTTGAGGTCTAGAACAGGAGGAAGCTAAAGGGATCATGGGAGTGGAGGAAGCTTGGATGTGCCCAGCCACAGCTATGATAATGGGAGAGAGAACACAGTTCCCTGGGGGAGGCAAGTGCTTCGGTGACCTTGGAAATAGCATCACGTTTCACCCCAGAGCTTCCAGTCAGCACTGCCCAGCTTATGCTCTGTGCTACTCACTGCTGGAGCCTAAGTATTAAGTGACACTAGCAAGTCATGGAATAGACATAGAATACATTTCCCATGGAGTGAAGGCCTTTATTTTGCAGTAAACAAGGAGCGGATACATGACACACAGCCTTGCAGTGGTGTTAGTTGCTCCACCTATAGGGAAATTTGCCCATCAGGAAAAGGTGTAACTTACACTGGGGGACTGGTAGTGTTCCCTCTTGCCTAGTCCATTTAACCCCCGGGTAGATGTTTGCTCAATGCAAGTTCATGAAAGTGCAGACTGCAGGTAGCCAGAATGGAAAAAACAGTCATTTGTCCACTTCTTATCATGAACTAAAATCTGGGTTCAGTTACTCCAAAGCAGTGGTGCTTATGTACCCTGTCTGTGCCTCCTGTCTGTCTAGGGTGAGGTGCAAGTACCCAGAGCCAAAAGGGCCTCTGCTACAACAGATCTGGCAGCACTCTGCAATTCAGCCTGCCTTAGCTCTACCCAAGCAGCTCAGTACAAACTTGCAGCTTTCTCTGCTGCTTCTGGGCTTCCCTGTGCACAGGTTGGGAACTGCAGCAAAGTCAGTGAGGCTTCACAATGGGTGTGGGGGTGAGTTTCAGCTAGTCTGGGTGAGCAAGGATTTGACTGTGCTGAAAAGAGCCAGTGCATCACGCTGCCATGGGCCAGGGTACTCCCCTGTAGACACCCCGACTTCACCTTGTGAGTGTTCCCTGCACTAATATGCTGTCACCATCCCCAGGTCTCCATCGTACAGCCCCTCACCTGTGAAGAAAAAGAAGAAGAAAAGCTCAAAGAAGCGAAAACGAAACAGGTACTCTCCTTGCACATCTCACCCCCAGCGCCACATACAGCCCCTGCACATTGAAGCACCAGGCTGGTCAGCACAGCTGCACTGCTGTGGTTAGAAGGTCACTAAGGCTAGGAACAGACATTCAGAAAGCCTGAGACTGAATTGATCCAGTCTTTGTACATTAGTCTAACCTGGTTACTGCAGCCCAGTATGGGGGTACCAGGGAACACCCACCTTGGAGGACTTGCCCCCACCCCAGCCCAGGGTTCTTCAGCAGCCCCAAGAGCTGAGGGGAATTCTTCCCAACCCCACCTGTTTGCCTTATTTGCTACAGTCTCAGGGATAGCCCAAGGAGTGGAGGGAAATTCTTCTGCTCCTCTGCATTAGTTTTGCCTCAGACTCACAGCAACTAAGGCAAGACTGGCCCTGGAGGAGCAGAATTTCCCTCCCCTTCCTCAAGCTGCCTGAGACTAGCAGGGACTAAGGCAAGGTTTTAAGGCAAGATTTGGGAGAGGAAGAATTCCCTCTGCTCCCTCGGGCTGCCCAGGGCTGGGGGACCCTGGCCTGAGGTGGGGGGGAAGCCTCCCATGGTGGGGGCTCCCTGGTGCCCCCATGCTGGGCTGCGTGGGCAGGCAGCCAGCTGGGAGGACTTCTCCATCTCTCCTGTGGCAGCCGCTGAAGCAATCAGCAGTGGGAAAGGGGGAGTGGGGAGGGGAGAGGGCTGCCAGGGTCTAAAAAGCTGATACTACAGGGGTTTTCCCTCCCCCCAGGTGCTGTGTAGACCCTGGCTAGGGAGGGCTGGGGGTCTGTTCTCCTGCCCCTCTGTCTATATGGCATAGATGACTGGTGCCTCCCGAGTCTGGGGGGGCACCAGATCACCAAAGGGGGGGTGCTCCCCCAGCGGCCCATCACCAACCAGGGAGGGTGGGGGCGTCCCCCAGCACATTGAAACCAGAAGTGCACTTCTGGTGGCACTTCTGGTTTCGTGGCTGGTGCTTCCAAGGGCTGCACAGCCGATCTCAGGCCCTGTACGTGTTGCCAATGCTCTGTGGGTTGACAGGCACAGGCAGGAAGCAAGCTAAGGAGCAGAGGGGTGAGGCAGTCCCTGCCCCACTGGAGCAGGCAGCATAGCCCAGGTCTGCAAAGCATCCTGGGATGCTGGGGGACTGTGAATTAACTTGAACCAGGAAGGGATCTGAGACAGAAGTTCTATAAACTGGTTTGACCTAGATCAGTTATGTTTGATACTACATCCAGCCAGGTTTATCTTAAACCAGTTCTGGTCATTTTAAAAGCAGTTTATGTGGACTGAACTTCTGTTCTGTTACAGGTTTAAATCAGTTTCTGATCACTTAAACCGGTTTATGTGTAACTTCTGTCCCTAGCCAAGAGAGCTACAGGCAGGCGGGGGGTCTTGCAGACTTCCACACTTGCAGGAAGGAAGGACCAGATTGCAAAAAGGCAGTTAGGCACCTGAACTTCCCATGAGGAGCTTAACAGGAGCTGGACACTTACCTGCCTTATTGGGCCAGGCTCCCAGTATCTGCAGGGGTACTGTGCTCGAGGGTGTGTAGCCCTGGTGCAGGAGTGCAAGAGGCAGGGATGTCCTGAGCATGTGCTCCCACTCGCTCTCCTTGCATACATAGCAGAGCTGATTATAATTAGACTTTTAGGTTTTCCCCTGAGGCTTCATTATTAAGGTCTGGGCAGTTCACAGCTGCCATGGTTCTGTCTGTCTGCCGCCTGCTCTGTATCAGATGCCTTCACAGCCACAGGCCTTTTCTATGTATGTGCCAAAACGTGAAGGGCCCAAACAGAGAAATGCAGCACAACCACTTCTCCCCCAACCAGCACAATCAGGCAGCCATAGAAACAAAACATGACCTCACTGAGGCTCTGAGTGGGATGACAAGGCACCTGAGGTAATACTGTAGAACAGGGATGTCAAAGATATGGCCCAGGGACTGGATACGGCCTGTGGAGTCATATCATCTGGCACCCAGTGCTGCCTGGTGTTGGCCCCAGTCCTGTGAGCTGTATGCAATAAGTAGAGCTTGTCTGGCATGGGCTGCACATGGTGTGGGGCCAGTATAGGCCATGTTCTTCCTGTGCCGCACCAGCCCTGCATGCTGGATCCAGGTTTGGTCAATATGGAGCCCACAGACAGCCCCACCCCTGCTGTATCCAGCATGTAGAGTCAGTCTGATGCAGGGGCCACAGGCAGTAGGCAGCCTAGACCAGCTTTACACACTGCGTGCCATGCCGGGCTGGACACACCACTCGTAAGAACCTGGGCCCCCTGAAACCTTCCAGCCAGGAGACTGGCTTGCAGCTGCTCCAGATTTGTGTTCCTGGGCCTGTTTCTCACTTAAAGACCACAGTTACATGTATAAGTATCACATATATCACTATTTCCTCCCAGGCACTAAACTAATATTTGCTGAGAACAACTGGTCTCCCTCCAAAAACATGTGGATTTATACTTAGTTGAACCCACAAGATGGAACAGCTTTACAAACCTACAAATAATACGAGGCTAAACGCTGAGCCTGGTGCTCTGTGGAGGGAGGTGGCAGACTGAGAGACAGATGCAGAGTAGGGGAGAAGACAGCAGCTCCCCCAAAGCCCTTCACTTTGAAGGAGCGAGTCTTGTACTCCTACTTGAGGTCTCCCTGCAGCCCTGATGCTGGGGCTGCTTGGAAGAGCCAGTTCTGCCAGTACAGAGCAGGGGGAAGTGACAACTCCATCCAAATGGCAGGCTTGAACACCCACCTTGCCATAGTGTAAAAGAGTATGCTTGGGGCAAAGCACTGGGAAATCAGGCCCATTGGCTTTGAAAGAGATACTCTGGATTTACACCAAGGTCAGAATTGGCCTGGACATCTAGAGGATTAAGTGGCATGTGGGCTGCCGCCGTAAAATGATTCCACCTAGGAAAGAAATTGCTAATATTGCCAAGACAGCAAATCTTCCCCTCTGCCATTGCCAACACCATCATAGGGTCTGTGGAGCAATGAGACCAGGGGGTGGGTTCCCTAAATGCCCCACCAGAGCAATGCACTGAGGAGAACAGCCTAGCTCCTTCTCCACCCCTTGGGTTCATTTGGGGAGGATTTTTCCTTCTCGAATGCTGCTCAGTCCTTATGTGAAGCACATTTAACTCAGGGGCAATGAGATGGCCCCAAATAAAAAAAACAGAATAGGTCAGGCCCTCTTGAACACTTGAAGCAGATGGATGACAGCACATGGCTGCATGGCTCATTTTCCTGATGCAGGCCTGAGTGCTTCAATGTTGACAGCAGGGAAAATAGAGCCAAGGAGAAGAATGAGTATGCCTGCCCCAAGAGAGCTATTACACTTAGGGCTAGATTCTCAAAAGCACTTGGCCCCCAGCTGCTCCCACCTCAATACTCCTAGGCATTTTTTCAAGAGCTCAGCTGCCTGTGTGCTAAGTGTGGCAGGGAAGACTGGTGCTCTGGCTAATCAGGAGCAGAGATCAGCCTGCCATGCTGCATGTGGGGTTCCTCTCTTAGCCACCAAGGGAGCTGGCCTTCACTGCATGGATCTCTGGACAAACGCAGTGGTGTGTGTTGATTCCACCTGAGCAACATCTCCACTCAGTTTCTATCTTTGTTTCTTGCAGGTTGTCTTCAAAGAAGAGGAGACACAGGTAAAAAAAAACAAACCTTTGATGCTCACCTAAGAACTGTGGGGTAATTCTATTCAGGCAGCCCCCCAGGAAACACTGGAAGAGTCTCAGGGAGCCCAGACACTCCAGCGCTGGTGTGAGGAGGTGTACATTTGCACCCAGCACCTGTGGGTTTACAAGCATAGTGTGTGCCATCTTCCCCAGCAGGGTGGCATTCAGCCCTCCATGCTGTGTGAGGCCAGGGCACTTGAGCCTCCACTTTGCACTAGTAAATTTTTTGCCACTGGATGTAAGTGTAGGCTGTGCACCACTCAGGGAGTGTACATTGTGGCTTAGATAAACCCTCCTTAGAGAGGCAGACATATAAAGGATGAGCCCATTGCTTTGAAGAGACCAGCAGAGGAGTCTTAAATTTAGAGTGCTATTTTTACCTTCCCATGTGCCAGGATATTTGGAAATACTTTGGCAGTACTAACCTGTTGTGCTGTTACAGCAAAGGCTCTGTCAGCGATCTCTTTAGGAAGCCCAGTGTTGAGACATTTCTAGAGCTCCTGGGTTTTTGTTTGCCCCTTGGGGACCACCGCACTGTCAAAAACAGACATCCTTGGTGGCCTTGGTACCTGGCAGGGTCCAGCGTCAGTAAATGGAAGCTTCCCTCTGTTCTACTTTATTGTTAGTTTGACAGTTAGAGCTTCCTTGCCTACAGATGCAGTTCTCACTCTAACTGTCCAGTGGCTTTTCAGGCTGGCTGGACTCTTGTTTGCCTGTTGGACTTAAGGTTCAACACACAAGCCGGTATTTATGTTAGTTTCCAGCTGCCTTGTGGCCAGATCCCAGCTGCAATAGAAGGCTCCCGATTGTAGATGTCAGTGGAAAGCTTGAGGTCTTCAGTGTTTAGTAGGGAGGACATGCAGCTTCAGAAAGCTGATCTTGGCAACAGAGGCAGCCTTTGTCTAGCGGCAGATCTATTATGGCATGGACTGAATCCTAAAACTGTATTTCTTAGGGTTTAGTTTATAAAAAAACATGTAGTACCAAGCAAATCCATCATCTGATAGACCTGGCACAGGAAGGTCATTGAACATCTCCCTGAGACCTGGGCTGAGTCACTCTAGTGTCACCCCAGATTTATGCTAGTGTAACTCCATCTACTTCAGTACAGTATATATGTTTTATATATATATATTAATCCATATTTTCCATAGAAATGAAAAAAGATGGTGGGATTCGGGGGAGGGAGGGAGGTAATGGTGAAATGTACTTTTTCACAAAGCTCCATAGACCTTATTCACCACAGAGGGATGCATGAGCACAGATCCATTGGCCTGAATGGCATAAGGCTTACTCTTCCCAGGATGTATAATTCCCCATTCGGTATTTTACAGTCCAGTTGTACTGTAACATTACTCTGATGACTTGGTGTGTAGTTGAAGCTGAAATCTTCCCATTAATTAGCTTTTCTTATTTAGCTCCTCAAGCCCAAAAAGTAAAAGAAAGGAAGAAAGAAAACACAAAAAACAGTAAGTAGAGATGTCCTGATCTATCCCACATGTATCTGGTGAACTGCCCGTTACCAGTCAGGAGTGCAAGGGAGATTTTGGTGCCAGACAGCCTCTCCGTTCTTTGTTGTGATTCAGGGTCACTTATAAATGGGCCTCCAGCTGGTAAACTTCCAGGTGCACTTAGAATGCAGATTCTTATTTTCCCAGCTAAAATGAAGGGAAGGTTTTCTCCATCATAGAGACTGGTAAGCAGGGCTGGTTGGCATGAGTCAAATTTCAAATTGTAACACTTGAACGTTTTCTAATTAGAGGAAAAGCAAAACTTAATCCCAAGGGTTTGGAAGATGTTTGACCCTCTACCCTCTGTCTAAAGGGTAGAAATCAAAGTTTAAGGATTGCCTGTTTCAAAGGACAAGTGACAGGTGCAAGCTGTAGAGCTAGCACTTGGCTATGCTGGAGCCTTATGCAAAACTGAATGGACAGAGCCTCAGAGATAGTCATAACCCAGACATGTCAATGGTATCAGGAAGTGGCTTGGCACATGGAAGGCCAACTGAGCTTGCTTTCTTCATGCTGCAGGGATAAAGGGCCTGCAAATCAGCAGGGAGTTCTGATGAAACAGAGTCCATGTGTGCATCAGCTCAGCCCTGGCAAAACACCTTCAGTGAACAGAGAGAATAATGGTCGCAAGAGGCCCATCCACCTATGCAGACTGAGTAATGGGGCATACAGGTAGCAGCCTGCCTTTGCAAGTGCTGTTTACAAATGTGTTTACTCAGCCTGTGTGCATAAGTCTGGGATCTACACTTGGAACCTGCGACCCCAGATGTGATAAAAAGGCAAGAGGTGCATCCTGGCAAGTGGCAGAGGGATGATTTGTTTCTGTGCCATAATGGGAGCATTAGTTCTTACAAGGCTTTCTGCCTTCTCCCAGGGATGGGGCTTGGAAGAAGCTAGGGAGGCCAGCCAGCACAGAACAGTGCACCCCCCACACCATCCTCAACAGGAGGTCACGAGAGGGAGGAGGATCACAGGGCTCCCTGCAGTTGGCTTAGTCTGGGATGGGGCTCTGCAAAGCTTCGGGCGCTGATTCGATTCGAAGGAGATTCGGCCTGATTTGGTGGCCAATCTCCAAATCTGAATTGAATCAGGAGACCAGTTAAAGGGTCCGAATCGATTCGAAGTTCTCCAAATCTTCGGAAATGATTCGGAGAGCTTTGATGCTTCAGATGGTCCCCAGTCGCTACAGCAGGGAGCTGGTAAGTACTAGGAGCGGGGAGGGCGGGCTGGAGGAGGACGAAGGGGACTATGGGTGGACCCCTGCCAGGCCCCATCCTGTGCCTGTTCTCCTAGCCCC
>NW_017729001.1:10134912-10149136 GCF_001723915.1 Gavialis gangeticus
AAAAAAAAAAAGCCCGAACTCACTGGTTCCTGGCTGGCTGGGGGCAATCCCTGCTGCCCCCCACTGCCCCACACCACATGGGGGGCTCTGCCATGAGCCCCCCAACCCCTCTCCTGCTGTCCCAGCCCCCCCACACCAGCTGCCCCACCTGGCCCAGCTCCGGCCCTTTAAGAAAAAAAAAAGACAGCGAAAAACCCTGGGACTCACCACTCCTGCAGCAGCCTTGGGGCTTCAGGGGGCTGGTGCAGAGCCCCCCACGTGGCAGTGCAGCAGGGATCACCCCCCATCAGGCAGGAATGGCAAGTGGGGCAGTCATGGGGGGGCAGTGAGGGGCAGCAGGGATCGCCCCCCCACTTGGCAGCATCTGGTGAGCGGGGGCTTTTTTTTGTGAAAGTGCTGGGAGCTGGAGTGGGCAGGGCAGCCGTTGCTAGGCTGGGCGAGCAGGCGGAGGATGCGCCTGGCCTGGGTGATTTGGAGATTCAACCGAATTGCTTCAGGACAGTAATTCAAATCACCGAATCAAATCTCTGTCCTATGAATCAGCCGAATCCGAAACGCATACTAGCCATTTCACATAGGCCTAGTCTGGGATTCAGTTGGGATGCTGCTCCCAAGAGCTTTCATTCCCCAGAGGTAGCTGCACTCTTAGGGATACTTTACTCCAGTAGGTCTGATGACTCTAGGGCAGCTACCAGCAGTACAAGGTACAAGGTGAGATAAGGGAGGCAGAACCCAGTACTAAACTGGGGCAGAGAATAGGACTGAAATCAGATGCAGGGAATAATCTGGTTTGAGAGCCAGTCAGCAGTGGCTGCAGAGCACAACAGCACCTGCCCCAGGAAGATCACAATCCAAGTAAGTACCAATAAGGGGCATGCTGGTGTCAAGAGAGCTTGTGGGCCTCTGTGTATATCTCTGGTCCAGGAGCGGACGCTGTGACCTCTGCATGCACCTGGTGTGGGGCATGAGGAGGTCTGTATCTGCAGGCTCCTGGGAAGATCATCAGAAATAACCTCTTTGGATCACTGCCTCTAACACCTCTTAACTCAGGGAGTTTTCATTTGTTTGCTATTTGCATTATATATTCTTTCTCTATGGCATGTGATTGGCCACCTAAGTCACATGGTATTATTCCTCCTCCCTGCTTGAATGGCAAAAGTTTTAAAGAGGCAAGTAATGAGGATAGGAAATGGTGAAGAGGAAAATGATCTGGCTTTCACAGGAATATGCACATACTCAGGCCCTCACAGTAGGAGGATTTAAAAAATAATAAATGTGGAGGGTTTTTTTTCACCTTCTGGTTTCAAGTCCATAGAGTACAATGGGGTCTCACAAGCAACCTGTTCTCTGCAATTCGAAGAGCTGGAAACTTTGTTTATTTGAAGAAAACCTGACATTTTCCTGGCTTCCTGTACATTACTTGCTCTTATGATTTTCCTCTAAGCTCTGCCTCTGGGAGCTGGAGCTTTAAGAAAAGCACTAATGATCATGTTGTGGTAGCACTGGAGCAGGGGTGGGCAAAATGTGGCCCAGGGGCTGGATGCAGCCCACCAGGCCGTTCTATCCAGCCCGCGGGGCCCCTAAAACATCTAGAAAATTAATATTTATCTGCCCCTGGCTGCCTGTCATGCAGCCCTCGATGGCTTGCCAAAACTCAGTAAGCAGCCCTCCACCCAAAATAATTGCCCGCCCTTGCACTGGAGTGATGTTGCAGGCAAGATGGAAGAAGACTGTGCTGCACTGAATTGTCTAAAACTATTCCACCCATGCAGTTGGTCCAGTAACAGACATCAGGCTCAGAAATCCTTGCCACAAACTATCACAAGACTCGTGTTAAAATGGCAACATTATTTCCTGTGTGATCTGAACCTGTTGAAATGCCCAGTATTAGCAGATAATAATAACAAGAGGGTGGAAAAAAGGACCAGACCAAACAGTGGAGTGTGAGCAAATGCTTATTGAGTAGTTACACTCCAAGCCCCAACATCTGGACAAGAATGCAAGCATTGTAAATAAAATAATGCAAAAGGGTCAGGTAACATGGCCATGAAATCAAGCCACTCCCCATCCATCCAGAAAACATATCCCTAGCAGTTAACCAGTCACTGCCTCCACCAACTGCTAGGCTGCCCCCTTCCAGCTTCGCAGTCAGGCTGAACAGATAGATCGTCTTTACACTGAACAGCCAACATTGGCACACAATATAGACACTGACCAGCCACAAGAGGAAAAGGATTCTGAAGCAGGAATCTACCACCAAACTCACCTGTCATCCACACTCAAGCGCTCAGTCTTTAGGAATTGGCAAGAAGCACATCGCAACTGATTGTAGCTGCCACAGAAGAGGAGTGGAAAAGGCAGCAACGCACTGGGCTGGGTCCCAGTGCACACATCCCCCATGCCTGCTATGATGTTTTGGTATTTTAAAAATGGGAGCGGAGTAGGAGTGAGCATGTGACTTACAGGAAGTCAGATATAAAGACACCTGCCTCTTAACCAGGTTCTGTCTGGCTGAGCGCTCTTTAACTAGGGGAGCTGTTTTTGGGGTCTCTACAAAGGCAAGGGAAGGATCACCTAGATGGAAAGACATGCTTTCCCCTTCCCAGCGGGAGAAAGTGGGAGGATGTCTCCGCCACCAAGGGCTCTGTATTACATTGAGTCTTTTTTGTTCATCTTCTGTTTAGTAATAAACTGGCCTGGTGGGAAGGAGCTTAAAACTCAGCTCGAGCATTTGTTCTTTGTTTGGCCAGTCCATGCTTGTGAATATGCTCGGGAATAGACAAGCCCCAGGCTACAGGTCATCTGCAGACAGGTGGCCAAATGTGATCTTTAGCCTGCCTAACAAGTGCATTTTCATATAGGTTAACACTAGGCAAGATTGTTATCCTCTACTCTGGACCCCTGAATGACCCAGGCCCTGGAGCTCCACCCTCTGATTCCTGCAGCCAGATGTGAACGATGGCAGAGCTCTGAAAAAGGCAGCGGGGTCCTGTTTGTAGGCTCCCAAGTGATACAGGACCTTTCACATCTCTTGGTAGCCACCCCAAAAGTTAACGCCCTCTCTATTAAAAAACCCTGGTATTGCTTTTACAGTTTGGACTCTGCTGACTTTGCCTCCAGGTGCTATCTGTCCTGGTGCCATTGCTAGATTAACAAGTCTTTCTTTCTGCTTCACAAGCTGTCGTAGCCGGCCACGAAAATCCCATCGACACCGCCATCGCCACTGCCACTCCCGGTCAGAGAGCTCAGGTTCCCGCTCCTCTAGCTGCCAAAGCAGGTAAGGGGCTCTTCGCTGAGTTCACTTTTCTTTCAGTCTCACTCCACAGCTGCCTTAGGGACAAAGCAACAGTTGTGTTAGCAATCACAGTGTTACCCACAGCCAATCAATGTAGTCTCTCTCTAAAAGAGGCTGAGCCAAAACTGAATGTCATTGCATCTGCTGGTGTCATGGCTATCGGAGCTTGGCCTTTGAGCTCAGGTAGTTGAAGCTTATGCTTTTCATACCTAATGCCAGTGATCCTCCCCATGCAGGTACAGCCTAATATCAACCTAGTGCCCCAGGCTGGCAGTCACCTCTTCACATCATCAGCAGCAAGGCTCATGCATGACCTAAATTGCACATATTTGTTAAAATAGCTGTCCACACAGAGATGAATGCTGTGTCTAGTTGACATGTTTGCCCATGGCACCTGGTGAGCCATTTTTGTTGCAAGTCTGGGAAGGGGCCAGAACACCAGGTACTGATATATGCCAGGATTGCTGGTTTGGCCCTTTTCCTGCTCAGGCTCCTATTTCTCTTAAACACTCAGCTTTCAAAGAGCCTTGTTGTTTGGCTGCTTTTAAGGAGCTTTTGTTCAGGAGCAGTAACTGATCCCTGTAGGGGGAAGCAGCGTGATGGTAAAGCAAAGGTGCCAAAGGTGAGTTCTGTCTGAGGTACGTGGTCTTGGGGATCACAAATCCCTTCCTGAGTTGGGACCAAGCCACAGTCAGTTGCAGATTGTATATCCTCCCCTAAAGCTCAGGGATACTTGAAGAGAGGGTTAGTATCCAGGTCATTACAGGGTCAAGCAGGTTTGGATCCTGAACCCAAACATGGGAGGTCCTCCATCATGGCCCAGAGATAACCCCGTTTCAGACTATTAAGAGAAGTAAAACACCATTCCTGAATAGGGAGTCAGCATCTACCTTTTGTCTCAGCCTCCAGTAGTCAGCTGTCCCTCAAGCTAGCTATCACTTGGGGTGAAATCCCTTTTGCGTGTGGTGGGTCAGCACCAAGCTTTATGGGCTCAGATGGGCTCCAGGCCTTGTGCTGGCTGCAATGAGGTAACCTTCATCCTACACCAGGAGGTGTCACTTAGGCCACTCTGAGCATTTCTGTTAGACAAATAAAGAGTAAGAATAGTTTGATGTTCCATTTGTCTTTTTGCAGGCACAGAGACAGATCTCGGGAGGAAAGGCATAAAGCTAGACGAAGACGCTCCCGGCACCATTCAAAGAACACTGAAAAACGAAGCATCTCTGCTGAGGTTCAGGCCAGCTATTCCTCCAGCCAAACCCTTCAGATCTACAGCTTCCTCTCAGCTAAGGAAGTAGTAAGTATTACCCATTTTGCTTCCCTGCCCAGACTAGCCACAGGAACTTGGGCAAAAAAATCAGATATGAAATTTTTATAACTCAATTACAGTTATGTTAGACAAAGTTGGTTTAAAACTGTATTATTTATTAATGATGCTGTTCTGTGATATATTAAAAGTCATTCCTTCCCTCAGCACTTTCACACTGGGGGTGGGGTAGGACAGGGGAAAAAATCTCCTATGGCTTTAGCCTATGAATAATGAATTGGGGACATTAAACAAAAAAGTGGCCTCCAGCGATGGTATTTTACAGGGAAATATTTGTGATGCAGTCTTTGCTCAGCTGGATGTGAAGTTAATTCACTGGTCTTCATATCCACCAGTTTAGGCCTTCAGGGGAGAAAGGGAATCAAGCATATATAAAAGAAACATTTACTTTTAATGAGTTGGTGATTATTGGCAGAGGATGTTTGTTGAGTCTTGGGATTCCTTTAAGATCATCATTCCTCTTTACTGACAAACCTGAGGGACAAATTTGGAACATGTAGGCAGCTCCAGTGGTGCTAATGGGAGCTGTGTGTGCATCCAAGGGTAGAATCAAGCCCAAGGCCTTGGGATATCTTTCCATATACATAGATGATGAGGAGAGATGCTATAATAATTCGTCCCCATCAAGGGAGAGAGAGGAAGAAATTATATGAATGAAGGCCTGCTTTTCCACAGCACTGTACCTTGTGCAGTCGCTCATGCCTGTGCAGAGTGCATACAGACAGGCTACCACATCAGAACAGGAGTATCTTCTATTCCCTTTGCATAAGTATTAATTATTAGTCAAAGGGCAAAGCAGGGAAAAATCTGTGTGTACAATATTAGAGATGGTACAAATCAAAATACTACAACTCCCACCCCCTAGAACTGGTGTGTAATAGGGGTCTGATCCTCTCACTTAGAGTAGTTGTATAGCAGGATTAACATGACTGAATTCACTAGTTATATCAACATAAAACCAAAGTCAGTAAGAGGATAATTTGTATGTGTGCATGTGTGCATGCTCCCTTATATCTTATACTCCAGTATACACACACATCATCCAGAGATATGGGTATATACGCACACCTACATATATAACACATATAAAAGATATACACCTGTGCATATGCGTATATAGAAACAGATGTTGTGTATGTGTATGTGGAACAAGAAATACACTATGGCATGGTAAGCTATGATTTTTTTTATGGGCATGAGCTTGAATGACTGCATTACTGAGGACTAGTGAAGCCAAGGATAAGTTAACAGCACATTCTAAATAAGGGCCAGTAAAACTTTGGGTACCGGAAGCAGTAATAGCCACATTAGTGCAGAGCTCCATCTTGGCTAATGTACCTTGATTCTCTGCAGGGCTAACTAGCCCCAGCAGACCCCCATGCTAATGTGGCCATACTGCTCCCATTCCCTTAGTTAGCATGTGTTCTAACAGCACTGCACTGTGTAGTGCAAGCCATATCCACCATATTTGAGTGGGTACCCTACTTCCTATTCACCTCTCCCTGAAGTCAGGCTCCCTGAATGTCCTGAGGAAAACATCCCACTGGAAACTGCCCCATACAAGAGGAAAATGGAACTCAGAATTGTAGAAACCGTTAAAATGGTCTAAATTGGAGCGTTTGACTCTGCGTTGGCTGTGCTCAGACCTAGATGACCATGTATGGTGCAAGGCAAAGAATCCAGGCCATAGCACTTATCAACAAAGCTGCATGTGAGGAGTCAGAAATAATAGCCACTGGGACATGGGAATAGCTTTAGGTTAATAATGTGAGCAAATATATTGACAGTAAAAGATGTATTAATGCACTCACTGTGCAATCTATCATTGTCTTCCGTCTCCCAAAAGAAATACACACTCAAGCCATAATTCAGGAAATCACTTAGTCATTTATAGTTAAGCACCTACTTAACTGCCATCCTGAATAGCAACACTTGCCTGTACCATGACCTTAAATGTCCTGTGCAAAAAACTAATAGTGGAGAGACATAGGTAAAATTTAATCTCATGCATTGGAGACATGTCTCATGACCAGACATAGCTATTTTGTGGCTTCATTCTGCCTTTCGTAGGTTCTATGCTCAGTCTTTATTTAAGGTTGGGTGAATTGTTCCATGCAAAAAATGTTGTCAGGAATTTGGTTTTTTAATTAAATGAAAATGTTCATGAAAAGTGCCTGCACTTTTCAGAAAAAAACTCCAAAACACTAATACCTGAAAACAAAACAGGGTTTGGCCAAAATCCACATTTTGCTTCAGAAAGCTTTGATTCAGTGATTCATGATGACAATGATAATTGGGTTGTCCATGTCCTGTTTCTTGTTTGTGGGCTGAATTTCCTCCCCACACCGCATCTCCTGCAGTCAGGGATTCCCCTGATGAACCCTCAGAGGCAGGGCCAGATTAATGCATAGGCAAACTAGGCACATGCCCAGGGTCCTAAGTGAAGAAGAGGCCCAGTTGTGCTTATTTTACATATTATAATTATTGAGTGAAAAAAGTAGAGGCCCATGAGTTTGTTTGCCTAGGGCCTACTAAAGGGTTAATTCAGCCCTGCTCAGAGGTGACCAAGAAGGGAGATCCTGGGATATCACAGAAGATGTAGCCCAAACAAAGAGACTGGTGGACAGAGAGAATGCAGGGCATGGCAATGCAAAACGCAGCTCCCTGCTGGCCCTGTGGGGGACACTTCCCAATCACAGGATTTGGTTTCCAGCCAACGAGTTGGACTTTTTTTGTTCAACAATGGAAATTTTCTTTTTGCAAACCTTGATGATTTGTTTTTTATTTACACTGATGTTTCCCATGGGGGTAGAGAGGCATTTTTTTAACCAGCCCTATCAATAGCTTGTAAGAAAAAAGCATTGCATTACCCAGGGCATCTCTGTCTCTCTCTCTCATGCTTACATGTGTGTGCATATGGCAGGACAAATAATAATTTCACACTGCTTATCTTTCTGGTAACCAATGCCCTGACCTCTTTCGCTTTTAATCTTTGCTGAACAATTAATGACATGCAGCCACAATAGGAACCTATTCAGAGCTGTCCTTCAGTGCACAGAGAACTGTGGGTAATATGCAGCATTTATTTTTAAACATAATATTAACTGGCTCCCTAACTTGCTGTAGCCGTTTTGCTCCACACTGCTACAGATATATTACATGCTGCTGTGCTTTCAAGACATTGTAGTCAAGCAGACCAATAAAAGCACCTACAGGGTAGAAATCTAATTGCCTTTGTTGTATCTGATGTAGCAGACCACAGACTGCATGCACCCTCCTTGCTAGCTCCCTTCCTTTCAGTGGCAGATCCACAGCTAAAACTAACATAATCTGGGGCCAAATTATGAGTGAGACTATGGGGAGGCTTAAGGGACAACTATTCCAAGAAGCAGTAATTATTCCAGTGCTAACGTACCTACAAAAAGATGGAGGCAGGAAAAGGGAAGTCAGGCTGCAGAATTACTCAGCATGTGCTGGGAAGGGGATAGAAGCCTTGCAAGAAACATAAGTTTGGTCTCTATCATACTTCATGTTTTCCAGCCTGTTCACTTTAAATTGTCGAGTTTTTTCACTTACCAGCCCCATGACCCCAACACACATAGTTAAAACTCAAGAGTAAAAGAAGTAAAGCAATGGTGGGGATATTTGCATATCTATATCTATATTGATATCTATATCTAGATATAGATATGCAAAACCCTCTTTTTTAATTTCAGTGAGCCTACAAGACCCCAGTCTGTTGCCTGATTCAGCATCGTGTTTGGGCTAAAAGAAGGATGGAAAGATCTGACTAACCTGGACAGAGGAGTGTGGGTCTGAGTGGAGAGCATCAGCTGTAGGCATGTGTCAGGGGGACAGATACTAGGCCAGTTCTCTCTCCCAGGCTGTCCTGGTGCATCTTGAACCTGCTCTGCAGCACCTCTGGCTATTTTTGTTCACCGTTTCCACAGAGCACTGGCTGTCAGTCATGCAGGCTGGAGTGATTTTTTTGCAAGGCAGACAAACATCCACTTAGAAACAGGCTGAAACCTGCCACTGCAATTGATTGGTGACCAAGTCTGTACTGGAGAGGAAACAGCCAGTGCAGCAAAACACTTTTCCTCACTGTAACTTTATTGTGACAGGCAATAGACTCAGCCTAGCTTGCATTGTACCAGGGGTTCAATCCCCTACTCTCTGTGCAGGTAAGAGTACCATTAAAGTCAAGGAGGATCAATTCACTGAATTTTGCTTGAGTTAGGAATCCATAATTGGGCACTGTGGGATTATATTTCCATCCACTGGTACCTTTGTTCAAAATTAGTTATTTAAATATAGGGTGACCATATGGGACAATGAAATCTGGGACACTGCTCCCATCCCCCTTAGGCTCTCAAGTCAGCAGCACTGCTACAGGCAGAGGTGGACCAGGGTGTCATGGTGCAGCTCTGGTATTAATATTCAGGCTGCTAAGAGTGTCAATGGCCTGTTAATGACCTATTGTTCTTTACTTCACAGGTGTTAACAATCATCTCCTTTTTAATGGCCATTCCACTAATCAAGCTAATCTATTTTAGGGCAATCTTGCTGTCTGCTAGGGCTTCCTATTTCACAGCTTCTGCTGCTCTACCTTCCCACTCTGTGCCCCACACCCAGGACACTCATTTTAATTTTCACCAGCCAGCCAGGACCAGCCTTCAAAATCTGGGACTGTCCTGGCCAAATCAGGATGTGTGGTCACCCTACTTACATAGGATTTAAACAGAAAGGGTCATATCCTCAGTTACAGTTAATCAGCAGGCTTCCAGTGAGGCCAGTGGAATGACGCTAGTTTACCCCAGCTAAGAGTCTGGACCTAAACTCCCCGGATTAGTAGAATATACCCCTAAAACCTAACACATGCTCTCACTGTCCCAAGTGGTGTCTAACAGCAGGTGCTGCATCTGACTTTAGAAGCCCATCAGCAAAATGCTCTTGCTCTTTAACCTGCTGCTACAATGATGAAGATGACTCGGTGGGATCATTGACGCACGTTCCTCATTCTTTGCATTATTAGAATGCAAAAAAAAGAGATTAGACACCACCAGAAAAATTAACATTTCTTGGCAATAGATTGTAAAGAAAAATATCCAAGGAAAAAAATCTTCCATCTCTAAGCCAGACCATGCAGAGCTACCCGCAGCAAAATCTCAGCCCCTGGATGGCTGAGAAAATTTATGGTCATATCTCTCTATGGAGCCATTTGAAGCACAGTAAATGGACTTGTTCAGTTTAATTGGAATACTCTTAGTGATTGTATTTTTGTAACCTATTAGGCTGTGCTTCCTCTTGATCTACAAATTCAGTTGAAATTAAATTCTGAAGTATAAGCAAGGGCCTCATTTTTTCGCCCTTCATTTTGATTAAATAATAATTTGAAACAAAAAAACCCCCAATAAATAAGTACGTTAGGCTCCCCTGAGGGCAGCTGTAGATCTCCCCAGTGAAAGCCAATAGAAGCAAAGTTCACTGTGAGTACTTAATTACTTACTAGAGCAAGGGAAAAAAACCTAAATGGTTCACACAGAGCAAATTTGGACCATAAAAGACCAGACACTTCTAAGATACCCAAGGAAAAAAAACCTGTGAGGATCCAATTGTACTGTGTATGGTATTTTCAAATATGGGTCTTGGTTTATCATTTGTATGGCTGTGGCTTCCTCACATGCAGCTAAATGGAACAAGATAATAAGTTATGTTCATCAGTGATTTATTTCACCACGATGCCTAGGGGTGTTCACCATTATATGCCATGTGTAAGTCCTGTTTGGAAGGCTCAACTAGTTCATACACTGGTGCTTGGACTATGGATGAGCTTTACCCTAGTTGTCCAAGAAATCATGGAAGGCTTTGCAGATACCTATATAATTCTGGTTATTGTTAAGGCTTGGGCAGGGGGTGGACAGAGGTACCTAGACAGCCTGACCACCTACCATTATGCCTAGCTGTGTTCTTTAGCCCTCAGATGGGAGGTATGCAGCACAGGTGTTTCCTGTTACCCTAGGGCTGCTAGCATAGAGGCCAGGCAATGGAAGGGATGCTTGGGCTGAATATAGAACTACTATTTCTGTGCACCTAAGAAGAGTCACCAGCAGCTCTAGGAGAAAAGAAAGCCTCAGAAAAAAACTGAGGCAAACCTTCGGGTATAGTTGAAACTTAATGAAGACCTTGGGGGTTTGACCCAACAAAAACAAGGTGCCAGGGGTAAGATTTTTGGGTCATCTCTCTAGAAAGCTATTAGGCCCTTAAGCAAGGCAGTAGCAGGTACTGGAAAAAAAGGACACTGATCCCCAGTCACTGATTTCTGTTAGATTGAACTGAAATTTTTAAAAAGTCCAATTTAAAAATGGTAAGGAAGGAATAAAATTTGCAAGAGGAGAAAGAGAATATTGGCCCCATTTAGCAAAACCCATAAGCATGTGCTTCACTTTAAGTCCACTTGACTTTGGTGGAAATGAACCAGGAGTTTGATCTTTCTATTTGCTGAGAACAGCAGCGACTAATAGGCAGATTTTAGCAAAAGCTAAACAAAAGCTGGTACTTCTTATAGATGCCTTTAAAGGGCTGGTTCAGAAATACTGGAATAGGAAAAGGAAAATGTAGTATGTTTTCTATCACCTACAAGGAATTGAAACTGGAAGTTAGATGCAGATGCAAACTACAAACCATTCTCACTGTGTCATAAACTCATAGAAAATCAGGGTTAGAAGGGACCTCAGGAGGTCATCTTGTCCAACCCCCTGCTCAAAGCAAGACCATCCCCAACTAGATCATCCCAGCCAAGGCTTTGTCTAGCCGGGTCTTAAAAACTTCCAAGGATGGAGACTCCACAACCTCTCTGGGTAGCTTGCTCCAGTTTTTTTGCTACCCTCCTAGTAAGAAAGATCTTCCTAAGATCTAACCTAAGCTTCCCTTGCTGCAACTTGAGCCCATTGCTCCTTGTTCTGTCATCTACCACCACTGAAAACAGTCCAGCTCTGTCCTCTTTGGAACCTCCCTTCAGGTAGTTGAAGGCTGTTATCCCCTCTCATCTTCTCTTCTGCAGACTCAGTGGGTGCCTATACACATGCAGAGAGGCTGCTCTGATGCACTGTGATTACAGTGTGTTGGTGCAGATTCGATTAGTCCAGTCTGCTGGAGCATGGTAATTACGACGCTTCAGCAGACTCCAGCATCACATGTATCGGCATCCCCATGTTGAAAAATGGTGGTGGGGTGCTTTAACTAAAGCTCATTTGACTCATATGACAAGCTTTAGTTAAAGTGCCCTCACTTCCATTTTTCAGCGCAGGGACGCTGATACACTTGATGCTCCAGACGCTTTAATTAGAGCAGCTCTTGGAGCCGCTCTAATTAAAGCACCCCTCCCCCCCACCTCCCAGAGCATGTCTATAAACACCCAATAAGCTCACTTCCCTCAGCCTCTCCTCAGAAGTCACATGCCCCAGCCCCTGAACCATTTTCATTGCCCTCTACTTGATTCTCTCCAATTTGTCCACATCCCTTCTGTAGTGGAGGCCCCAAAACTGGATACAGTACTCTAGATGTGGCCTCACCAGTGCTAAATAGACAGGAATAATCACTTACCTTGATCTGCTGGCAACACTCCTACTAATGCAGCCCAGCATGCTGTTACCTTTCTTCATGACAAGGACACACTGTTAATTCATATTCAGCTTATTGTCCACTGTAATCCCCAGGTCTTTTTCTGCAGAACTGCTGCCCAGCCACTCAGCCCCCAGCCTGTACTGATACATGGGATTGTGCCATCCTAAGTGCAAGACTTTGCAGTTGTTCTTATTGAACCTCATGACATTTCTTTTGGTCCAATCCTTCAATTTGTTGAGGTCTCTCTGAATCCTAACCCTACCCTCCAGTGTATCTACTACGTCCCCCAGCTTGGCGTTATCTGCAAACTTGCTGAGGGTGCACCCATCCCATCTTTCAGGTCATTGATGAAAATATTGAAAAAATGTGAGGGAACTGGACATCCTTCTCCTTTCATTCTATTTATGTCCAGTCTAAACAGAAAAATCTGCCTGCACATCAGAGTATAGGAACAGATCTCAAGAATGCAGAAGCTAACTGTGGTTTTACATGCAATATACACCCACTCTTCAAGGGCTTTTGAGCAAGGGCAGGGCTCTTCAACTGAATCCAAGTTACAAGTTGTAATCCAATTACAAGTTGATGCCAATATGACAGAAGAGGGGTGTCCAATTCCCTCACACTCTTCTGAAACTTTCTGTTCCTTATAGGGTATTTTCCATTTTCCAGCCAGCTCTAGATAAAACATATAAGCTGGTCTAATAAAAGACATCACCCTAAATCTCATGTCTTTTTCTGGGGCTACCTGTGCCTCAATGAGTGGGGCCCAAAATAAAGGGACAGCACAGTTGGATTTTGTCCTCATCTCTGCCACCAATGTGCCATGTGGTCTTACACCACGCACTTCTCCCTTGTTGTGCCTTAATAATCCCCACTGCTAAATGGGGCAGCACGTAAAGTACTTTGAGATTCTGATTCAAGGCCCTGTTGGATGGCAGAGCAATCACAGCATCACTACACAGTGTTCACCAAGGCATGGCTCTCCACAGCCTGCTCCTCTTCCAAAAGCTTTTCCTTCTGAGCAACTCCAGTTCTGCTTTCACAGTCATTGACTGTAGCCCACTGTTGGGATGCTGCTTGTCCAAAGAGTGCTGCTGAATCAGACCTCATGCTCCATTTAGCAACCCTTGGATTAGGGCATGGGAGCAGCCAGCAGTGAGGTGAAAGGCGTGGTGCGAGCAAGTAGGCATGCTGGGGAGGCAGCATCTGACTGGATGCAAAAAGCGTAATGCAAACGGTGACAATTAGAGCAGGGTTGGGCAATTATTTTGGGTGGAGGGCCACTTAGGGAGTTTTGGCAAACCATCAAGGGCCACATGACAGGCAGCCAGGGGCAGATACATATTAATTTTCTAAATTTCTAGGGGCCCTGTGGGCCAGATAAAATGGCCACATTTTGCCTACCCCTGACTTAGAGGAACCAAGATTGGTTCTGACCCTGACGAGGGGCCGAGGCAACACACCTCCATTCCAGAGGACCTGCAACCAAGGTTACAAGCAAATAGGCTAAGCATATTTAGGGTTACCATATTTCCAGTTCTAAAAAAGAAGACACGTCATGCTAGGGGGAGGAGGTATATGATTGTGGGGGGCAGTGATACCCTGATGCCCTGCCCCTGCCCATTCCATTGCCGCTCACTCCCAAGCCACAGCCCTTCCCCCTGCTGCTGCCTCTTACTCTCAACCCAATGTACCCAGCTCCCCTGGGCCGTGCTGGTGCCCCTCACTCCCAACCTGCAGCCCCCTGGTGCTGCCAGTGCCCCACACTCCTGTCCCCCAGTTTCCCTCACTCCCAAGCCACAGCCCCCAGGGCTCTGCCAGTGCCCCTCACACAGCCCCCTGTTCCCTCCAGGCAGCTCTCTGCTGCCCCTGAAAGGCCCCCTCACCCATCTTCCCCCGCTGGAGGGGCAGGTGCCTCCCCACACGTCTTCTGCTCTGCTGCAGCCCCAGTGCCTGGACAACTTCCCCCAGTACTG
>NW_017729001.1:10154136-10181235 GCF_001723915.1 Gavialis gangeticus
GATGCCACAGCGAGAGGCACGGGGAGCCCTTCCGTAGCCCATAGAGCTCTGCCATCACCAGAGATGTTATGCAGGCACTCCCCCCGCAAACACATGCCCATCCTCTCCACTCACCCCCCGCCCACAACAGTCCCCAAACCCTGGCCCTCCAACGCCAAGCCCCACAGACTTACCTGAATGCAGGTACCAGAGCTGCTCCCACCCCCCGCCTGGCTGCATGCCAGTCACGTGTATGTGCACCCTGCCTCCAGTCGCCCTCCCCTCATGCCCTCCAGCTCCAAGCAGGCAAGCTGGGAAAAACTTCAAAGCTGAGCTGACCAAAATCTCAGACCTTTGATCACATTTTAAAAAAGCTACCCGGACAGAGATGGGAGGACCCAAAAAGAAGACATGTCTGGGAAAACCCAGATTTAGGGTAACCCTAAGCATATTGTGATATGTCTCTGTGAGGGGGACTGTAAATAACACCCCTCTCTTTCATACCCGTCCTGCACAGGAGCCTGCACAGATTGTCCCACATGAGGTCTGACTCCCCTCTGTACAGAGCAAAGATGCATTCTGCTTTTTGTATCAGGTAGAGGGAGGCTGTGTACATCTGGTGAGCCAGATCCTTAGGTGGTATAAATCACTGTAGCACAAGGGCAGCAATGACTTACGCTAGTGGAGGTTCTGACCCTGGAGCTTTATAGTAAAGCAATATATTTCCACAGGCCCGGATCCTACAGCCGCGCTGTAATCAGTGTGGCTAGTGACAGAAGGGCCACTTGTCTGAGGGAGGCTTGCAGGGCCACTCCCAAGTTATTTATTAAATCAAGATACTCCAACCCACTCAACAACCCTGCCAAAAAACAAAACTCGCTGCAGTCAAAGTGCTCTGATAAGCAGTAGCATATTTATTACCTTGGACTTCAACTCCCATCAAACTGACTGCTGCTTTGGAGGATAAGCAAGCTTCTACTGAAGTCACCGGCAAGTCTTCCATTGAATTTGGTGGGACTTGGGTCACGCTTGTGACTGGCATCTGTAGAACTGGGCTCTGGCACTGCACACGGGACCCTACGTTCACACAGAGTCCTGTTAGCTTCAGCAAAGCTGCACGTAGGATACGGAGCCCTGCCTTCCCACAGTCCCTATGAAACCGAACAAAAATAAGGCCTTTACAGAAAGCGACCAGGGAGCAGGATCAGAGCTTTGCTTTGCCCCTACCATTCTCTAGCATGCAATAGGGAAAAAAAGATTTTTTTTCTTCCCCATTCTTTTGAACTTTCCCTCTATTTTATTTTATTTTTTAACTTCAGTGTGTCTATGGGCCAGCATGAAATCAAAGGGGATTGAGTCAAAACAGTGATTTTTTGTCCCTAGTAATCAGCCAGAAGGAATTGACTAGACAACTTGATTAAAAACAATTAACAGATAAACGAAACAAAAAAGAATTCTTGAAATTTAAATGGAAAAGAGTCAAGCGAGCGATTGACGATGAGGATTTGAAGAGAGGGTTTATGTTTTTTCTTGTAATTTGAGACTCTAATGATGGACTTATGTTGCCCGCTCTTCCCTTTTTCTTACACCTTACCTACTAAAGGAGGAATTCTTGATTGGTAAGTGGATACTATCCGCAAGACACTAGGGAATTTATTAGAGGTCACTCAAGAGCATTAGCTGTACCTTCTACAGGGGGAAAAAAAGCACACAAAGAAATATCTGTATATCTTTTATTTCCAGAGGGATTTTTCTTTTTCTTATTTTTTTCTTTTTTTCCTTTTTTTTTAGTTTCAAAGTGCTAAACTTGTTTGTTTGCCAGTTTTTACTTTGTACATAAACCTCTTTTTTTTTCTTTTTCTTTTTTGGTTTGGTAACATTTGTTCAGTCTCCTTATTAAGGAAACTAAAAAAGAAAGTCAGAATCATTTAGGCTTTTGTTCCACTTTTATTTTATTTCCAAGGAGTATGTAGTTTTTTTTGTACGTATAGTCCTGTTTCTTTTTTTTCCCCTCTTTTAGATCAAATAAGGGTTATTTTCTCTGTTTTATCTTTCTTATTTTTTATTTACTCCTTTGTTTCCCGATATTTTTTAAAATCTTTTGTTCAACATGACTCGCATGCTAATACTCTTTGCATGATGTCTAAATCTTCCAGTTATCATATCAGGGGGCAAAGAAGGTTCTTCTTACTGTGGTTTTCTTTCAGGGATATGTGCTTTTGTTTTCTTCTCCTCTTTCTTCTTTTCTTGCTTTGTTTCTTTCTTTCTTTTTGTTACAGTGCATCATGACGGTAAAATTTCTTGGTTTATTTAAAAAAAAAAAGTCAGACAGAATAAAACCACCATTGAAAAAAGTTCAAACAATGCCAAATGGCTTTTTTGCTTTCAGATCTCTCAGTCAGGGTCTTCTGCTGACCTCTTTACCAAAACAGACAGCCCGCTTGGCAACCTAGCCAGTCAGAATGGAGGGTCCCATGAATATGACTCAGGAAACGATACTTCTTCTCCTCCCTCCACTCAAACAAGCTCATCCAGGTCAAAGGACATCCAGGAGAAAAGAAATGTAGCGCACGATGGCTTTGGCCACTCCTTCTCTTCTGGGAAGCCTAAACTGGCCAACAGTGATAACAGCTCTGATTCAGGAAATTCCTTCACCAGTTGCTTTTCCCAGGTCAAGGGAACAGCTTTGGAAAATCTCTCTCCAGATGCCCAGGGACAGGATCAAAGGTCAGTGATCACCAACCATTGCAACCTCCATTCCTGGAATGGCTTAGTGTCCCCTGCTCATTTATCTGTTGCAATGGGAACTTACCCCCATTCTGTAAGTCAGACCAGTGGTCCAGCAGGTGCGGTGTTCCAACACAAGCATTTCCTTAGGTTTCTGAGGAAGGTGCAAGACAATTCGCAGCTCACCTGAGCAATGGCACAGGGTCTGTGCAGAATTCCTCTCTCAGCCCCATGGTAACAGCTTATCCTTTGGAGCACAAGAGCTGGCCATTCTTATCATAGCCCATTAATTCTTCTCTTTGTTCATGGCCTTCCCCATGTAACAAGACCCCTCAGAACAGATTCCGCCTGGATCCAAATACAGGCAGGAATCAAAGCCCCAGACCCAAACCCTGTGATTTTTGTCAGTCTGTATCTAGATGTCACCTGAACTCATCTACATTTGGCTTGTTGTGACCTTGTAGCAAAAGTGCTGGGAAGGTCACTGGCACATTTGGGTAAACTTTCAAAGGATGGATGGATGGGTGGATTCAACACTCCTCTGTCTCATTAAATTCATTGTCAGGAACCAGAACCATTGGCATTTAAATTAAAGCTTTACAATCAGCTTGCTCCTCCAGCATGATTCACTAGGCTGAATCCTGAGTGTTCCTGCACAGCTCCCGCACACTTACTGCACAAAGAATTGCTGCATTCCCTCTGGGTAAGAGCAAAGCAGCGCAGGGAAAGCTTTGGATATTATTCTGTACCCAGTGATGGCTCTCTGCACTGGAACACAGATGAGAGCAGTAGGATCATGCTCAGATCAGCCTCACATAGCCAAATTGCTATGGGAAAGTGGATGCCAACCCACAGCATCTGCTGCCCATTTGCATACACTTGCCCAACTACACGTGGGGGCTGAAGACTCTTCCCCCTGGGTCGACATGTATGTTTCCTTGAGCACAGAACTGAACCATTGTTGATGGAGCTTAATGTTGCAGTGTCTTATGGCTGCACTGGCTGGGTCAGAGAAGGGCAATGCACCTCTCTTGCCAGCACCACTGACTGTCATGTTTGCATTAAAAAGCAGCAGGTGGGTCAGTGCAGGGTCAGTTTGGTCGAGTGCTTCCCTGCTGTAAATGTGCATGGCTGCATATATAGCACTATGTGCCATTTCCTGTGAAGCACAGGTTTTGTGGACAGGATAAGTGCAGCAACAGCTTAGATGTGTGCTCTCTCCTCTGCAAATGAGGACTAGCAAAATTAAAGTCAAGGGTGTTTTAGCAGCATACACCCAGGATAATTGAGAACAGGAGAGACGGGACCTGACTTCTCATCTTCAAGGCAAAATCCTGCCCTCAGGTACATGGGTAAAACTCCCCTTTACTTTGGTAGGACTCAAGCCCATTTAACTGAATGCATAATTTAGTCTTTAGGGTTAAACACAGCTTTCCTGTACCATTGCCAGCCGTGGGGTAGCTCCTTTGAAACCTGACCCTTCATTTTGACAGACGCTGAAACCAGGGAGGAGACTGGAATGACTTGGGCCCAGTTAGCTGGAGTCAGTGCCTTAGGACTGCATAGCAATGATCACTGCTTTGTAACGCCTTCAATGGGTGGGGACATCTCTTTTCAGAGGATGCCTGTCCCCCTGTCTCGGCTGCTCAGAAGAAAAGAAGCAGAGCCCCCTCCCTTCCCCAGCCCACAGCTCCCCTCTGAGACTGTGCTCTCGCAGTGGGTCCTACACCAGCACGGGAAGGTCCTCCCAAGGGTCCAGCCGCTCCACCCGGTCCCGCTCACTGCATCACAAGGCGACACCCAGGTACTCCCGAAGCAGATCCTGCTCCTCAGGGAAAAGGTGAGGTCAAGTCAAATGGCTGTCTCTGTTATTGCTGGCAATTCTCAGGTGTTACAGTGGTGGCCAGGCCTGGGCATGGACCACAGAATACAGCCTGGCTTATGCTGCAAGGGCACACAGATAGTTCTGGGAATGCCAACACACTTGCTTCTGACTGGATGGAAAGGCACTAGCAGAGCCCCAAGCTTGGGGAGAAATGCATGGCTTGATTACTTTCAGGATGCCCAGCCTTCCTCAGGTCTGGGCTGAGATCATGAAGCTCATTTTCATTTGGGACCATATTTCCTTTTCAGCTCTGATTCTGAAAAGGAGCCTTGCACATCCTCACTTGGAGTTTGATAACCCTTCTCTGGTTTACGCCTACTTCCAGGTCCTATTCACGTTCCCCAAGCTACTCATCCAAGTCCTGCAGAAGAAGTCCCGGAAGCAGGAACTCAAGGCCACGTCGAAGTCCCAGTTACTCCCACTACAGCCCTAGCAGGTACTGCTGGCTCCTGGGGTATAATACTCTATTCTGTGAGCATCTCATGCTTTTATGCTGCTTCAGTTCACAGCTGTAATTACAGCACACGTGCATCCATTTACAACACGTCCCTCAGCCTAGTAGCTGAGCACTGAATGCAAACTCAGAGTGAGGGAGGTATGTACATGAGGCCTGCGCTTTGTCTCCCTCCCTGTTTGTGACAGAGCACCCCAAGCGCAGCCAGTTCCTTCCGCTGATGCCACTCGACACTGATCGCTGACAGGAGAGACTGGAGCAGAGCTAGGCAATCCACCTGGAAGGCAGCCAGACAAAGCTGCCTCCTGCAGCATGGGTTTTCTGCAACCTGCACTTGCTAACCTGGACTGACCTGCCTCAGTTCATGAGATTTGGACCCCTTTAAGCATGTTGTGGGGCATGATGGAGAAAGAGGGTTTGAAGGTTCAGCCGCTTGAAATGTGTCTTGAATATGGGTAGCTAGTGCGGCCTGATGGGTGTGCTGTCTTTCCTCTGGACACTTTAAGAGGCAGCCTGCTAATCTACTCCATCTATGTCACATGGTGATTGGTAGTTTTAGAGCTATACCACAGGTGAGCAGTGGAAACCAGAAAGAAAAGGGAAAAGTGCTCTCTACAGTGCCTGTCAGGTTGGCCCTGACAGGAGCAGTGGAATCAGAGAGGGGCTGAATGGAGGGTTGCCTACCAGCCTGGATGGCACCAGTGTTAGACTTGGATGGATTTAGCCTCTGTGCCATGAAAATCTTTGACTTAGCCTAGGCAAAGTGATTGTACCAACCTGCAAGCTAAATCCTGTGGAAGGCTTGAGCCATTGTCAGAGAGGTTTTCCTGAAGCGAGAAAAGAGACATTTCCAATATGTGGAGCAAAAGATACCAACTGTTGGGACCGCTGGAGTTCTTGAAATGTTTCTTTGTGGGGAGGGCAGTCTGGCCTGGTGAAGTGGTCTATTTATATAACAAACGGGCAGCAGTAGAGAAGGTCCTATTCACGTGCAGAAATCTTTGTTCTCCTCACCAAGTACCACAAAGCCCCTACTTATGCCCTTAGTCCCTTTATTAACCCACGTGGGGTTGGTTTGGCTCAAACATAGGAAAAAACAAGGACTCTCGTTGAGAATGTGATGTGTTACACATCGCTTTCACCTGGAAAAAAAAGATCTTTTTTTGCCAATATATGGTGGCAGCTTTCCTGGCCAGAATAACCTAGCAGAGAGGCACACAGCCACTTGGCATCGGTTAGCTGGATTTGTGTTCCAGGAACAGAAGATCAGGAGGCAGTCTGGGATCGCCTGCATGGGAAATAAAGATGATGGCCCAGATTCAGTGTTGGGGTCAGTATATGGCTACAGAGAGGAAGCTGATACAGTACATAAATTGTGCACAAGCTATGGTGGAAGGCAGGTAACCAAAGCACGGCACACTTGTAGAGCAGTGCGAGTGGTAGACGGCTGGTGCAGAGTTCCAGCACGTCCCGGGTTCACAATCACTGTACCGTCTTTGTCACCCGGGGTTGTTCTTGCATGATGCAGGGATGTTAGGGGAAAAAATTCCTTCCCTTCATTATATGTAGAGCTCGCACCTAAAGGAGTCTTCCATCAGTTTCAGGCAGGATAATCTTTGGTTTTTAGATTGAGCAAAAGATAAGGCAAAAGAGAACAGGAGTCAGCTCTGCCTGAGAGAGAGCACTGTGTGCACCTCATCTGAGCACAAAATAGCAGGTGCATCTGCAGCAAGGATCCCACCCTCTTCTCACTATTTCAAGGTTCAGTACTCAAAAAACAAGGCTTAGCAGGCATCAAGCATAAACGTCCAAGAGCTAATGCAAATATGCAATAATTGGGCAGTTCTTCCCTCGGGGCTGTGACAGTGGACAGGGCAGTAGTTATAGTGGGGCTCCCTCTGGCAGCTGGGAGAAGAGTGGCAGTGTCTGCTATTTTTGCACCCTGCTACACTGCCACCCGAGGTTGTTGCCCCAGTTTCCCCTCCTTAGTTATCCAGGTGTTTCAAATCACGTAGTTAGCTACTTCAAGTCTTCTCAGTAAGGACATGTGATAACTTGGAGTCCTCAGGGCTAGAGACCCTTCTGTCTCCCTAGACTAGGGGTGGGCAATTATTTTGGGCAGAGGGCCACTTACCGAGTTTTGGCAAGCCATCAAGGGCCGCATGACAGGCAGCCCAGGGCAGATCAATATTCATTTTTCTAAATTTTTTAGAAGGAATGGCCTGGTGGGTCACATCCAGCCCCTGGGCCGCAGTTTGCCTGCCTCTGCCCTAGACACAGCACAAAGTCTGCAGCCCAGGGGCTGAGCTAGGGACCCAAGCCTGTCCCCTGCTCAGCAAACCCCCTCACAAACACACTTCTTTCACATGAAAGTCTGTTATTTCTGAGACTGAGAAAACTGTAGCAAAGAAGCCGAGATAGAATAAAACTATATTAAATTCTGACCAAAACCAAGGCAGCATTGTTCTGGTTAAATGTATGAGAGCATTTAACTGCATCGTCCTAATACACTTTCCAAATCCACCTAGAGTGTTTGTTTTCAAAACCTAGCTAAGCACATAATAAACCTAGCAAGCAAACTCCCCTCTCCAAAACACAGTCCAGCCTATTAAATGCATTCAAACCTAGCCAGGACTTTCCAATATCCCCAGCTGTCACTGAGTAACTCATAAACATTCTTGCATACTTAAAAAGCTATTGTATTCTCCAGGTCCCATACTTGTTGGCAGCATAGGCCTCTTTATGCCACTCCGGCAGTGTGAAGGGGCCTCATTGGAATGAACTCATCATTTTGCAAAGTGCTTTGAGTGTGAAGGGCACTATGCGAAACCAAATTGACTCCATTCCCTACAGACACCGTCAGGGCAGTACAGAGGAAGGGCCTCTGTTGAAGCATAGAGAGAACCTCTGAAACAAAAATCCAGCAATCCCCAGTGAGGGATCCAGCCCTCATTCTGGATATCTGAGGCCCGCAGAACAGATGTGCCACACAGAAATAGCCCACACCTGTTACAACTTTGCAGACCTCACATTTCTACAGGCAGACTGGTTAAATCTGCCCCTCCAGCCATGTGGGCGCTGTTCCTCTGTGTTGCAATGCAGTGCAGGGTTTGGCAGGTGCAGTGACTAAGGCCTCTCTTTGTACAGTTTACAACAGTCTATGGTTTGTTGCTGCGGAGGCGGTCACCTGGAAACTGGGATAGTCCACATGGAAAAAGTGTCGAAAACCCACTCCCCAGTCAATTTGTGAGGAGCTGCGTAGCAGGCTAGCTCAGTCAGTGTCTGTACATGACTAGTCTGTTTGAAGGTGATTAGTAGAACTGTCCTTTTACCACAGGGGTAGATCCTGCTTTGCTTTGGGCCCTGTTTCAAGCCCCACTGCTGAGTTGCTATACATCTCTGCCTGGTGCATGCAATCTGAACCCCATGTGCACAAAACCAGGCAGTGACAGCTCCAAAACTGGTTGTTCCTTAGGGATCGTGAGAGAGAGCACAAGTATGGCTCCAGTGAGAAGGAGTCCCACAGAGAGCGTGACCGACGGCGGCAGCGGCGACGGTCCTACTCACCCCTGAGGAAACGCAGGAGAGACTCTCCCAGCCACCTTGAAGCTCGGCGGATCACAAGGTAAGAGGAGAGCAAGACCCCTCTTGGTCTCTCTGGGAGACAGGCATGTGCAGCAACCCTGGGCTCACCTCTGACTTGCTTGGTCAAGGCCTGTGGATAGCTGTGGTAGGGATCTGCATTAAACCCATGTTGCAAGGACAGGCCTCCCTCCATGCACCACACTGCAGTCCAGGAGAGCTAGAGTCTCCATGACACAGAGAGCTGTTCCTCCAGCCGTTCCACTGCCTTGATGGTTCAGTTCCCTGCTCTAATGATAGTTTTTCCTCAGAGAACTCTGACTTTTTAAAACTGAATCCTTTTTTGAGAACCAATCTGGTTGGCTGGGAAAGGAGATTCAGAGGGGTGGAAGCAAGACTGAAGGAGACCCCAGAAGAGCCAATAGCTCGCTGCTTCAGGTGATCACTTATGACATGGGAGAGCTGGTCACATGTATGATCTGGACACAGAACTCTAAGATCAGATGAATGGTTTGGCCAGAAGGCTATCCTAGGATGGATCAATGTCTCTCTCTCACCTGGAGATGATCTACTTTATAAATAATCAAATGCAGAGATGCAAGCCAGGTCTCCCTCAAGCCAGGTGAGTTCCCAAACCACAGGGCTATGGCCAGGCTCTGAGCCTCTCTTGCCCAAAGAGTGCTTAATACAAGGTGAAACAACTCTAACAGGAGAGACTGAGAGAGACCCATCCCAGAATGGCCTGGGGTGAAGGCATTCCCTTGAGCTGGGAGGCAGAAGTTCAAATCCCTGGTTTCTCTCTTGTGCTTTGCAAAGCACTTCAGAACTTTTTGGTTTTGTCCCATGGAGGATGGAAATAGGTTTGAAAGCTCAGAAATGTTTTCAGGGTAGGAAACCTCTTCCCCTAATTTTCCACCACTGTCACCTGTAACAGAGGCTGCTCTTCTCCCTTTGTGCCCACAGCGCCCGGAAACGCCCCATCCCATACTACAGGCCCAGTCCTTCCTCCTCTAGCAGTGTCAGCAGCTATTCCTCATGGTACAGCGGCTTTAGCCGCTCTCCCAGCCGGAGTCGGAGCTACTCCAGCTACAGGAGCAGTCGGAGCCGGAGCCAGAGTCGAAGCCGGAGCTGGAGCAGGAGCAGCAGCAGTGACAGCGGCAGGAGCCGAAGCCGGAGTTCATGCCCAAGAAGCAGCCGCAGCAGAAGCAAGAGCTATGGCTCAATAGGCAGCTATGACAGCATGCGGCGCTAGGGAGGCCCTCACTGCCACATGCTCCAGTGTCATCTCTTTAAATTCCTGGTGTTATCCACTCTCCTTCTGCCTCCCAACCATAGGTTATTATTATTGTGTAATATTATGGCAGTGCTTAGGCCTCCTTGGTGCTAGGTACTGCAGAAACAGAGAGGCAAAGGGTGTCCTTGCTGCCATGTAGTGTACATGGATATATCACCACTCCCCAGAGATGGGGATACAGGACAGGTCAGCATTTTAGGGAGCGTCCATCAATAGTAAACCAGCCCCATCCATTTTGGGCCTGTCTCCATGCAAGCATTTCCCTGCTGCTGATGCATAGGGCAAGTTCAGCTCCTTCTTTTTTCCTGGTGGGCAGAGGGCAAGCAACAGTCTCTTTGTGTCAGGGAAAAAGAAGAGTGAAGATTGAAGAGAGCCTCACAAAGGCTTGTTATGTGCTGGGCCTGATCCCACCCCAGGGAAGTCAATGGCCTAGCTCCCCTTGACTTTAGGGTGCCAGCTTGGATCCTCAAAGTATAGCAGCCCTCTATACAGGGGAAAGCCAGAGGCCTCCAGAGAGTATCACATCTTCCCATTTGGTTGCTTTCCCTCTTTGCCTGTTTAGATCTAAGACAGAAGTTCCACAAACTTGTTTAATCTAAACCAGTTAAGTCTGATACTACATCCAGCCGGGTTTATCATAAACCTGTTTCGGCCATTTTGAAAGCAGTTTATGTGCACTGAACTTCTGTTCTGTTACAGGTTTAAACCAGTTTCTAATCACTTAAACTGGTTTATGTGCAACTTCTGTCCTTAGTCTTAGGGAGAAAATAGTTATTCACTAAGGGTCAGCCAGTTCCTGCTATAAATATAACCTATAAATATAAAGCAAGAAACCCATTCTGACATGAATTGCTTGAGAGAAGAGGCCAATTCCCCTTCTCCAGCCATGCACTGATTGCTGTGTCATGAGCTTATTCCCCACCCCCAGAAGCCTGACTCAGTTTTGGTGGTGCTGGTGAGATTTTTCATGCAAGTGGGAACAATCAAGGATCCAGGTCTGGGAACCCAGGCACACCATCAGGATGGAGGAGAGAGCCAATTCTCATTGCTGCATTTAAGAGTCATTCCTCAGCACTTTGCCTATGAGCTGTCAATCCCAGTCTTACATTTTCACCTTTAGGAAGAATCCTGTTGTTTTAAGTAGATTAAAAGGATGTTTGGGTCCCACACTACAGAAAGGATGTGGACAAATTGGAGAGAGTCCAGCAGAGGGCAACAAAAATGATGGGGGGCTAGAGGACATGACTTATGAGGAAAGACTGAGGGAACTGGGCTTGTTTAGCCTGTAGAAGAGGAGGCTGAGAGGAGACTTAATACCAGCCTTCAACTACCTGAAAGGAGGTTCGAAAGAGGGTGGAACTAGACTATTTTCAGTGGTGGCAGATGACAGAACAAGGAGCAATGGTCTCAAGTTGCAGCAAGGGAAATTTAGTTTAGATATTAGAAAGAATTTTCTCCCTAGGAGGGTAGTAAAACACTAAAACAGGCTACCCAGAGAGGTGGTGAAAGATCCATCCTTGGAGGTTTTCAAAACCTGGCTAGACAGAGCTTTGACTGGGATGATCCAGTTGGGGATGGTCCTGCTTTGAGCTGGGGGGCAGACTAGATGTGACCTCCTGAAGTCCTTTCCAACCCTAATGTTCTGTGATTCGGTTTTAGACAAGCCAGGTGGGATTGGAAGATTTCAGGGCAGCCTGATCTACAGTCACAGCCAGTGTGAGTAACAGCCCCCTTCCCCAGAGATGTTTGATATTGAAAGTAACAAGGGACAGCAGGGTGCGAAACACTGCGGCTGGCCTGTATCCAAGTCCAGGCTCTGTGTGATGGGCCTACATGGTGCTTTGACTTAGCCAGCTGACAGGGGTGATGCCCCTCTGTAAAGCAGAGTCAAAAAAAGGTAGAACAAATGAGAACGAAAACAACTCATCTGCACTTCCAGGAGGCAGCTGAGAATCAGGGCTGCCTGTCCTTGGATTCCTGCCTCTTAGCACCAGCTTCCTGCCATGCAGACACTTGTTAGTCCTCTGTGCCTTAGATGCTGGGAGCCATACAGCACCAGGCTCAGAGGCTCAATTCAGGTGGTGCAGGCTTCCCGCCCTCCCTTCCTACTCGCACATTTCCCTTCTGTTTTAGGCAGTGCTGCTGGTTCCTTCCCCAGAATGGCAGTCTCCCTTTCCGGGAAGGATGGGCACTTCTTTCTCTCTCCCCCACTATGCAAGGCAATGGGACATTTTCCATTCAGTGCATTAGACTCAGCTCTGAGGAATGAGGTTTTAGGTCCAGGCACAGGGTGACCACATGATGCCTTGGCTTGCTGGTGCAGTGCATCAAAACACCATCTCTTAACCTTTTCCTGCCCTCCAGATGATTATGAAAAGCACCTCAGCTCCATCCAACTCCTTTTCCTCTGATCCATCTCCTCCTAGTACCTGCTCCCCTTGACATAGTTGCTACATGGAGCTGTGGAGCTCTTCACCAGGTCAGTACTGGTCATGGAGTGTGGGGAAGCATCAGAAAGAGGGTGTTTCTGTCTGCCACTCATTTCCTGAGGAGCCACAAGCAGTTTTGTGGGAGGGCAGGGGTCGTCCTTCTGGACTTTGCATGCCAGGCCTGCCTTTGTTTTCCCTTTGCAGTGGGTGCCAGCACAGCCGGCTGTGCAATTACTGTGTTTTGCAGGCTGACAAAGGCCTCTCCCAGCTGCAGACTGAGTTGGCAACAAGGAGTTTATTTTTTTCTTGCAACAGCTGGGTGCTTAGCACCCTTCATTTGGGAATAAGACATGTTCCCCTCCCACCCACCCTGCATAGTTGTTATCTGCTTCAGTCTTAATGACTCAAAGATACAGGGTCTTAAGTGTTCCGAGGGGGCAAGTGGAAATTATATCTGCCACCGCGGAGGAGGAGGAGGAGGCAGCAGCAGCTTTGGCATGTAAAGAGATGCAAATCCTTTGGTTAAAGAGCCACCTGCAACCCTGAACTCCAGGGACATGGAGGGAATGGCAGAGCTGTGACCTGAGGGGAGAGATGAATGGAATGTGTGTGCATGTGTGCAGTGAAATATATATACCACAGCTCAGTGCCCTTCAGGTCTATTGGCAGCTGTTATTTTCAGTGGTTCAATAGGAGACATGCAACCATCTTGCTAAAAGCTCTTTCACAGAAGGGATGCCATCTGTTCCAGAACGGCTGAGGGTTCCCTCTTCTGCTCGCCTGTCATGTAGCTAAGGTGGTTTTATTAGCATTTCGGTTTCCCCACACGCAAGGTGCCTGTCAAGTGGTAGCTCAACTCCCCGTGTTTCCCTGCTCACAGGTGCTCTTCTCGTCCCACAGAGGGATGTGATTGCTCCTGTTAGCTAGAGCAAAGGGTCCAGGCAGTTCCCAATTTCCACACCCTGTAGGAATAGAAAACTGGGATGCTGAACAGTGCTGGGCCTGCAGACTTCCGCAAGCGGCTCAATGCCGTCTCCCCCCAACACTGTGTGCTGCTATGGCATATAGGAAAGAGCTTTCACCTGGGGAAAGGGAGGAATCATTTAACTCCTTTGCTTTTAGCTAGATATAAGAAACAGCTCCTTTTCCTTCAGTGTCTTAAAGCAAAATCTACATCCTAAGCGACCGAATACCCATCCTCACCCACTCGGCCTCTCCCAGGCTGATGCTCAAACACACTGTACTTTTGTTTTCCCAGCAAGATGGTGTTGCAGTTATTGGACTGAGGTCTCAATCACCTCCTTGCTGAGAGAGCAGACCCTGACTGCTTTGATTGCCCAACCACACTGGTAGTGATACAGTATAAGGCCAGGTAGTTAAAAGGGGGTACTGAAAAGGGGCTTCTAAAACTAGTGTAAATAGCAAACCATTACGTTGACTTGACTTCCTTACTGATGGGGACCTATGAACAAAGCACCACATGCTGGCCTCGGTCCATGTCACAAGAGTAGCGCACTTGGATCGAGAGCAAAAGAGGTAGCTCCTTGGATGACACTGAGCCTTCAGCATCCTTCATGAGAAGACTGCTGATCCATGCTACAAGGACTGCCTCTTGCCATATGGTTCCATGGCAGCTAAAGCTCTCTGGGTTTCCCAATCAGACTGGTATTGGAGTAAACCTCTTAAATTATTTATTAATTATTATTATTATTGTTATTAATCTATTTTTAATTGTATGTCAGAATGGATGCGATTGGTCACCATTACAGTATTTATTTATTATATTTTTGGAACAATAAGTTATTTTTGGATTTGTTTGTTTGTTTTAATGTATCCATGTCACTGTTCAAGCTTCAAGGTTTAGGAGGTTGGCCTCAGAACTCTATGAGCCCTCCGTGCCCAGGGAAGGCACTGAAGAATTAGACTTCAGCTCACATTAAAAGTTTGTGGTGAGGAAGTGCTGAACAAGCACAGTTCATTGTGCCAGAAGGATCGGAGTAAAAGGTTTAACTGTATTAAATGAACACACAGTCTTTTTCCTTGGAAAAATTAGGGCTTCTCACAGAAGCTTTGTCCATTCTTGTCTCTACTGGAGTCCAATGGATCTGAGCAGTGATTGCTGAAAAACTATTACTTGATCACACCAAGACACAGCAAGAGGCCTGTTGCTTCTTGTCTTGTTAAATGAAAGAGCAAAGGGAAAATTTGCAATCCCAATGAGGGGAATAACAGAGCAACCCTTTGCTGGTGTCATCGCTGAATGGGCGCCAGCTGGCTGAAATGCATGTTTCCCTTGGCTCATCATGTCAGAGCACAAAATGTAACCTGGCTTCTCTGAAAAAGAAACTCTGGTTCTCTTTGTGGCTGCTGCCTACAGGACTGTTGTATGTTGTCTGTTACCGAGTGACGACCTACCTATGGAAAATAAAGGAAATGACAATATGGAAGAACCAGCAGCACTGAAGGTGGTTCAAAATCAGAGCTCCAGTGACAAGACCTAACCAAGGGTTTTATTCTGTTTGGGTTTTTTGCTAGTGGCACTTTTTTTTTTTTAACTTATTGAAACTTCCAGTGCAATCCAGCCCTCCTTATCGGTTGATATTTGCAAATTCTGCCCGTTTGCAAAATCCCTGCAAGCTTTTCTGTCTGTGTGCCTTTTGCCAGCTGCTTTTTAAAGTGTTGTTTTGCTTGTTTGTTGCCTTTTGAAGAAATTTTGCCCCATATCTGGCATCTCAGACAGCTGCCGATTCTCTGCGAGGGCATCTTTCATTTAGTGATAATGCATCTTGGTTGTTTAAGAGTACATGAATCACAGCTAATTTGAGCCTAGCCAGTTAATCCCCAGGGAGGTGGATTCCCAAGGATATCTGGAATGTATCAGATGGCCCCCAGGGTTTCACAAAACATCGAAACCATTTCTTGGAAATGTTTTCTCTGAAGGATCCTTTTCCTCTAAACGTGTGCCCTTCCCCTCTCTCTGTCTGGTTCCCATCTCTTCATAAACTTCTAAAAGTTTCTTCCTTCTAGAATCCAGGAAATACCCAAGATCTGCAGTTTTAGAATATGCTGTGTTTAGTAGCAGCTCAGTCATGTTGCTCTTGGTTCTACTGTTCAAAACTGCCAGACGGGGCAAATGGGCTCTTTTAATCGCGACTAGCCCCCCTTGACATTGGACCCCTCACTTCTGTTCAATTCTCCAGGCCCTGTTTATGCTTTGTGCTTGTAATACATCCCTGAGCGATGCTAATTTTCCACTCCTGGTTCAAATAATGCGGGCTAGGCTGCAGAATCCCAGCAGACCCTGGCGCTGCAGCTTCTGTTGCTGAAGAGCAAGAAGTTGGGGGCAGCTCTAAGGTTTGTCATGCACTTGCTATCCTCAGGGGGCTATAGCACTTCAATTCTTTTCCTTTATGCTGGTTTTAATTGTTTAAATTTGTTTGTTTTCTAAGTTATACCAAACTGTTGTTTGCAAACAGCCGACCAATGTTATTTTGCTATGCATTGTGTACATATGCCGAAGAGGCTAATAGGACTTAGCTCATTATTTAATATTTATTGCTTCTATTTATTGAGCATTATTTTAAAAGGATATTCAGGTCCTGCCATTGCGGTCCTCACAGACTGGCACCTCTCACATAATTTAGAGGGTTGCCTTTTACATCAAGGGAGACATTATCGAAAGGTAATCAACTACGCTATAGGGCAGACTGTAGTCTGTCAAAACAGAGGCTTCAGTCATATAAACCAGGGTAGGATTGAGCTATATAACATCAGGAATTTATGAGGAAGTGTCATTTAGATGGAATTGAATAGAGGAGGTGAAAATCCTTTGCTACTTTGCATCCACAAGTTATAGTTCCTTGAAAAGGCCTTTGAAGTATTTGGAAGCAATGGTTTAGCCTTTTATTTAGGGTGCAGACAGAAGTGCAGCTCCCAGCTGTAACTCAGAATGATTTCTGCAAAGCGTTCTGAGTTACCACCAGACCAAACAGAAGTTCACTCTTGGTTCCAGGGGAGAAGGGAACCTAGCTCGGGGCTGGGAGCCTGTAGCCAGGTTCCCCTAGCAATGGCCACAGCTCCCTGCCAGTGCTCCCTGTTTTCAGAATGGGATGGGGGAAAGGCAGCAGAAGGAGCTCATTCTTGGGGCTCCCCAGCTGGTGCTGAAGGGTGGGTGAGCCCTCCAACCTCGGGGGGGGGGCTGTAATATATCCACCGCACCCCCAGGGAGGGAATGAAAACCCCCCAGACTAAACTCCCTCTGCTTCCTTCCCCACTTCCCATTCTGAACACATGGACAGGCTGGGCAGACACAAGTTACAAAAGAGGCTACATTTTGTAATATCTTTATCTAATACCTCATGCAATCACTGACTATTGTGCATCTTCCACCTGAGCGCTTATAGGCCCATATCCCCTTGTGCCACCAGAGCACCTCAGAGTCAGTACCTCAGGTACCTCTGTAAGGAAGGGCAGTAGTCTAAGGCTATGGTGTAAGTCTCTGGCTGATTCAGAAATTAAACTGTGGTCTGTAATATCCATTAAATCATCTGTCCTTTTATCTTATCCAGCTTTACCACTTTCAACACAAGCTTCACATTGAAGCCAAACAGGGCAGTTGTCTGGAAATCCTAGCTGAGGCCTTGTCTGCACTGGGTTTTAGTCACTGGGTGAGATGCACCAGGGTAGATGCCTTACACCATCAGTGAAGCATGGATAAAAACTGTGACTTGTCTCAATGCAGCTCACCCTGGAATAAAACCATGTGACACCTTAATAATGTGGCAGAGTTCCTCAGGGGCTGTAAATCAGTGTAGCTCCATTGAAGTCAATGATAACTCTCCCATTAACTTCTCTGGAAAGTGCTTGGAACTTAGGGTCAAGATTTTCTAATATGGGTACCTAAATTTCAGCCTCTTCGTTCATATTTAGATATCTAAATAAGCAGGTTGATTTTCAAGGTGCTGAGCCACAGTGACTTGCTAGGAGTTATCGGGTGTTTGGCCTTATTCAGGTGTCTGACAGAATAAGTATGTAGATGCTTAATTTAGAGCATTCAAATTCGAAGATTTAGCCCAAGGTCTAAATGTTCAGTGGTTTCTATGACCTCTTTGCCTGAGAGCAAACAGCTCATATGACTTTTGCTGCTGTGTTAAAATTATGTGCATGACAAAAAGAGAGGGTCATTTCCAAACATATTGGAACTTCAACATATTAAGATGAACTTAAAATACAATGGATGGTTTCCTTCCACAGTGACAGGTGCATTCCCTTAGGTGGCCTCCATTACCAGGGAATAGATCCCATTGTCAGATTTCTAGGAAGCCACATCCAGTAGGACCTGTTTGAAGGTCTGTGGCTGACAGCCTGGACAGTCCCAACCTCAGGTCCCCAATGGCAGGTACAAATTTCAAACATCATTAACCAAGAAGACTTAGAACAAAGCTAATGAGAGAAGAGCCATTAAGGGAACAATGTGTATCCATGACTCGCGTCTGTTGGTCAACCCCTACGAAATTATACTGAAGTGTCCATTAATTTTATTTAATTGTAAAACTACCTTTGATCTCCACTGGAAAGCATACTGTATTCTTTAGTCTTCCTGAGGTATTTAATTTATTAACCTGTTTAAAACAAAAGGGTTCAAATAAAGGTTCGGACAGTTTTTAGTTCTCATGAAAAGGTCATCTTTCATGTTCTTTTCAGATACAATGAAGGAGGATTTGAGTGATGTGAGAGATTTAGGTTCTGATCCAGCTTCTGTAGAAGTCCAGCTTCCTTCCATTGACATTACTTGAAGCTGGACTCGGTCCTTAAAGCATTGGCTGAAGCAAAACAGATACATGAAGGCACTTTTGTGAGTCTCCCTTCCCCACTTCGCCTTTACACCTCACTCCTCCTCCTATTCCTTGCTGGCAGGTCAGCAAATGAATCTCCTGACCAGAAATACACATGGTATTTCAAGAGTGGTTGCCATTCAGCTTGGCCCACATTCTTTGGTTCTGACTTGCAACACAACTCAGCTTTGCCAATATAATTAATTAATCAGGGAGCTGACTAGAGGACCTCTGGAAGTCCCTTTCAGTCCTACTGTTCTTTGATTCTCTGATTCTAATCCTGACACACTATTACCCTACGGTCCCAGTAGCATCCTCCAAGTCCTGCCAAATGGACAGCGTTCCAGGATCTTGCAAGCACTCCCTGCCCACCTCTCTCTATGCACGTGCACCTTTCAACGGTATCACACCATTAAATAATATCTTCCCTCCATTCCAGATCCAGAATCCATCAGTACACTTTGGGTAGAATACAGATGTCCTAAATGGTACTGGCACCAGCAACACAAACTATCTAAGAACAAAATGCTCTAAATAACCAAGTCTAATGTGAAATATTTGGCAGTCCTCCATTCCCCTTAGTGTTGCTGTGTCTGGGCGGATTATGGGGGAAATTATCATCACCCAGCACAATGGATTACACAGGCTACACCCATTAGCAAAAATGGGAGTTACAAGTTTAATCTGCTGTGCTGTACAAGGAGCCAGAGCTGTAAGCCAGGGAGGGATATTTCCTCTCCTCTTATCCTGTTACAAAAACATGATTTACGCTTTGGAGAAGAGTGAGCCATTTTATGGATCTAAAAACAGCAGTCTGCCTGTCAGAGGTATTTACAAGGCATCTCTTCCCCTGCTGCTGTCTGGAGCCTTGCAATCCCACACATTTTACAGGAAAGGAATGTCTCCCAGTTAGAGGAATCCATTTGCCAAGCCAGGAACATCCTACAGAACAGGTGGAATGGGCAGGGTTTGGGACTGTGTATAAGCCCCAGCTCTGGACAGGGTCTTCCTACACACCCTTCTCCCCAAACCATTCTTGCTACCATTATTCCAGGCCAGACTGACAACCCTGAGGGATGTCCTGCCAGTGGATGATTCTGATTTTCATGGCTTTGCTACATTCTGCAAGCAAAGCCATCCATTCTACAAGCCCTGCTGGCATGACAATTAGAGATAGCCCTGCATTTATTTGGACATCACCACACAGTGACATGTCAATGAAACTGTATCTCCATGCAATACAGCTGAGAAATATTGTAGGGGCCTTCTGTCAGTGGCTCACATTATGTTGCAGTGAATTGAGAGTGCAAAGTCACTGTGCAGTGATGCAACCTTGGCCATTCATACATATATATCGGGATGTAGTCCACAATGGTCTGGTAAGATTATTCTCCAGAAAGAAAAATGCAATGGGACAATTGCCCTACAAGTGGTCATGGCTGGCTCTAGAACCAGTTAATACTGCCTCTCCAGGCAAATAGTCTGCTGTCACATACAAGGCACTCTTCCTCCTTCCCACCAGTTTTGGAGATATGTGTGCTGCCTCTGGAGTGTACCTGTTTTGCACCAACTTATGGAGCAAAAGCTCTTGAACAAAGCTGCCTGTCCTGGACAGGAGACCTGGGGCCTTGTGACTTGAACCTCAGAGTTGAGTCCTGTTCCCTGCTTTGCCTCCGACATGGAACAGGACTGGGCTCCCCACAGTCTCCTTCCAGCTGAGTTAAGACAGGCGCTGGAAGAAGTTTCCTTCCTGAAGCTGACTGGCAGGTACTGTCTTTCCCCTGCTGCCTGTGGACATGGTGCTTTCTTCCTGATGAGTTATATGGGACTGGACAGTGCCTTTTATTGCCTGGTGCATGCCTGCCTGCCCCACCAACTGCATGAGGCTCTGCAGCCTCCACCCTGATACCTGCAGCCATCCCTCCCAGCAGCACTCACTAGCGCTGCACCCAGCTGGCAATAGTGGTGCCTACCCCTGATTTACACATACCTCATAAAAATGTCATTTTGGCAAAAACCAGGAGCTGCCAAGCTGAAGATAAGTGGCAGGAAGATACAGAGCAGAGATCCTCTGCTGTGAATTGCCAGCAACGCAGAACTTAGTTACATATACTGGCTAGTGACTGAGGCTGAAAGAGAATGGATTCCATCCCCCTTCCCTTTCCGGAGTTATATTAATAAGGGTGAAGTTCACTGGGATTAATGCTATTAGCCTGAATGAACTTCAGTTGAATTAAGCAATGATTAATGATTTAGAGACTCCTTCTCTCCTCCCTGCAGATAGAAAACAGCCAGGACTGCATAGCCAAATCAGGGATGGTTAGGATGAGAAGCCAAATCTAATGCCCTAAGAACCTGCCCAGTTGTGGAGTTCTGACCCCACTGAATAGGTCAGAAGGCAGTCAGCTATGCCAGCTGGCTGGGCATAGTGAAGGAGAGTAGCACCCACCACTTGTGGATGCAAAGGGGGCTGCTTTCCCACATGCCCATCGGTTCTGAGCACACTAAAGCAGTTTCCGTATGAAATAACAGAGGCTTCCTAAATTCCCCCAGGATTCCCTTGGTCATTGGATAAATTCTTCTAGGCAACAAATGCCAAGTGCCAAAGGAAGTGAGCTGCAGGGTCAACACATAGAAAAAGCTCTAAAAAGACTGATACTGTTTGAAGAGTTGAATGGGACTAAGCAGGCAACCCATAAATATCTGTCAGAGGAAGCAAAGCCACTTCACTTCCCAATACAGGTTTTGGTCTTCAAAAAGAGGAGACACAAGGGAATCAGTTCTCTTCCCTGAAAATTCCCAAGTAGGATGGATCTTGCTTGTCCCACCAGGGATTGCCAAGGATGGAGTGAGTGAGTGTACCATACTTCTAGTGGCCACTCAGATCAGGCATAAATGACATGCAGTGGAGAAGAAGAAAGACTTAAGGCTGTATTTCCGTGTTCAGGGGAAGGGCTTCACACTTTCTCACCCCCATAACAAGCCCCAGAAAAAACTGATGAGCTTGATCAGCAACACCTCCCAAGAGCCAAACACTGTCTTCCTATAATGGCTGAGGCAGAGAAGCAGATGTCATTGCCTCTGAAAGGGCAAATGATTCCTGCCACTGGGACAGACACACATCTGCATACCGAGCTGTCTCTGATTCTTCTAATCGGGCACTGAGGTGTGAGATAGCTGGTTTTACAAGAACTCCATTGGGACTTGTCAGACTCCTACCCAGCTCATCTGACAAAATGTGTGGACAGGTGGCTGGGGAGATCAGTAAAGTGAGAGGTCATGCACTTTTGACATATTGCCATTAGGTAGCTGTTGATCACTGTTTACTTTAGATACAGTTAACCCTTAACACTAGAAGAAGGGAGGGGGGGAAAGGACAGAGATGGGTCCAAAACTAACCCAAAAGCTCCAAACCTCAGAGAAGTTGGGATATGGGCCTGTCTAGATCCAGATATCATTGCTGGACCGTAATGGGCTGAGTGCAAAACTGCACTGAACTATGGGAAAAGCTGGAGAGCAATAGGTCCCGACCTGAACACTACAGGTGAAGCACCTATCTAGGAGTGAACAGACTTCTCCAAAGCACCTAACTGACCTATCAGGAAATGTTTAGTGGGGAAGACAGGGATGATACAACCCACATCCCCAATGATTTCTTCTATAAACAAACCACAGGGACTAAGGTAAAAAAGGGCAGGACTAGCATTATGGAGATTGGGGCCACCTGGGCACAAAGGGCAAGGCAGGGGCATTTTATTGTGAAAGCACCCAATCTCACTGGCTAGCAGGAAGGCAGCAATCTCATTGGTTAACAGATCACGGAGGGCAGGTATCATTAATTTGGTGTTGCAGTATCAATGACTTCATATCTCCAGGTTGTTCTAGCAGGATCAGCTCCTGCTTCTCAGGAAGGAGGGTTCGGCAGCAATGCAAGGCAGTTTAGCATTGTTACCCCAGAGACACACGTGACTCTCCCTCCTCCTACCCCCTGCTAGGGTTTCCCCAGCCAGGACCAGCCTCTGTGAGGAATGGACCCAAGTACATTTAATTCTGGTCCTAGTCTGGCGTTGCAGCCTTCCCTGAAGACAAAGCAGCTGTTGGGATCCAGGCTATAGATGCAGGGCCATTACTAATCCACCTGCAGAAGCTGTAACACAGTGCATGTGGTCTGTCAGCACCAGCACATGGCCTCCCACATGGAAAATGCGGTGAGTCTTATGAATGGGCTTATGCCTGGGTGAGCGGAGGTGGCTATCTATTCATTCCCTGGGCCCAAAGAGCAGGAGGAAGCTTTAACATCTCCCTGAGGTCTCAGGCTCCCTGATATGTGAGGTGGAGCAAGCCTGGTGAATTGAAATGCAGCAGTTTGTGAGTGTGGAGTAAGGGAGCTAAATCTAGGTAACACTGAAAAGCCAAGAGCCAGTGGGAGGGGAACTATGATTCAATTCAGATAAGAAAAAGGAGTTTTCCCAGCCTGGAAGGGTGAGGGAGATCTGGAGCAATGGCCTGAGGCTGAAGAAGGAACATACTGAAGGAGAGGCAGCCTGAACTCATAACAAGGACAGCAATTGGTAGTAAAACAAGTGAGTAAGGGAGGCAGAATGTGGAGAACAGGTTAAACACAGCATTGAAGTTTTCAAGAGTCCAAGAAAATCCTGATACCAAACACAATGACCTAAGCCTTATAACTCATCATCAACCTTTTTCTTCCCCTCCCTATTGTCATGCATTTGTTATCTCCTTTTCACAATGCTCCTGGCCCATCTTTCTCTTTACCTCCTGATTCGTCTCCTTTTTTGTCCTGATGCTGCTAGCGCTGATCCAGCTGTATGGAAATAGTTCCCTAGTCTGGCTTAAGGCTTTCTTTAATAACGGCAAAGGGTCTTGGGGCTGATTCTTCTAAAGACTTTTCTTGTTTTCGTTGAGAGCTGTTGTAAGTTGACCTCTTTTGAAAATCTAGATGCTTGGTTAAAGGTTTTTTTCTGCAAGTAACAGACATCATAAGCCTTCTTGCTGCTTGCTGGCCATACTGTTTGAGGGGGTGAAAAGCCTGTGATGAACCCAGCAGACAGCCAGTGCAAAGGAAAGACAGGCTCCCTTCTGATGAGAGCCAGGAGGCCAAATCATGCCAAATATTGTCTTAGAAAGAAAGAGCAGTTGTAACTGAGCAGTTGAGGCAAAAGCAGATAAATGGAAGTTGTCATAATTGTGGGTGTCTTGTTTTTCTCTCGCTGGCCCTTTGGCCTGGGGGCAGGCTACAGGCATAATTCTATTATCTCACCAGACAGACAGATGTCTCCTACAGGCACAGACTATGCTCTAACACAATTATTTAATCTTCACTTCTCAGCCCTCACAGAGCACAAATCCTCAGTGAATACATGAGAGTAAGCGGAGACTGTCCACAAAGTCCAACAGAGTTTAGGCAGGCCACTTCCTGAGGCTGTTCTTCCAGAAGCAAAGAGAGGTAGTTGGTTAGCTGTGTTAGCCTGAACTCAGGCAGAAGGCAGGATAGATTTGCACCTTAGACTAACTAAATCAGAGATGCATAATCTTCTGTAAGCAGTGGCCGACTTCATCAGATGCTATCATCTGAGTCATCTTCCTCAGAAGCATCAAGTGTTGCCTGTGGCTGGCAGCAGGATGCTTTAGTGCAGCTCTGAGCTGTTTCCACCCAATCAGTTCTTTGGCTCTCCAGTTGTCTACTCTCTCCTGTTCTTTCTGTAGCCTCAACACTTTAGCTTAGGCCTCCCCAGTGGACCTTATCCCAGGCTGTGTCAGCATCACAGAAGGTTGCTTTGCAACTTGCCCTCCAAAGTGCATTAAACCCGGCTTCCACATGTTGCAGAAAACCTTTCAGGATATAAATCAAAGCCCCCTCTAGGCGATGAAGAAACTTGGTGACTAGTACATGAAATAACTGTTCAACATGCCAATGGGATTGTGCTCATTTTCCCATTAATACCACATTAATTCATCATGATTAATGTTATTACGGTGACCACCAAATGAATTAATGATTGCCCTGCAGTACATTAAAATGTTACTGGTATAATTAGTTCCATCAAGTCTATTAGAAAAATTGTAGACGTTGGGAGCAAGGAGCAGAGAGCACAGATACAAGGAGGATAAGGTATGGGAAGTGGTTCCATCATCTGTCAAAAGCATTAGCATCTGTCACAGGCTTCTGCAGGGCCTATGCCTGGGGCACCGAGCCAAGGAATGTACAGTTGATCTTTACAGATATGGGGGCAGGTTCTCTCTGTCCAGCTTGAATTGTGCTGCCCTGGGGGCTAAGGTGATTGTAAAGCCTGCAAATAGTGCATATTTGGCCAGAAACCCTGATAAAACAGCACTCACCCACAACATGTAGTGATAACAATGCCTTCCTCCAAATGCTTACCAAAAGAAATGATCTGGGCTCTTCTAGAATTAACTGGAGCAAGTTTGCTTGTGTTTTGGGTCAAACAAGCAGAAATCCCACATGTTCTCACTTGAGACCCCTCAGGGAAGATGAGCACTTGCCCACCACTATCTTGGCAGAAGGCTGAAATGCAGAAGTGAACAAGCAGATGCCCCAAGTGAATCAACAATACTTCCTTGCCAATGCTACTTACAACTGTGGAGGTCCCAAAGGGGCAGCAAGAACATCTTGTCCTTCACCCATAGCCTAAGTACATCCAAGTGAGGTTGTTAGCCATCTTAGTCTGAAGTCAAGCAGTGAGCTAGTTCTTGCTCACAAAAGTTAATGCATCTCTGACCTAATCTATAAGGTGCATCTCTACCCTGCCTTCTGCCTAAAGTACATCAGGTAATTCCATACCTAGACTGATCACAGGCTGTGATGGACTAGGGAAATCCAAATGTGGTTCCCCCCAACCTTCAGCCCTGTCACTACCTCAGTTGTTATCCCGGTGAGTGGGACCTTCAAGAAAAGCCAGCAGGGTTAACATATTGTGAGTGGTAACAGTACCTGTCTCCATTCACAAATGGTAGAGGTTTGGCGTAATGGCCTCACCACGGTCTGGCAGAGGGCCAAATTCTGATACCTGCCTGCATGTACAGTCCCGCTGACTTTCCAGGGACCATATACAGGGCAAGCTACTACCCAGCAGGACCACGTCTCTTGGAATCCACCCAGAAAGCAAGTATTCATGGACCCAATCACAAATGGATATGTGGGAAACAGAATTGGGGCAATGTTGCACCCCTGAGGGAAGGAAAGGTTGGGGATAAGACAGCCACAGCAGAGGAACCACTGAGCCCACCTTCTCGCAGTGCTCCCGTGGGAGGATGGTGGTGTGACCCCACTGAAATCCAAGGACTTCCATCAGGCAGCATATGGATCATGTGAGAAGACTCAGGCCCTATGATTACTTTTTCTTCCTGTTTTATCAACCACCTTCAACACAGGCTCTCTAGATTCTGCTGGGAATGGTTGATTGATCAAGTCTAAAAAGTAGCTCCTTGGACTAACTGTGAATGCATTATGAAGCTGGGAGCTACCCTGCCCTGAGCTTGTGCTGAAAGGAAGCATCTATATGTGTCTTGCTCCATGTTTTATTGCTGGCTCCAAGTGTCTTCCCCTTTAATTAGTACCAGACCTTATGTACTATTAGAAGTGACTCCTAACATCACTGCCTCACCCCCTCAGATGTAGCTATTAAAGGAAGACTCAGGGGAGAAGGTGGAGAACAAAGCGTCTGAGGGAGGGGAACAGGTAGAGTAACGGGGTGAAGGGACATTGGTAAACTAAGATGGGACATCAGAAAGAGTTTTCTAGCAGTGCTGTCTGTTAAGCGTTGGCGATTCCCAACCTCGTTAGGCTCAGGGCACTCCTTGGAAAATGCCAGCTCTTAGTCTTCTCTTGTTTTTTGACTACAGAAAAATAATACAGCAATCCTTTGGTTGGAAAGAACTCAGAAAGCCCACAACAGCTCAGTATGTTCTTAATACACGGATTGCTATTTGTAACCTCTGGGTTTATATTGTGAATTATGTTTGCACACCTAACAGTGCTAACATCATGTGGCACCGTGCAGCACCCTGGAAAGGCTCTCAAGGCACCCCAAGGTGCTGTGGCAGCCTGTGTGAGAACAGCTGGTCTAGAACAACCCAGCAGGGAAAGTGCAGGGAGCCCAGCTTAGAAAATACACAGTAGGAGGATCCTTCACTGGCAAGGGGAATGCACTGGGTAACCTAACAGGAACTTCACATGGTTAATGCCTTTGTAAGGACTGCTCTGCTTTTTATAACTATGGGCTAATTCTGGATGAGCAGAAACACAAGGGCCACATAGGCCCCTCCTGCCCCTCTATAGACACCGGCATGCATGCACGCACACGTCCCTGCCAGCGACGGGCCCCCCCAGGGAGGTGCCTGTTGTTTTGGCGACGTCTCGGAAGGGTCTGATGCTTTCCAGGCTTGTTTCAACAGATTTTTCTTTCTGCTTAACACAGCTCTCTATGGGCCCACACCCCGAGTGCCACGGGGTCTTTCCATTGATTTCAAGGGGAGATCGATCAGGCCCCAAAATAAAGCACTTGCTGTCAGGAGAGAGGTGGGAAGACGCAGGGTGAGCTGGTTGTTACTCCCTTCTCACTTCAGGGAGGCATCCGGCCTGTCAGGCCTCATCAAGTGTGTAATTATAGAACGTATTTGCTGCTCCTGGAATTGCAGACGGCCCAAGCATTATAATCTCCTGCTGGGCAGGCATCTCTAGGGAGAGCAGGGAAACGAGGAATGAACAGCACCAGCCCAGGTATGTTAATATTCCTGGATCAGGGCAGGGTATGCTACAGCCAAACTCACCCTTTTCCTCTCTTTAGGCCGCCTTCAGCACTTTAGGCAATCCCAGTCACCTCATGCTGCTCCTGAGAACAGATCCTGGCTCCGTCCTGAACAGTCGCTCAGAA
>NW_017729001.1:10186235-10187026 GCF_001723915.1 Gavialis gangeticus
CACCAGCCCAGGTATGTTAATATTCCTGGATCAGGGCAGGGTATGCTACAGCCAAACTCACCCTTTTCCTCTCTTTAGGCCGCCTTCAGCACTTTAGGCAATCCCAGTCACCTCATGCTGCTCCTGAGAACAGATCCTGGCTCCGTCCTGAAAAGTCGCTCAGAATATCCCAGCAGCCTCAGCTGGCGACAGCAGCAGAGACTGGAAGAGCCCCGAACGAGGAGGAGATGTGTGCGCCGTGCGCTGGTACCTATCACGTTCCCGACAGCTTCCCTAACAGCCCTGGCATCTGTTACAACATCCCCCCGATACGGCCACGAAACCATGAGGGAATAACAAGCAGGGGCGGTGACACATACTGTGTTGTACAGTGCATTTCTAAATCGGCCCCTCACACGTGTCGTGTACAGTGAAGGGAAGGCCTCTACGAGCTCCTGAGTGAGGGAGTGGGTATTTTCAAATGGTGACATTATGAAGGGAATAGTCAGGCCTGAGCCCCAGAGTTATTAATAGTGTAGCCTGTATTGCTGTGTGCAGGCTGCCTGTGCACTGGGTAGGAGCGTGGTGATGGGGAGGGAGGGGGGAGCAGAGGGGGAGGAGTGGCAAGTGAGGAAGGCTGCCTAAACTTGGACGTCCCAAGTACGTAAGTATTCCCGGTCCCGGAGGGGGAGGTCAGCTGTCGCAGCACAGATTCTCTGAGGGTGTTTCATCCTCTCTAAAATACTCAGCTGACAGGGCAAGGATTGCAAAACACAGCCCCCATCACTTCACTACCTATAAATAGAAGGCAC
>NW_017729001.1:10192026-10218088 GCF_001723915.1 Gavialis gangeticus
GCCAGGGACCTAATTTATTTATTTATTACCATGCTTACCTCCTCGCAGGGGACCAGGCAGTGGGGATGGAGTAGTGGCCAGGAACGGACAAGCCTGAGCCTGCACTTATTCCCTCACATCCTTATCTCCACATCTTTCAAAAGATCTTGTGGCACCCTAGTCACTCGAATAGACTGAGGTGGAAAGAAAAGTTCAGCTCTACACCAGGCAACACATTTGAACAGTGAGATATATCAGTCCACAGAATATTTTTTTTATAGAAAAGGCAGGACTGCCCATTGTAACATTCACTTACTGCAACATTTTGTTGAATACACATAAGAAGGCACTCGGCTGGTTGGAAAGTTAGAGAAGTTTCTCGGCTGTGAGCGTGAACATTTATTTAGGCTCTTTCCTGAGACCTAAAAGGAAGGTTTGAGAGACGGAGAGGAAACAGGCTTTGTAACTTCAAAAGTTCTTTTTTTCCTCGGCTTCTGAAAAGTTTTTATTACCAAAGTTTTATTTTCCCTCCTCTCCTTCCCTTGTGTGCAATTCAGACAAATAGGAAACTGTTTTCTCTCTGCTGCCTCGCTGCCTGGAGACTTCTTTTGTCCCTCTGTTTTTAAACTTTTGAATGATAAAGCCCTGATTTTTGTTTTTTAATCTTGTTTTTGGAGAGAGACGAGATTCTGCTTTAAGCAGCCAGAAGCTGAAATTCCAGTCCGCCCGGCTGCTGGGGAGTGGATTTACTGCATCACGTGAAAGTTTACAGCCAGGAACATCAAGGCAAACATTGACATTTCAGAGGGGAACGTGCAGCCTAGAGCCAGAGAAAGTTGGAGGACTTCTGTTTTGCTCTTGGTTTTGACTTAGAAGAAAAACTATGGCCGATGGCCAGATGCCCTTTTCCTGCCATTATCCCACCAGGCACCGAAGTGTCCGGGACCCATTCAGAGAGACTGGTTTGACCTCTCGCCTGCTGGACGATGACTTTGGCATGTCCCCGTTCTCTGGGGATCTTACCGCAGACTGGCCAGACTGGGCACGACCACGATTGACCACGACATGGCCAGGCCCTTTGCGATCAGGAATGACCCGAAGCAGTGGCATGTCCCCTCCTGGATACGGCACCAGATTCAGCAGCTACCCTGAGAGCCGGAGTCCTACTGCCTTCTCAAGGGAGCCCTGGAAGGTGTGTGTCAACGTGCACAGTTTTAAACCTGAGGAGCTGACAGTGAAGACCAAGGATGGCTATGTGGAAGTGTCAGGTGAGTGAAGGGCAGGGGACAAGGGAAAGAAAGAGGGAGAAAAGGAACCCAGGGGAAGGAAATTAAGGTAGGTCCTAGGATTTAAAAAAAGAAAAGCCCTCACAACAACTAAGTTTCAAAGCAAATACCCGAAATGCCAGTATAAATGTTGTTTGAAAAAAGACCGATTTCTGCAGAGTTTGCAACCCAAACAATGGAGCCTGGGGCTTCCACCCAGGAACGTGAACCTAGAACAAAAAGTAGTGTGACACTATTCATGCTGAGGGAGTATTTACTCGTGGACACCCAAGGCCTGGAGGTTTCGTTGTTCTTCATTTCACCAATCTTGTGGCTACTGAGAAAGGAAAGGTGTTTTCTTAAACTAGGCACAATTAAAGTCCAAACACAGGGCAAGAAGCAACTGGGTTTTCAAAGTTGCCTCGGGGCTGGCAGCTCAACTCCCAAATCACAGAGGGGAGCTTTGAAAATCTCAGGTCACAGCACATAAAGCAAGTACCTGATCCTGCTTGCTGCTGTGACGAGGGCAGAGGAATCCAGTCCCAAGCATAGGAGGACAGATCATACCCACTTCTGCACTTTGCCTACAGCTGCACCAGTCTCACTGGATTAAACTGCATTGATTGGTCTCACTAGCCCCTGTGGTACCTCCCTTAATAGCTAGAGCTACACACAAGTCTGAGTTTGCAGGACAGGACCCCAAGTCTCTCCTGTTCATTATAGATCATTTACAGAGGCTTGGTATCTAAGGGAGTTTCCCCTAAAGGGACAAAGTCCTCAGGAATTCACCAGAAGTCAGGAATGGTGCAATACTCTTTTGACCCTCCCCTAAACACTTGCAAACACGGGGCAGAAAACCATGCCCATAAATGGTTAAGAGGAGGTTTTAAAATAATGCAGGAATAACAACCCAGGAGGAAAACACATGCATGTGAGTCCAATCAAGTTAGATAAGGGTGATGGAAAGAGAACATAAAGCTGGGGAACAAAGGGAGAGGTTAGCAGAGTAGAAACAACAAAAGAAATAACCTGAGAGGAAAAAAAACCCACCTCTTTATGTTGTGTCTAATTGTTAATTCGTTTAGCAGTCCCTGCAATAACATTAATGACAGAGCAAATTCAGCGGTGCTGAATAAGAAGGCCATAAGCACTTCCATAAAAATTCAATCGTGATTCCCCAACAATTAATGTAGCATTAAAAATAATGTGTTGCCAGGAAAATATAAAACAGACTGAAAACGAATAAAAAGGATGAGACTGCCTTTGTGCATCCTTGCTAACAAGCACCAGGGGAAGGAAGCCCTTTCTTCTCCTTGTGACAAGGTATTTAGTGCAATTTGCAGGTTCATTGGAATCTGATGGGGCTGTGCTGGGAGTACTTTGCTATGGCCTTGAGCTTGCAACCTCTGGGCTGTCAACTATGCACTTTAGCACCCACCCACTCCCAGGAATGGGTTGAAGAGCCTAAAAAAAAGAGGGGAGAGAGATGTATGGGACCCAGGGCTAGAGCTTCAGCTGCTGTAAATAAAGGGAGGTCCTGTGACTTCAGAAGAGCAGTATCACTCTACTGCAGCTGAGGGTGTGACTGTGCTGAGCTCCAAGTGCCATAGCGAAGAGTAGGATCCCGAGGGGTGGAGGCTAAAGGAGGGTGCTGGTGGGAAAGAAGTGGCTGGGCTGCCAGCATAGGATTCAGTCTGAACTTAGAGGGAGGCTGGTAGTGAAGAAAAGCAACAAGAAGGCTGATCAGGAGCAGACTCACAGTGCCTGCCGGCAGTCAGCACCATGCAAGAGCCTAGGGAAGCGGGACACACCTGCTCCATGTACAGGGCTCCCCAAAAGAATGCAGTGTAACTGCACTTAGCGCGGCGCAGAGCCTGGGCCAACTAGCACACCTCAGACAGACGGCTCTTGGCATGTGCCCAGGGCCACACTAATATCCTCTGCTCTGCGTGCTACACGCCACAGCTTGCCATACTTCACTGCATGCTCCTCAGTGCTGTCCTTTGATGGTATGGACAAGCATAGGTGACACATAGGGAGGGCACAGGGTGGGGGGGGGCACATACCCCCCACCAAAAGTGCTGGTGCCCCCCCTGACAGCGAGCCCTCCTACTGGTAGGGGGGCACAGAGAGTGCTAGTGCCTCCCCTGAAATTGGCGCCACCAGCAGCACTTCCACTGCTGCCATGTCACCAGTTGGCCGCTGGGGGACCCCCCTGGTCGTGCCTCGCTGGTGCCCCCCAGACTCAGGAGGCACAAGTCGCCCATGTGGACAAACCTGCAGATTTAGAGCAAGCAAAGCCCCAGAACAGCCCCATGTAAACATGGGAATGGATCAGTCTAACCTGATGGGGCTCTTCTAACTTGGACTTCTATGATCCAAAGAGGGAGGTTTAGGGACATGACAAGAGTGACCATGACCAGGACAAGTCTAGTGTTACCAGCTGCTTTCTCATAAATCCTTCCAGAGGAGCAGGGTAAACTAAGGGAAAGGGCCTTTCCCCTTCCAGGGAGTTCAGTGCAAGGAACTCTGCATTGGAGTGGGGATGAGCCTAGAATCAAAGTGAGAAACTCTCCTCTAAAAAGCCACCTAATCTTGGGATAGATTTTAGTCAAAGGAAATGCCACTCTCCTCTCTCCCAATCCCTCCCCACCTTTGGAGGGAAGGGAGGGTGGGGAGGCTCTCCATGTGCTTGGTAGCTCAGCTTTTAATTCACAGTTGGCATTCCTGGGCTGCCAGCTGGTGACAGCCTGTCTCGTGGAACACGAGAGGGTGCCTGATACTTGCTCTTTGGGCTGCTCCAGCCTGGAAAATAAGAGCTGTGTCTCCTACAATCTGAAGCCACTGGCACTTCCATTCATTTACACAAGAGCTGAATCTGCCTTGAACATGGAGCCCAGGAACAACACCTAAAAACCAGTTTCCTTTCTAATTTTTGATGAAGTTTTTTCTCACCTCCCATAAATAGAGCTGGGGCTGAATCCTGAAGTTGGGGTGACAGCAGTGAGAGATGTGGCTGGGTGCTGATTCTGGACATGCATCAGTATTGTACCAATGTATGTGCACTTTGGATTCACACATGCTGACTCATCATTTTCTTCCTTCCTCCAGACTGTAGCATTTTTATCATAAGAGATATGCATCTCTACCTGGTAAGAGAGAATATCTAAGCACCTGCTTTGATTTTAAACTTTCACCAGACAAAAGGTTTTCAGCCATTTTATTGCCTTATACACACACCCAGTGTTTAATTAGAGACCTTTCTCTGTGAAAAGCAGCAATAATGCTGCACCTTTACCACCAGTCTCTGGCCTCCCACAGTCTAATTAAGCCATGCATCACCTGGAATGGAATTAACCCTGTGGTTGCCAAATTGGACTACTGTGCATTATGTAGGACTACATCCATTATGAATATTTAAGAACAAAAAGTATGCTGATTACAGACAAATAAGGGAATGAAGTCTCTGCCCTATGTTAAATAAAGAGCAATCCGTTAAAGGGTAGAAGAGAGAACATTCCCACCTCTTAACATTTTTATCATGAGTCTTGCAGTATTTTGTGGGATTTTTTTTAAAGCCCCAGGTCCAGGAGCCATGTGATTACATGAGACTCTCATCTCAGCCTTCCTTTCAAAATAAAGTTAATTGTCCAAATATCTCTGTGAAAGGAAGTTTGAAAATGCCCTTCCAAAAGCTTAGAAGGCAAAGAGAGTGAGCTTTTCTTCTTTACTATTTCAGCAGTTTTAAGCTGACATCATGACTTCTGCATCATGTTTTTTTAAACACTAGGTACAGACAAATCCTGGTTATTAGCATGGTCATCCCATACCTTCACCACCCACAGTGCAGGTTTGTGCGCTAAAAAGTAATTGTTCCTACTAGCTAAAAGAGACTGTTGAGAAGAACCAGGGCTTCATACAAAGAAACTGCCTGCTGTACAGTTTCTAAAATAACCTAGTTAAGGGAGACACAGTTCCATGTGTTGGGCTGTGTACTGAATGAGTCATTTAGCAGCCCCTGCAATAGCATTATGGAAGGTCACAGGGACTGGAGTCAGAGGTTTTATGCAGAAAGTGACTTTAGGGAGGGATTTTAAATAGAACATGGAAACAGTGCAGGCACCAGAGGCACAGAATCCAGCCTACTGGTTCCAAAATCCTTCCTCATAATTTATAGGCACATTTCTTGAACTACAGCTACTTCCCTCACAGCAGCACTGTTCGTTTCAGGATCATTCTCTGTAAGGCACTGGGAAAGAGCACCTCTGCATGGTAATTTACTGGGCATCAAGAGGGGCACAGGATGTGCTTTAAATTCTTCAGCTACACCCACTCTTAGATGCCATGAGATACTTCCCCAACTGCAGGTCTGGAACTTTTCCCAGGATATGACATTCTCTGCTCACTACAGACATATCAGGCAACCAGCAGTATCAGACAACTGAGATCTGCAAAGGCCCTTCCTGTCAACAGTTCTTACTTGCCTATGTCTTCTAAATAGGTATTTTTAGCTATTTAATTGAGCTGTCCTAACTGCAAGCAAAGGCAAAGCTCTCATGGACTTTTACATCCTCAGGTAGCTCCGAGTTCTTAGTTATCTCATTGCTTTTTTGGAACTTGAATATTGTATGGGGGGAGGGGAGGTTGCCATTAGAAAAATAAGTTCAAGGTTGTGTGAAAATATGGTAATAATCAACATGAATGCTAATAATGTGGGTGGACAAAAGCAGGTTTTATATTTGGCCTCTCTAGTGCCTGAATTGTCTTCATGCTGTTGATATTAATAAGCTTAGATCTTCAGCAAAGATTGTCATAAAGTAGTGGTTCATGACCTCTTCAAACCAGGATTTTTTCCTGAACCCTCCTTTCCATATAATCGGGAACATCCTCCTTTTGGCAATACAAGAAGTGCAGACTCACCATGACTCCATGATCTCTGCAGATGACTCTCTGGGGGTTGCCTGTCTAAAGATGAGAAATATTATCTTAAGTTCCTCTAGGTCTGATTTTCTTCCCAGACTGGCATAAATCAGAAGTAACTCCACTGAAGCTGCAAGGTATACTTGCACTGAAGTATACCTACCTGGTCTAGGCAAGATATAACCTGAAGCAGAAGGCAGTGTTCCTTCTCTCATGCTGCCTGTTTACTGCAAAATGCTAGGCTTAGTACTGCAGGTTCCTTTGCCATTATCTTTTCAGATTATTTCCCTCCTGGAAGAATTCTTGCTGGAAGACAAGTGCAAACACTCTGCTGGGTTTACCTGTGAAGGTGGATTTGAACTTGTGGGAAGATGGGAAAGCAAAATCCAAATAGAGCTATTTTTGTCTGCTTAAAAAAATAGACTGTGCAATAATAATTGAACATTCTCATCCCATCCAGGCAAACATGAAGAGCAACAGGAAGAAGGAGGGATTGTCTCCAAGAACTTCACCAAGAAAATCCAGTAGGTACCATACTATATATGCAGCTGTTACTCTGTGCTTTCTAATGGGCTTCCTCATTCAGAGAGATTCTCATGGGAGAGAACAGAGGTTAGAAACGACAGCAAGACTGTTCTTAAGAGCACACAATGATCCTCTTAACAAGCCATCGGGTCACCCTGCTGTCCTCTCTGTGCTCTCAACTCCCTAGGATCCGTGAAAAGATTAGCAATTCTTCTCCCAAACACACAGGGTCGGATTGACATAAATGGGATTAGCCTGAGACAGAATATATCCCTAATGTACATCCTCCTGATATCCTAATAGAATGGATATGGACGGCTAATGTACTATCACCGGCCTTGCACTCATGGGGAATCTGCTAACCTTGCTATCTTGAAGTGGTGACTTGTAAGTGCATGTATGAAGCCAATTACAGAAGCTTCATAAAATTCCTTCCTAACAGAGAATTTAACCCTACAAGATACCAGGTGCTAGCATCTGCATGGACTCAAGGTGAGGACACTGGCACCTCACAGGAACAAAACAATAAATAGACAAACTCAGAATTTTGAAACAGAATAAGTGATTTAGAGCTACAGTTTCCATTGAAATTGAAGGTGGGCATCTAAATCCTCCTAGCAGCTTTGAAAATCTCAACTGTAAAGGCAGGTTCACTTGGGAAGACAGGTGGGAAATATTCATCAGGTAAGGTGTGTTTGAAGCACATTGGACTCCCTGTCTGCAAACCACATTCCTTAAGGATTTATTATTATAAGCCTGAGTGTATGTTTATGTGATAGATTACAGGGGCCACATATATCCCTGACAGACTCATAGTATTACTTCAGTAATTTTACATCATGACTGACTCCACAGTGTATTTATGTGTATATGAGTATTAAAAACTCATTTACGTCCTTGATATTTAGACTACATGAATGATTCACACTGCAGAACTCTCGCCAAAATTTAAGGAATAATATGAATCAGTGTGTCTTAGCCCAGTGCCTAGTGAGCAGGTATCTATATAAAGACAGGTCCCCTTTCTGTCAATCTTGAGAGAGGCCACTTGGTGAGAAGCCCGTGGAAAACAAATTCCCCCTTATTATTATTTTTTTTTCAATTTTGCGTCTCTGGCCAAATCAGCCAAATCAGTTCTGAACTCCCTCGACTGAGCAGAGCTCAATTGTTCAAATCTGTGTGGTGCCACCACCAGCAAGTATCCTCCCTCCCAGACTCTTCAGCCTGGGGCTTCAGATACTCCAGAACCCATGGCAGGCATCCTACGCACAAGCCCCAAGCCTGGAGGCTTTGGAGTTCAGATGCCCCCTAGTCTCGCTTGTCCCTAGGCAAAAGGCTGAAGGAGCACACTAGAGGGAAAGCCCAAGAGCAATCCTCCTGAATCACTATACATTGCATAGCCAAGATCCTCCCATTGGGAGGCTATAGCAGAATCTCGTAGGGGTGCCCACCCACAATGCAAGGGACAGGTCTCCACTTTCAGCTACACCAAGTCATTGAAGGCCAGGAAGAAGGGGATCTCCCCTGCCAGGTACAGTTAAACCACCTGTCCAACACCATCCTCCCCTGGCCTCTTAATGTATAAAGTGATCTCTGATCTCTTCTCTGGCCCCAAACAGTCCACAAATTCACAGCCAGCTTCTAAATAACTGAGAGATGGGTTTCAGTTCAGAACCCAGATCCAAATTCCCCCCATCAGTGAATCAACAGAGGAAAATGTAACTACAATTCAGTTTGGATGGCAGGAGCCTTGGCTTCTATTCCCTGCTCTACTATTGACTTGTGTCACTTAACCACTCCATGCCTCAGTTTACCCACCTGTAGAACAAGAGTAATGCCACATGCAGCTTTGAAAGCATTTTAAGGTCTATAGATGACTAGCTCTATAGAAGGACTAAGTATTAGAGATCAACAGGCATCAGACAATCCCAAGCTAAAGCTGACATCTCCACTATTTTAAAGTTTCCTTCCCCCTGCAAAGAAACAGATCTTGGCTGGGTTGTCTGTGTTTAACTCCAGTGCACATGGTTTGGCTTGATTGTGTACATGTGTGTATTATGTAGGCAGAGAGAGCCCCGCACACTGCAGTTTGTTTTTCCATTGGCAGGGAAGTGAATGCTGGATTTGGAGAAAAACAAGGCTGGGCAAGGCAGAGGGGGTACAGGTGGTGGGTGTTTTCATCTCACAGAAGGACTTGAGAGATTTATTTCCTGTGATATTTCTGGCTATGGATGATCTAGTCCTGTGGCGGATCTGTAATGCAGGGCAAATGCCTCATTAGCTCACGGTGCTTATAAATATTTCATGACTGGGGCAAAACAAAAGAACTTTTCTTAAGGCTTACCCAGCCATCATCCCAACCGCATCCATTGTGACTACCATCTACAATTGGCTGGTACATTTATGCTGTGGGTAGGAATAAAGGAGAAGGGAAAATAAGCAAGGAAATCATGTCAAGGAACTGATTTATAAACTCCAGGGATTAACTGACTGGGTGGAGCTAAAAGTAGTAGGAGAATGACTGTCAGACTCCAAAAAGAAGTGGTCAATGCGGTGTTTTGATAACTCTCTCTTAGAGACAATGAAAAAAGGCACAAAATAGAAATTAAAGTCCCAGGCCAGGAAAACACAGAAAGATGTTCGTAACTGAGTGGATGAGTAGTCCTGTAGAGTCAATGGGACTACTCATGCGTTTTGTCATGCACATGATTTAATTCTTCGCTGTACTGGGACTAAATCTCTAAATGCACCAGAGATTTGCATTAATCTTCCAATTGGGCCACGGTATTTTTTTAACCAAAGCAAGAAGCAGTAAGTATGCTGATTTTTTTTTTTTTTTACAGCCCCCAGGTTATCTCCTGGCAAAAATGTCTGATCAAAACTGGCCAAGGGAGGATTCTTTCAGGATAAAGCAAAAGAGTCAGGATGGCTTATGAAGCCTTAACTGAGCTGAGATCCACTAGAAAAGCCAAATACACCCATTCTCCAAAGTCAGAATCACCTCAATAAGTGTGTGCAGCTGTGATTGCACAGCCAGTCCTCCAGCCTGCCTGCCCTGAGGGCAGCTGTAATGGTTCAGCCCACTTCAGCACAGCCCCAAAGAAAGCATCTTGGGAGTGAAAGTGCTGATATCAGTGGAGTTTCATAGTTTCATAGTTCATAGGGTCAGAAGGGACCTGAGCAGATCATCAAGTCTGACCCCCTGCCACAGGCAGGAAAGGATGCTGGGGTCAAATGACCCCGGCCAGGTGTTCAGCTAGCCTCCTTTTAAAGACCCCCAGGGTAGGAGCAAGCATCACTTCACTTGAAAGTTGGTTCCAGATCCTAGCCGCCCTGACCATGAAGTAGCGCCTCCTGATGTCTAGTCTGAATCTGCTCTCTGTCAGCTTATGGCCGTTATTCCTTGTCACTCCTGGTAGTGTTCGGGGGAACAGGGACTCTCCAATGCCTGCTGGTCCCCCTTGGCAAGTTTAATAGACAGCCGCTAGGTCCCCTCTCAGCCTTCTCTTGTGGAGGCTGAACAGGTGCAGGTCCCATAACCTCCCCTCGTAGGCCTGCCCTGCTGCACTCGGATCATGCAAGTGGCCTTCCTCTGGACCCTCTCCATGCTGTCCACATCCCTCCCGAAGTGCGGCGCCCAGAACTGGACACAGTACTCCAGCTGTGGCCTGACCAGTGTCGCATAGAGGGGAAGTATCACCCTAGTTACACTAGCATGAATCCTGTGTGAGATCATAGCCAGGCCCCTTCCTTTGTTCCGGCATGTTACCTACAGTGAACTCACCAGCAGTTGATTGGGGTAAGAGAACTAAGTGCTTTTCCCTCCAGTGCTAAACCCAAGTAGATGGCCTTGGAGGATAGATGCTGGAAGGCAGTGTGGGGAAGGAATTCTGCTCCCCACCACAACAGCTTGGCCAGGAGCGGCTGCACAGTTATCATTAGTGCTGCCTGTACAATGTACTATCAGCAAGGATCCATCCCTCCTTTTTAAGGGGATTTAGGGTTGGGGATCTGTGTAATAGCTATTCCCTGCCAAGCTGCTAGTGTTACGAACCCACAGCTTCAGGTCCTGCACTCAAGGCTTGCTGTCCTGCATGTTACATCCTCATTTGCACCAGTTCAGTGTGAGTATGAGTGGTTACCCCATCAGTCTGGGGCATTTTGTGCACTCTGCACTAGCATACACCATGACACCAGGTGCTGAGCAAGGGAGAGTCAGACTCACAGGGCGCACCCCCATGAGCGGGAACATGCGTTTCCCTGGGGACAAACAGAAGCGACACACGTTTGTGCTGCTGCTTGTTGTCCCCAGGCATGCCCCTGCACATGCACTTTGGTGCATGGCAGATTGCACTGGGTGAGATAAAGGAGGCTGGGGCCAGCACCTGGGCTGGCCCTAGAAGCCTTACCTGAGATCCTGGGGGCCTCCTGGGGCAGCAGCAGCAGTAATCTAGGTACACAGGACCTGGCCGGCAGCCAGAGCATGACTTTGGCTGGCCAGGTTCTCTGACCGCACATTGCAGCCACATGCACCGCCCTGCTTTTTTCTGCTGCAGCTTTTTAGATACTGGGATTTCCCAGTATCTAATTTTTTGCTGCCATGCTGCAAATACATAGAACAGCAAACAGATTCACAAGTGCTGCATGTGTTTTGCAGCACCTCAAAAGGTTTTGAGGTGCTGCAAACCTCACATTCCCCCTTGTGGGGACGCAGTCACAGAGTTCATAGTAAAACCCTACCAAACTTCCCATGGAGGCTTTTCTGCCCAAATATTAGCAGACTCGTGTCTGGGTACAAACTGGTTGAGTGAGACTGGAGAGGCTGGTACCAAAGCAGAGCCTACAGAGATCTCACCCCCTTACCAAGCCAGGGCAGCTATTTAATAACAAGGCAGAGAGGCTCCTTATATGGACATGGGTTTTTTGCCATGACGCATGCTGCAACATAAAGATGATTTAACTTGTGCTTTGCAGAAGCTCTGGCTGCAAAAGCTGTGAGTGACATCCAGTCAAACATATCTGCAGAGGAGATTAAACAGAGAGCCTTTCAGAGAATGGGGGACAAAGAAACCTCTTTAAAATTACACAGAACATCCACAGTCCTAAGCATAACAGCAGCAGACTTTACTGATTTCCAGACAGGTAACCCGTGGGCAAACACAAGCCTGCATATTTTAGTTATATTAATTTAACATTAACAATTCTTTGCACTTTACAAAGAGTGCCTTCCAGTCCCCCTAAAACACTACCAGCATGAATTAACTTGTGCCCACAACAGCCAATAAAGTAAGTACATATTATCATCATCCTTTTACACATGGTGTGGGAGACAGGGAACAGGGGACTGAGGCCAGGACAGATCTAGTTGACTTGACTGAGGTCTCACAAGAAATGTGAGGTAGAGGTGGGTAGGAAGTTCAGGATGCTTGAATGCCAGCCCCATGCTATGACCAGTCTTCATAAACTCATTTAGTGCAGCTCACAGAATATAGTGATCTGTAGGCTTCTGGGTGAACAATAAAAGGATTGTTTGCCAAGAAAAAAATATAACTGAATAGCTGAAATGTGATCCTAAGCATTTCATGGAAGTGTATTAGGAAACGATAGAATGTCCCCTGGCGCTTCTTAATGTTGAGTAAGGAAGGTATTTTCCTAGACATAGTGATCCCTGCAGCTGAACGATTTATCTTCTGTTTATGCTTGGGTTGCTACCCTGAAAGATTTGGATCTGCTTTCTTGTGGAACAGCTGTGTTATCTAGCATCTATTGTGGCCAGTCCCAGGTATGTTTTTTCAAGTATAAAGTACAAAAAATAGACAGGTAAGTAGTGTGTAGGAGCCATTATGGTGCTGTGCCAAATGTCCAACTTGGGAAATACAGCACAGGCAGCATCCATTAGTGCCTGTATGCCAAGTGCAGGGCAAAATGGTCTGTACACACTGAAGAAAGAGTGGCCTGGAGAATATCAACACTATCTAATTTTCTGTTCCTCTTTTCAGACTCCCCTACGAGGTGGATCCTGTCACAGTTTTTGCTTCCTTATCTCCAGAAGGGCTGCTGATCATCGAAGCTCCACAGATACCTCCATACCAGCAGTACGGAGACAGCAGCTGTGGTAACGAGATACCAATGGACAACCAAGAAGCAACCTGTGCTTGATGCATCTTCCCTGTTTCCCTTTTCCCCCCTCTCCCTTCTCAAAAAGATTTCTCTTTGATTCCAGCTGTAACTGCATTAGCTGAACAAACATGTACATTGGATCTCGTATATTCTCTTAAAGGGGCTCTGCTTCATCACATCCTACAGATGTATTCCCTTGTCCTACTCCTGTTCTAATCAGAGTAAGTTTGCACTTAGACAAGGTGGTTGGCTGTAGGGCTCCAGTATCATCACTATGGTTGTTATTACTTGTATTACAGTTGCACCTAGAGGGCCCAGCAGAGGTGAAGGCCCCACTGTGCTAGAACTGTACTTACACCTAGTAAGAGACAGTCCTTGCCCCAAAGAGCTTACAGTCTAAAAAGACAAGATAAATAAAGGCTGAGGGGAGAAACAGTGGCTCAAGCAAGTGAAGTTACTTGCCTGAAGTCACACAGGAAAAAATTTGCCGAGCCAGGTATAGTACCCAGGTCTCCTGGCTCCTAGGCCAATACATTATCCTCTACACAACACTTCCTCTTGTCATTTTTTTTTCTCTATTGGCTGAAAACAACCAGGATAAGGCAGAGAATTTATCATGGCAAAATCCAAAGAGTGGTTGAAATTCCCTAACAAGCTGCTTATGGGCTCTGCTGGCTCCAAGCAAAATCAAATCACTGGGACTGGGAGAGGTGACTCCATAACTCCAGCTTCTTTCTCTTTGGCATTTCTCCCTTAGTAGTAAGTGTCCCAATATGGCCCACAGTTTCACCAAGGTTTTATTGAGGTCTTACATGCGCCAATATTGTTTATCTGTATATCGTACATAATAAAACAGATGTCTTGTTTGTTGTTGTTTTTTGCTATAAGTTAATAAGATGGAATATTTATGACACTCACAAAACTTTTTCTCCTCTTAAATTAAAGTGTAACTCTTAGAGTCATATTCTACATGTGTCTCTATCTTTTCCATTTCATGAATGATTGCTCTTTAAACAGCCTCTTGCCAGTGTCAAGATTAGTTTTTTGGTGATGGAAAGACTGGCAAGTATTGTTGTTCTGTAGACAGACAACCTGAAAGACCAGACACACTCAGAAATGTAACTTGTCTGCATGTTTTGACCCTCTTATTTTATTATCCAGAAAGGATTTGTGCTTTTATTTGACAAACATGATGAATAAAACCTAGTGGATGTTCTTAGCTTTTGTGTTTGCCTTTCTGGAATCAAATCAAGATCTGATAGGTTTGGTTTGTTGCATAAAGCCTAGTTTCCCAAGTGGAAGGCCAGTGCATGCAGGGGGGAGGTACAGACTATGTCAGGGAGATGATAGTTAAATACAGCTGTTTGGGACTTTCACTGTGAATTTAATTTTAAATGAAAAATTAAGTGATTGAAAAATTGAAACGTTCCACTGGAAACAAAACATTTATTTTTGGGTCAGTGTCACAATGACCTGCACCTGTGTAAACTGCCACAAGTCCTCATAGTAGCTGTAATGAATGTAGTCCATAAGGTGCCTCGTTCTTGATTTATTAGCTGAACTATATCTCCAGTTACACCCTATTTTCCATTCTAGTCAAATCCATGGCTGCAGTGCATCATGGAAAATGCAGTCCAATCAAGGAAGATCCCCTATAGAGGCAAACAGGGCACTTGAACAAATGTCATGAGGTACCTCAGCAGTTCAGGTAGAAAAAAAGTTCAGGTTGAATCAAGCTAAAGCAAAGCATTTCAGTTTAGCCCAACAAACCCAAATGAAATATTTTGACATTCAGAGGCCTTCAGTTCTCTGGAGCATTTAGATATTTTGACTCCTTACCCTAATTTAGGATGGAAACGCATCTCAAAATATGAGGATTTCTTGCAGGATGGAAACAAATTTTCAACAAACTCTACTGCTGTGGCTTTTGAGTGGTCCCAGGATTCCCTTGTTTCATCCTACAGCCAAGCAAAAGAGGAGCATGCTTCTATTAGGGTGACTGTTACAGTAATTCCCAGGTCCCATAATTATGCTGAAATCTCTGAGGACAGCACATTCCCAGCGGTTAGTTGCATATGTTGTGCCCACGCACAAAGTGATTAATAGGACTACAAACCACAGTGGCTAACTAGGTGCTGCCCTTACCAGTAGTGCAGGCTGCAACATGTCCGACTCCCAGTAGCCCAAACACAACCTAGGTTCATGTATTTTGGCTAAATCTCCTGTGTTTCTGAATTCAGACCAGTCATTTGACCTTCCTCCCTGCTCTGTACACAAGAAATCCCAGAGCTTAATGCCCTGTTTGCTGTTGGAGCCCCTCTTTGTGCCAACATCCTACTCAGGCAGTGATTAGGTACAGACCCAGGCCCATGAATGGTGAGGAAACAGTTAATCCCTGTTTCCAGTGATGATAGGTATGATAGGTAGGACTACAGCTGTTTTTTGTTTGTTTGTTTTTGTGTGTGTGTGTGTGTATATATATATATAGCTTTCCGTGCCTATCTGCCCGAGTGTCACACCTCTGGGTCTCATTTGAGCTTCGCCATCGCCTTTGGGGCTACACAGTTGGGCTACTGGGAGTGGCCTTGGGTCAGCTCCCCCAGGGGTCTCGCCTGCCACCTCTTTGCTGGTAATTAGTCTTCTAGCGAGAGGAAGGTGTTTGGTTCCGTCTCCCCTGGAACCTCCCCTTGGTCATCCTTGTGGCCTTTGATTCTCGGGGCTCCACCTCCCCTACACCCTGCCGAACGCCAACCATGATGTTAACCATTGGGGCCGGTGTTCTGGCCCTCACTGATGCCCAGTTTCTCAAGTGCTGCGGCTGTGGGCTACAGATGGCACTGGCACCGAGCATCAACCGCTACCCTTCGGTGCTCCCTGGTTCACATGGGGTCTGGCTCCACCCGGGCTTCAGGTCCCCTTGGCAGGTTCCTCCCTCCCCAGGTTCAGTACCTGTTGCCCTTCATCTGTGTCCAGGTTCTGGCTTTGTTGTCTCCGTAGGTGTCCCAGTCACTGCTACTGCTGGCCTCCATCCATGCCAGTCTCATAGGTGACTCCTTGGGCCCTCGCTGGCCTGATTTGTCTTCCGTGGCTCCCCCTCTGGGGTGCCACCATGTCTCCTCCGCTGCAGGACCTTTGGTCCTCCCCGACCCCTCTGGGCCGGTTGAGGATGCCATTTCCTTTTCCTCTTCCACTTCCTCTTCCTCTCTCCCCAGCTTCCTTCCTGCTGGGCTTTTTATCTCGGTGCTAGGTGGCTGCCTGACCAATCGCCCTCGGCACACTCTAACAAAGCGTGCCCAAACAGACACGGGAGCCATTCCCAGCTCCTCCCGGCTCCACTGCAGGTTTTCCCTTTGATCTTGGTTTCACTTTTGCTGTTGCCAGCCACCGGCGCAGCATCCCATCGCCTTTCTCCTGCCACAGGTAAGTTTTCTCTGCAATATACATATATAAGATTATATGTATCTACACTCCTAGTCTCACACCGCAAAAAGAAAATCCTTCCCCCATTACAAAACCGCACCCATACAAAGGCCCACTGGTCACCCAATGCAGGATGCAAACTGGTCAAAACGGGGGCACCAGGCTCCCCTGCTGTTTGGTGAGGTGCCCGTACAGCACCACTTCTCTGGTTAGCTGGCTGATGCCGGTCACCACTTTGCAGAGCTGCTTCACCCTTCTCTATACCTCCTTGGCACAGGTGGAGATCCAGAGGAGGTGCTCAATTGTCTCAGTGGCCCCGTGGCAGTTGGGCCATGGGAAGCTAGGTCTCCCCAATTACCCCTCTCTATGTCTCCAGGCCCTCACTGGTAGAGCTCAGTGGGCTATAAGCCAGTTCAGGTCCTTGTGATCTTTGTGCAGCTCCTTGTGGTGGATGCACTCCCACACAGCCTGGCACGCGCCACCCGGGAGCAGGTCCACAGGTGCCGTGATGTCCCTTAGTCTCACCATCTCCTGGATCTTCCTGTGGCTTCTCATGGTCACTGGGTCCACGTTCTGCAGGCCGTACACACCGTGGCACTGGTTCAGGGTCTCGTAGAACCACGGTGTGCCCATAGTCCACGGTCTATGGTTGGTTGGGGTGAATACCGCCCACTGTCTTAGGATGTGCCCTGCAAAGTACCTCACAAGGCAGGTGGTTTTGGCTTCTGCGTCCATTGCCAGCTTGCAGATCATGCTCACATAGTTGGCCCACAGGAACAGGAGGATGCCTGGCATGCCTCTGCCCCCAGCCCTCTTGTCCTTGTACAGGGTCTTCAGGGCGATCTTTTTCCATCTGGAGCCCCAGAAGAAAATGCACACAGTCCTCTGGATCCTGTAGGCAACACGCTCAGAAGGAGGGAAAACCAGTGCGGTGTACAGAAGCACCGGTAACAACACTGCCTTCACGAGCGTGACGCGCCCCTCCCATGGAGAGGGAATGCAAGTGCCACAGCCCCAGTTTCTGCTTTACCTTGGCCTCTGTCTTCTCCCATGCTGTCCCGCCGCTCAGCTCTGGGTCAAAATCTATCCCCAGGATCCTGACCCCCTCGCAGAGGACCAAAACCCCACAGGGACTCCAGGTCCCTGACCTCGCCCATGGTTAGGCAGGTGCTCTTGTTCATGTTGAGCTTGGCCCCTACTGCCACCTCGTACACCTGCGTGTGTGCCAGGGCTTCCTCTACTGAGCCCATTCCAGCACAGGATGTCCAAATCATCCATGTAGGCCAGGACCTTGGCCTCTCGGTTGCTGCTTCCTGGGATGTGGACTCCGCAGATCCCTGGGTCCTGCCTCATGCTCTGGGCCAGGGGCTCGATGGCGCAGATGACCAGGATCGGGGAGAGTGGGCAGCCCTGCTGGACTCCCGACTCCACCACAATCCTGGCACTCAGAAAACCATTGATCTGCACTTCACTGCTCACTTCTGTGTACAGGGCCCTGATCCATCCGACGAAGGTTGAGGGGACTCCCATCCGCTCCAGCATCTGGAAGAGGAACCAGTGGGACACTAGGACTCCAACTGTGCATCTTCATGCTAAAGACCCTCAGGAGAAGGTGGACACAGCTGTGATGGAGGGCCTGCCTTCTATTCCCTCTATAAGAAGGCAGGAGGCTGGGGTGATTAAATTCTTTGCACATTAGAGTGAAGAGCAAGATGTCTTGGAAGGATGTGGTGTTTTGTTTACTCTCTTCTATAAACTAAGTTGAGACAAGTGTTTTGTAACTCCAGATCTTCAGAGAGCCAACACCCAGAAAGAAGCACTGGAAGGAGCGGTTCTTTATTATAGCTCTTTGAGGGTGTGGATGAGGTAAATTAGGCTTTATTTGAATTTACAGGCTGGGTCCTTGGAAGTACAGGACTTTGTTGGAACCTGCAGAGAAGGCTATCACAAGTAGCTTATCATTTTTTTTTAGATGCCTAACTACAGGCTCCTTAAAGTGTTTGTTTTTGATGGTGCTAAATATCTGCTCTCTGAAAAAAGAGTTCTCCAATATCTCTTAGTTGGAGCAGAGTTGTGGCCTGTACATTGTGCTAGCCCAACTCACTTAAAACTCTAGTAGAACCAGGGTCCCATAGTGGGGAAGAAGGAGGGGGCAAAACCCATATCCTGCCACACTACAGGGTTGCGGTATATTCACCTTGTGTGTCTCTAGTTATCCTTTCCCAGATGTACTGCCTTAGAAGAGGTGGTATTTGGTAACTGCCCAGACATTTTCTTTTCCCAGAGTGCACCCTTATAAGCACAGCTGTGTAATGTCCCGATGTATACACTTGCTCATGTAGATGTGTTGGAGATGTTTTGTGCGGACAAAGCTCAGCTACATGTGGCTGTCATCAAATCAGGCATAAGTTGCTAATGAATGTGTGTGCACATGAAACTTTTGCAGCATCTATATTTAAGCTTTTCCAGTGTGTGGGGGGAGGGGGGAGGGGGAGATGACAGCACCCTGTGCCCCCTCCAGTATTCAGTTCCACCAGGGGCTGTTGCTATTTTTTCCTAATCAGTGAACTAGGCAGGATATGGGAGCAATACAACAGCCTTTAAAATGAAGGGGCATGACCCACCCCCTGTCGTCCCCTGCAGCCTTTCTCTGAACTTGAGCCTCCCCTTGGGTCAGGGAGACTTTTCTTCCCTCAGTTTCCACAGGATAAAAGAACTTACTGCAACCAGCTAGTTGCTCATTAGAACAGTTATTATTTGACATGACCCTGGAGGCAAAACTTGCATTAATATTGCCATGACAAATCACATGCTGCTTTGTTTCACCTCCAGTCTCTGGTCTCTCAATATAGCTACAGCATCTGTAGTGATCATGTCTGGAATCCAGCACCCTGAACCTACCCTGATGACAGTTGCAAATAGTATATGGTGCACACAGTGTGGTCAGACTCCAGAACAATTTTTCAAGACACTGTCCCAAATGAAAACAGTTGCCTGAAGTCTATGTCCCGGTTGATGACCCTTGCAGCATGCTACATGGCCTCATGTAAGTGCAAGTCCCCACACTAGAGATCTAACACAAAAGACTAGAATGCTGATTAAATGGGATCCCTCAAAAAAAAAAAAAAAAAGGGATGGCAGGAAGTTAGGGTGTGGATATACAACATGTTCACATCAAATTGATTTCCAGCAGTTTGTATGCTGCTGCAAGTTACACTAGCTCTCTAAAGGTAGCTACATGTAGTAGATATTGCTATGGGACTTAACTACAGGTAGCAGGGGAACTGATAGTCACCTGTTTCCAGTGACCAAATGCCTACTCCAAGATGAGGCTGACTAGAACTATGTACACACAAGCTGGATATCAGTGCAATTTATGCTGGTCTATAGCTGCTCTAACTTTATCCTGGAATAGAACAGATTGCAGAGGTGTAAAGCGGTGTGTCAGCTCTCTGCACACTTTGTTTGCATGGAGGCCGGCTACACTGATGTGAACGTGTCATGTGCCTGCGCTCGCTGTCATGGAATGTCCTAAGTGACATCTGCACCGAGGGCTGGGGACAGGGTTGCTACAGCAAATGACTCCCAGAGATAAACAAAAGTGTAGATCTAGGCCTCCTTTGCCCATAACATTACTGGAAAGAATTTGGAGAGGAGGGGTAAAAATATAGATGGGAGCAAGGAGATCTTGCCAAACTTCCCCAAGTCATTTAATTTTTTCCTGACTGAGAGCCTACTCCAGCTCCCACTGCTGTCAATCAAAAGACTCTCTATTGACTTCAAAGGGGCTTGGAGAGGGCTTTAGGGCAAAAAGAGTCAGGTGTCAAATCATATTTCAGCAAAAGGATCTGATGAAGATCTATTGCAGCTGGTTGGTATTAGTATTGACCCTTTATATTGTGGCAGTGCCAGGAGACCTTGGGTAGACTAAGTTCTTTGCAAACCTGGAAAACAACAGTTCCTGCTCCCCAAAAGATTGCAGTCCAAAAGACAAGCCATGAGTTGGAAGAGATAAATGAGCAGGTGGCTGTGGGGTGCCGGAGGATGAGAGCAGGGTAGCAGATGTAACAGGATGTTTTAACATGGGCAAACTCTGTGCACTATTCGGAGCTGATCAGAAGCAGCAATTGTAACTCACTGCCTGCCAAGCAGCAAACAGATGGCTATTTTCTGTATGTGTTATGGAAGAGGTAATTTTAAGGAAAGAAACAGAAGGGGGAATGCGGTTCCTTTGCAGACAGAAGTCTTGCTCTTAGTGAAAAAGTGTCCTTGGAGCAAAAAAAAACTCCGCAAACCCTTCCTGGAGAGAACTGACTCCTTACTGGAAGTCTCAGCAAAGGAATGAAGTCTGGAAAGAACAGATCATAAACTGAGCTCCACACAACCAGGGAAAGTGCCTCATTCTAGTTTGGAGTTCAGGCGCACACAGCCCAACGTGGGAGAGGAGGATTGTGACTCAAGCTCATCACCCCTGCCCCACCTGGGACATCAGTGCAGTAAGCCTATGCATTCCCAAGTCCCTAGCCTGTAGATCACATTACCGCTGTCTGAAAATGAGTCTCTTGACACTTTCCTCCACTCAGGAACAATACAAGCTCCTTTTTATTACTCTGGTAGAGGTGTAAAATGATCCCCTACCCTGTGGTACAAAATTGGCTTCTGGGCTGTGAATTGCAACAGCTTCCTTTAACCAGCAGGACAACAACCCCTCTCAACTCCCATCTCTTCTTGCCCATTGATAGCTCCTGTGGATGAAGCAATTGCCAGCTAATTATCCGGCTATAGCAATGACAATGATTTATGCTGGAATCTTGAGCACCTCTATAAACACCTCTGTGGTGGTGGAAGCACTAGCTAAGATTTGTTAATAGGACTTTATGAGGAATTGGCACACTTCAGCCCATGTTCATCTCCTTCTAGTGTGTGCTGCTTCTGTTTTGGAGCCTGCTGATTTAATTTTTAATTAAATTGGAGGACACTGAGAAGAAAGCAATTTGGTTTGTTACAGGTAAAGGACTGCTCAAAGAGAACCACTTCCTCCCATCAGCATGGATGTGAATTGGTGTCCTTGCCTTGAACTTCTCCAGACAGACTCATGGAATTAGGTTTCTTTCCTTGTAATCATTTAAAAGGTTTGTTGAAATCCACTTTTCAGCTAAAGTATTTTCTCATGAGACACATCACTGGATCATTTGCTTATTTAAATAATGCTATTTTTCCTTGTCTTGCCTATATTGAATGGAAGGATTTGTCACCTGAGATTAGCAGCATTGGGATTGTTTTCATTGAGAAGCTGTTGAATCACTCTTCACTGAGCCAGATTGCCAGCTGATGTAAACTGAAGTACACCAGCTGAGCATCTGTCTCATAGTCTTGCAGAGAGAGATCCTGGACTGAACCTTTTCTAGTCTTTGAAAAAGAATAGATTTTGAAGCAAACTGCTCATTTGAGGCCCCTCTCTCTCAGCCTGAATCAAAACAGTTGAGAAGATGCCACCCCAGCGGCCCCCTCCATCCCCAGCACAGCTTCGCTCTCCCCCTGCCTCGCTCCTGGCCTAAGCCACTGCAGGCATGTGCCTGTGTTTCCTGAATGTCTGTTCATTTGCAAATTGGTTTGATCTAGGCAGGTTAAACTAACTTGGAAAGATTGAATCAATTCAAGCTCTGGCTTTTTGAATGTCTGTCCCTAGCCCAAATGGTCCTTGCCAAATTTTGTGCGAGACCAGTGTAGGAAGGAGTGGGGAGGGGAGTTGAAGCCATGCTGCACAGATACCCTTGCAGCAGAGCTGTGATTAATAAGCATGATTTTTATGTATTTCTGTAGCCTATCTTTATGCTTCAGGTTAAGCTGCCTGCCCCCTCCCCTCCAGGTAAGCTGGAGGACACTACTCTCTCCAAGCACAGATCTGTCAAGCACAGAGCCTCTGTCCCTTGATAACTAACAGTAACTGCTTCTTGTCAAACAATGTGTAGCCATGATAATGAATAATAGAAATGAGGCAGCATGGTCCAGTGGCTAGACCAGGGGCAGGCAGTTATTTTGGGCAGAGGGCCGCTTACCAAGTTTTGGCAAGCTGTGGAGGGCTGCAGTGGTAGCCCCACCCCTTGACAGGTGCCCCGCCCCCTGGTCACCATCTTGTGACCAGAAGTCCCACCCACTAACCCCTGACTGTTGCCACCAGAAGTCCTTCCCCTTGACCCCAGAAATACTCCTTTCAGCAGGGGGTTTTGCCATCTCAGAACTAGAAAAATACCAAATTATATTTTAAAAATTGAACATGTACAACATTCATTAATTCAATTAAAAAAATATTTTTGTCCTGGTTTACATGTGTTTGTGTAGTGTACACAGAGGGGATTGCACAATAGCTTAAAATTTAGTCCTCCTCTTGTATATTGTGGGGGGCATGGGTATAAGTTTGTGGGAGGCTGTTAGTGTGTGGGTATGTGGAGGAGGGTGTGAGTGTGGGGTGATGGAGCATGTGGGTGTGTGTGTAGATATGTGGGGTGTGGGTGGGTATGGGGCTTGTGGGGGTTTTGTGTGGGGGGAGGGTGGCTGGGGTGTGTGAGGGGATATGGGTGTGGAGGTCTTCATGTATGGCAGTGCGAGGGTGGTGTGGGTGCATGTGTATGGTGTGGTGTGTGGGTGGGACTTGCCCTGTTACACACACACACACACGCACATAAACAGCTTCTCCCTCCCTCATTGCTCTCTCTGTCTCTCCCCCTCCCTCACTGCAGGGACACACATGGACATACATGCGTATATGCACCTGCACCCCCACCGCCTCCTGCTTCTGGCCCCACGGTACGAGTGGGGCCCCATGCTCCTGTGGTATGGCCATGCAGCCAGAGGCCATGTGTTGGGCAGGCAGAGACTTCTGGGTGGGGATGGGGCAGGGCCCAGCTGGCTTCCCCTGGGTCCTACTGCCCCTGGTTCCTGTCATCATTGACAGGCTGCCAGGAGCAGATAAATATACATTCTCTAAATGTTTTAGGGGCCCCGCAGGCTGATAGAATGGCCTGGTGGGCTGGATTCAGCCTGTGGGCCATATTTTGCCCACCCATGGGCCTAGACCCTCTGGGGACCTGAGTTATAACCTAAGCCCTGCCACTGACGTGCTGTGTAACACTGAGCAGGCCACTGCACCTCTTTATGCCTGTTTTCTTTCCAATTTCTCGTTGTCTTTTCTAGTTAAACTCTGGGCTCTTATTAGAGTATGCACAGTACCTAGCCAAATGGATCCCAGTCTCTGAGATCTGTAGTTGCTTTTGTAATACAAACAGCCAATAGAAGAGAAATCACTTGGCTCAGATTGGTGTTAAGTTTGCTGTTTGCTAAGTCACTGAATTTGCAACACGGTTTATTCCTGTCAGTGGTCAGTTCATTTTTAAAACTGCATTTCAGGGAGGGTAGCCGAACTCATCACCAGTTGTTCAGAAGCTCATCAGCCTTGCCTTTCTCCCTGCTGCAAGCCCCTGCTTTGTGTCTGCACTGGGCCTAGAGATATCTCCAGAGCCCTGGACTTTTGTCTAACCCCTTAGCTGGGTGGCTGGGATTAATGCTCAGGTTACTAATGTCATTGTTTATAACTTCTCCTGTTAGTTCTCATGCTTGTCCTATCCTGCTGCAGCCACTCTTGGCATCCGATAGTCTGGCTCCACTTGTGCCAGAATTATATTGGTCATGCAGCACAACATCCGCATTAGGTTACACTGGAGACATTGCAGCTCTCATTGTGGGAGGTAATGGTTGGAAACAGGCTCAGTGTTTCCTCCGTGTTCATCTGCCGGCTGTAAATTCTGCACTTTGCATCATCCTGTGATATTGCAACCAGTTGCTGTGGAGATGAGTGTGATGTCATATACACAAGGTGGAAGATTCAGCCCAGTGGAAACAGGGCTCCTCTGATCTTCTTCTCCACCTTTTTTCACTACAGGGGCTCACCCAGGTCTCTCCAGGGTGATTGCTTTGTTTCTTTCCACTTCCTTTCGGTCTGCCCCGTGTGTTGGGAGTGGCAGCCTCCCCAGTGGCTCTGCTAATCATCACCACCCCTCTCTTGCAGAAGACTCCTAAATACTTGCCCTGCCCCAGGCAGGGTTCTGATCCAACGACCTCACCCCTCAGTGAGGTAATGCTGTATATAGTCTATTATATAATTGTACTGTATGCCCATGAGGGTTTTTACTGCAACACATTTGGAGCAAGGATGCTGATTTTTTTTTTTTTTTTTTTTGGTTAGCAACACCTAAGCTGATAGTGTTGTGCAAATAATCAGAGAGCCTTTCATTCTGTTCAATACAGAGCACATACGATACAAGCCTGATTATGAGCTCCTAGTACTAGTAGTAGCCTGATTATGAGCTCCTACTACTTTCTTCAAATGTTTAAATCCTCCTCCTGAGGAAGGAGTCTTCTCTTTTCAGTGTCTCTGATTCTGCTTCTTAATGAAGTTCCTCTCTGTGCCCACAAATCTTGGGATTATCCGTGATGCACAACCTTATTTTCCCACTGACACTCACTGTGTCTTTAAGTTGCCCATTAGCTCTTCTGGAACAGTGCTGGCACTTGTCCTTTCCATGACCCTGCTGGGTGTCTTCACTATACACTTTATTCTGGGTCTTAATCGCTTTTCTGTTCCATGGGTGCAGTTTTTCCTTTTATGATCTGACCATTAATAGTCTTGTTTCGATGAACCTTGGCTCATGCTAGGATGTTGCTGTGTTGTAGTTGACACAGGCATTTGGAAAAACATTATCCTAATGTGATGTTTTCTTTCTCAGAAGTTTGAGGCTGGATGATTGTTTTTATAATGACCTAAAGAGTGCTCCTCTGTGAGCTCATTCAAATCCTGACTGCCAAAGAATAGCTATAGTGACCTAGAGCAGTGGTTCTCAATCTTTTTTGTACCAGGACCCATCTGTAAACATCGAAGGCCAGTCCTGACCCAGCACCTCTCACTCATGACCCACAGCCCCCCTGCCCCCAGGTGCCAGCCCCCCAGTGTGTGGGGCAGCGGGTGGTTGGGTGGGTGAGGCAGGGGGAGCCCCAAGCAGCCCCTCGCAGGCTGGAAGTCTGACAGCCTGCAAGAGAAAAGCCATGGTTGCCCACGTTTTTCTCCTTTAAAAGGAGAATCCATTTTTATAGTTTGTTCGCCTTTTAAAGTTTGTTGACCCTTTCCTATATCCTTGCAGCCCACTTTTGGGTTGCGAACCACGGGTTGAGAAACACTGACCTAGAGCAATCCACTGAGATCTTCCCTGTGCCTTCATTCCCACATTTGTACACTGAGGATAATGCTTTACCTGCCTAATTCCCAAAGAAGCTATGAGATTTTTTTTCAATAGTAAATGTTCTGTGCTTCCCTGTTGCAAGAGCTAATTTCCTGGCTTCCCTGAGTCCATGTTGCCTACTGAATAGACTATGCTTTATCCAGGACTTGGGAAAAGACAGCTCTGCTCCTGGCCTGCTACGTGTCTCAGGTATTTTTTTTTAATGGATTTGTTTTCTTTCCTGTAAAATGGGGACAATGATATTGCTTTCTTTTGCAAAACATTCTGAGCTCTACTGATTAAAAGTGCCACCTAAGAGCATCGTTCATTTGTAGTCTCATGTAACTTTGACACAATGTCTGATCAGAGTTTTACTTTGAGATTTGGAATTTGGTTAGTGTTACCGTAAAAGGGCACAAGCTCTCTCACAGAAGTGGAGTAAAATGATTGCGACAAACGATTGTGAAATGAAGCCAATGAGTCTAACATGCTAAGAGTGAAAATTCACCACAAGAGCAGTGGTCAGTGAGTTTTAATTGTTCAAAGCTTCTTTCAAGTTGT
>NW_017729001.1:10223088-10231711 GCF_001723915.1 Gavialis gangeticus
GGTCAGTGAGTTTTAATTGTTCAAAGCTTCTTTCAAGTTGTAATCCTATTGTTATTAGTATTGCAGTAGCAACTGAGGCCTCAGCCCCGATGCACTAGGCACACTGTACAAGCTTCTCAATTACTAATTAGCTGTTGGTTACTGTAAGAGTATGTTTAGTAGGCCTGTGTGAAGCAGCTAGTATTCGTTTCGGATTCAGATTTGGCCAATTCAGGGGACAGTGATTCAATTTGGGGATTCGAATCACTGTCCTGATTTGATTTTAAAAAAAAGCCCCAGTGCTCACCGGGTGCAGCCGGGCAGGGGGTGATCCCCACTGCCCCCCACTACCCAATGCTGTGGGGGGAGCTCTGCACAAGTCCCCCAACCTCGCCCCCCGGCTATCCCAGTTCCCCATGGGTGACCCACCCAGGCCAGCTCCGGCCCTTTAAGAAAAAAGAAAAAACCCCTGAGACTTACCACTCCTGCCAGCAGGGAATGATCCCCACTGCTCCCCATTGCCCCACACCACATGGGGGGCTCCGCATAAGCCCCCAAGGCTGCTGCGGGAACAGTGAGTCCCAGGGTTTTTCTCTGCTTTGTTTTTTCTTAAAGGGCCGGACCTGGCCCAGCCAGGGCAGCCATGGGGGTGGGGTGGGAGAGCGAAGGTAGAGTTGGGGGGCTCATGGAGAGCCCCCCATGCAGCATGGGGGGGCAGTGGGGATCACCCCCACCACCACCACCCAGCAGCAACCAGTGACCACCAGGCTTTTTATTAAAGTACTGAGCTGGGGCAGGCAGGGCAGCCATGGGAGGGGCTGGGGGAGCACGGGGGGTCAGCAGGGCTGGCAGGGGTCCCCCGCCCCTAGTACTTACCAGCTCGGAGTCAGCTGCAGCTCCCTACTGCAGCCACCGGGAACTGTCCGAATCATCAAAGCTCTCCAAATCTTTTCTGAAGATTCGAAGAGCTTTGAATCGATTTGGACCTTTAAATTGATCGCCTGATTCAATTCAGGTTCGGCCGCCAAATCTCTTCCAAATCACGTCGCCACCTGAAGCTCTGCACAGCCCTAATGTTTAGCCTTCTGGCTGTACTATCTGGTTGTCATTCAGAGAAAAGATGTTCATGTAGTGCCTGATCCAAAGCTCACTGAAATCAAAATGGGAGCCTTCATTGACTTTAAGATGCTTTGGGTCAGGTCCACAGTTTTTTTCAGAGCATCAGAAATTCTGAGTTAAAAATAAGCCTCATGTAAAATTTATGACATGGTTACCAACACTGAAAATTGTTTGCTGTAAATAAAGTCTTTAGCATCCGCTCTGCAAGACTTTCCTTGTGTTCTCCTTCATTTGAGTTGCCTAATTGAATTCAATGGGAGAATTCTGGAGAGTAACAGCTCACAGACCCTTAATTTTTATTCAATGGTTTATACAACTTTTAATCTTCATAAAAGTTTGGTCCTCCACTGCAGCGTGGATAATGCAGTTCATTTATAAAAATATGGGTTCTGAACGTGACATCTCGTCTTGTGTTAATATAGGATGTGACAGTATGACTTGGGAAGATATATTGTATCATCACAAGAAAGTACATCATACTGTGAAATGCGTATGTGTAAAGCCTGCTATGTATAGAGCGCTCTCATTTACAGGTACATTTTTCTAATGCCAATATAAATCATTGTTGTCAGTTTATGAGCCTATGAGAAACAGGTTATGATTTCCTACTTGTGTACATATCATTTTTATTATAAAAGCAAATAGCTTTAATATTACATTTCAATACAAAAAAAGAACTGAAAAGAAAGAAAGCACGTTACATATGAGAAGTTCCTTTGGGATACTCCAGGTCATTCAGTCCCAGAGTTGACACCTATCCATCACAAACAAATCAATGTTTTCATCATATTAAAGTCAGAATTGTGGGGTTTGTTTGTTGGTTTTTTCCTTAAAACCCACCAGCAGCCTTCAGGATCCACAGTTTGGGGGAACTTATCTGAGTGACCAACCATGTTTTCATTGAGAAGTCATTAGGACAAAATCTACCTGCCACATGCAGCGGACTTAACTACCTGTCCAGAACTAAGATGATGAGTAGGTCTGCAAGCCCATAGGAACACAGACTGAGCTTTGGTACAAGGAAACAAGGTTTAATTGGCAAGAATCAGAAGCAGCTATTAGCTCCCGGGCTGCAGTATGTATAAGGAGGAGTAAGAAGCTAACTGATGGGAATTTGAGCATCTGTGTTGTGGAAAGTCAGACATTTGCAAAAGTAAGGGCTGTTACTCTTGGTAGATTCATAGATTCATAGATTAAGGGTCGGAAGGGACCTAGTAGATCTTCTAGCCCGACCCCCCGCCAGGGCGGGAGAACAACAAAAAACCCCAAAAAGAGAAACGGGACTCAAATACCTGGGGTATTCGTTGTTTTGTTTTGTTTTGTTGTGTTTTGTTTGTTTGTTTGGGGGGGTGCCGAAAGATGGTTCAAACTAAGATACCAGTTCCTAATCCACCCTTGTCTCCCATCACTATTATTTTATAATTCACTTTGCTTTGACCACCAGAGGTCCCTCCTATCCATTACTTAGTACTTCCAAATTTTTGGATCTCTGCCTTTTGGACTTCTCCCATGACTTTGTTGTTCTTGACTTAATAACAGAGCTCAGCTTTGTTGTGGTTACTGCCTTGTTGTTATAGCCATGTCTAAGGATGCTGGCATGGTTCTTGTGTAACTCATGCTCATGTTGCAGACCAAGCGAGCCTGAGATTTCTTGCCTTTGGGAGGCGCTGATGTCAGTGGGAACTGGAGGTATTTGCAGTTGGGCAGAATGGTGCCCTTTGGTAACCAACTGTAGCAAAAGAAGTACTTTGTAGCATCATGAAGCACTGTAACAGCTGCTGCTGCTGTTTTTGTTAGTACATTTTTCCGCAGTCAAACGATGGGCTTGGTGATTTTTAAACCCAGATTTAGGACCAAATTCTGCCTTCAAATATACGCAAGGATCTCTCCTAGAAGGTAATAAATTTTGTGAATTGAACATCTGCAGGCAGAGCATGACCTTTCCAATCCAGAAAACTTTCCTTATGAGATCTCAGTTTTGAAGCTGTCTAACTGCTGAGCCTGATCTGCAAGGCAGTGACTCTTGCAATTTTTTTTTTTTATGATTACATATTTATGGGGGGAGACTTTTTTTTTTAATCAGCACTTCATGTCATCTTTGGTTTTACTGTCTGACAAATTCCTTAATGTATTATAAGGCATGTTGTAAAATGCATTAGCAATAACATCTTAACAGCTGATGGTAGCATTAGCAATTAGAAATAATAGCCTAGTATATAGGCATTGTTCACTGGCCTGTTCAGTGTGTGACTTTGTTTAGCATAGCATGGTATGGGATGTTATATGTTCAATAATAAAATATAATTGAAGCTTATTTTTAAGTGTTACCTAATTACTAAACAGATACACCTTCTTAAAACTCCCCTTGGTACAGCAACAAATGTACAAAGGTGTTTCAAACATAGTAACCTTCCTGATCAACATCTTCCTGAGCACCATCCACAGCCTTTCAACAAGATGTGGATCCACAAAGCGACACCAGTCAGGTGTTCTGCGTGACTTCAGCTCTGTCTTTTCCAAGAGCAGAGAATATGAATTGTTTGTCCTCAACCATAGTGTAAGATAACGGTTTCAAACAGCTCCAACTGTAACAAAGAAAGATAATGGCCGCTATGCCAATTACATTACATTTTATGGTTTTATAGCAATTACATTGCATTTTATGGTGTCATAACATATTACATTTTATGGCTTAATATCTGCTTTAATATGGAGATGCTGATGCACAGAATTTTAATGAGGGGAGCTTTTCATATTTGGACAGGAATTTGGCTTTCCGCATGATGGGATTGTTAAAGATTGAGCTATAGTGGAAGGCAAACGAGAGAGGGATTTCTAGTGGCCATACCATCTTAAAGCCACAACTCCCAGGTAAATTCAGTTCATACTCCTTCCCCACATCCAAACCCAACAGGAGCCTCACACATACCAGAGGAAGCAAAGACTTGTATTGTATTGGCGGTTACATCACATATGGCACATCAGATGTAGAGACTCTTCTCTTTCAACCAGTTTAAATTATTCCAAGAGGTTAATAGAATAAATAAATAAATAAACCTTAGTCTGCCAAGCATCTATCTCCAATAGAGTTGTATTATATTTATCAGTGTTCATATCACAGAAAGCAAAATAATTTGTACTGCCAAAGGATGCTGAAAAGTGATCCTAATTGGGTCGTTCAAATCTTGCTTTATAATAATAGTCCCAGTAGTGCACATGCCATATGCTCTGTCAATATTGATATGTGGCTGCATCCTTTAAATCCAGCTATAGGAGAAAGACCAGAAGTTTGAAAGGTTTTTTTTGTAAAAAGCCAGTGCTAGTGATATAACCAATCACATCTAGAAAGAAACTGATGTAATTAAGCAATTTTTTGAATGCCGAATGATTTACATTATGCTCTTTATTGCTACTGTTGGCAAGTGCATGCTTTGTTCCTACTGTTGTTTGTACCATCCATTGTATTGCCTGTAGAGCCTTTGTAGAGGAAAACCCCCGTGCCCATTTGTCCTAGTGCAGAGTTCTGGACTCAAAAGAGGAAGCACTTCCTGCAAGGTGCAAAATGCAATACTGCAACCTTGGCTTCATATATAGAGAGAGAACTTTCCTATTCAAGTGGGAGGAAACTTGGCTTCCTTGCTTATTTTTTTTGTTTTCAGTAAAAAATGTCAGACTTTCTTTCATTCCAGAAACCAGCTCTGAAGAGCAGTGTAGCACAGTTCCCTTGTAAGAGGGAATTTCTGACTCAGTATCTCTGACGCACAGTGAATGAGCCTGGAGGTGGCTGTTAGGTTACCAGACCTGTGTGGGTGCTATTCTGGCTAAAGCTGCCAAAGAATGTGAATAGACCCAAGTGTAGACATATTTCATGCTTGAACTCAACAAATAAGGAAACTGTGTCTTAGAACCTGGTAATCTGTTAATCTACAAACTATCTATTTTTATTATGTGAGGTAGTAGCAATGGGTTTGTTCATTTAGTCAATAGCATTTGGAGATGCATAAAATTTCTTCTGTTACTCTAAGTACAGACATCGGTGTGAGTTCTGCAAACAAAAAAGAGGGGCAGAATGCCCTGGAGATGCATGTAGCAAATGGCAGAGGACAAGCCAGTCTGAAAATCAGAATGGGACCAACTGGGAGGTTGGATCTGGATGGTGATTTTTTTCCAAACAAGTGCTTGTTTTCAGCAAGATAGGGCTTTGGCTACCAAAGTCTACCAATCCACCCTGATGTGGACTCCTGGAAAGACCAGCAAGGAGACGGTCTCAGAGGATGAGAGCCATAGTTACTGGGAATCATTTTCAGGATGAGGTTCTGCACACTAGTGTAACTAGGGGTGGGTGAGAGGGGTACCTGCGATGGGTGCCAAATTAGGCGGGGCACTGAATTTGTCCCCTCCCCACTCAATCCCACAGAATCTGCAATCCAGCAACACAGCCATGCTGAGAACACAAAAACAGTCCCTCCCCCCTCTTTTCCTGGGATTACATGTCCCCCGCCCCCCCTCACTCTCTGAACCCATGCACCCTCCCCCTACTCTTGGAACTGTGCGCCTCCCCTCCTCCCCCACCCTCCAGTCTCCCCACAAGGTCGGCCCCAGGCGCTAGTTCTGCTTATTGCACCACTAGTTCTGAGCACAGGTCAGTAGCAAGCGAGGATTTAGACACTTAATTTGTTGGGAATAACAATTGGGAGACGACAGTAAACGTTGACATGACTTTACTCCATGCTCGTCTATGTATGTTGAAATACATATGTTGGGGGAGAGAGGAAAAGGGAGATCACCAGGATGGGAGGAGATGTCCAGAATGCTAGGCAGTGGAGCTTCAGAAACCATTATTTTTTTAAAGTGAGACCAGACCAGTAGTGCTCTGTGATTATAAGCAGAGATGGAAATGTTGTTTCTGCCTCCAGTGAACTGATGAATCTGGTAACAGCAGCATAGCTAGGCACCAGCCACCATGCCTATCCAGACTGTTGCTTGCTGACTGTTGTGGTAGATATGCTGGAGAGTAGTATCATGGGGGATGAGACAGCGTGGAAGTCTATATGGAGCTTGTGGAGAAAGGGCTTCTCCATCACCTACTGGAGCCTTGACCTGGTTGATAACAGGAGACTCTGTGGTCTTAAAGACAGACCCTGCCTGTAGCCAGTAGCATAACTAGGGGTGGGTGAGAGGGGTGCTTGCCCCAGAAACCAAAACGATGTTCCACACCCATAGAGTCTATGCTCCAGCAATGCACCCATGCCAGGAACTCCAAAACAGTCCCCAGGTGCTGCTGCTTTAAGAACAACAGCCAGAGCAGGCAGAGCATGTGCAACAGCTGAAGCAGCTATCTAGGGACTATCTAGGGACTATCTAGGAGTTTCTAGCATAGGCAATACCGCTATTTTTTGCACACACCCTTGCCCCCTCCTGCTCCTGCAATCCACATGCCCCCTCCACTCTCAGGTCCCCTTATCCCCTGCTCTTGGAATCTGTGTCCTCCCAGGCTGCCCTGGGCACTGTCTCTGCTTGTTATACCACCGTAACCTAATGCTCAATTGCTTGAGACCCTTCTAGCTCTCAGGGGCCTAACCTGAACAGAGCCTCTAAGCACAGCTTTCTATGGTAGCCTGAGGGCACGGCCAGATGTGCAGCTCCCTGGTCTAACTCATGGTGCTTCATAGAAAACACTATGAATTAGACCAACTCAGCAGGTTGCCACCCAACAGGGGTTCCTTGTTAGGTCAGAGGGGAAGGTTCAAGCTCCACTTTGGAGCTGATCCAGCTGAAGAGCTGCCTGCCTGCGGTCTGTCTCCCCTAGCCTACCCTCCACCCCCACACCAGCTCAGATGCTGCCTGCAGGATGGGAGGGGGAGAAGGGAAATGGAGGAAGCTGCCAGCTGGGGTTTGCCCAGCCTGAGCTGGAGCCGGGACAGGTGGCTGCAGTTCCCTCCCCTTCCCATCCCGCAGACAGCACCGGGGGGCGGCACTGAGCTCCATCAGCCCACTGCTCCTGTGCAGGGTCATACAGAAGTTAATGAAGGTGCTCCACTTTGAAGCACCTCTTTCTGAACTCTCATGTAAGAAGGGTTAATTTGTCACATGATGGGGCACTTTTAAAGCACTCTGCAGCCGTGCACTTCTGTCAGTGCATGGCTGTAGAGTGCTTTCAAGGAGCCAGTCACAAGACAAATACTACTTCTGTCCGTGAGTGTCCTGAGGACCAGTCAGCCTAACAAATGGCTCCCTTGCAGGGCTGTTAGATTCCTACATGTTCCAGAGGATTTGGCTTCAAAATGAAGGGAAACATGTGCTGCTTTATTACTGTTTTCAGCTTAAGAGCTGAGGTTCCTGGCCCATTCTCAGCTTCTCTTCCACTGCCTGTTTCAGAGCAGCATGGATACTACACAAGATGTCTCTCTTCAGATTCTGCAGTGCTCCCTGAGTGTTAACTCATCAGTGGCCGGTTTATTTTTGCAAAAGGAGCAAGTCTTGGTTTGGAGAGCAAATTGAAGGAATGGTGAACATCTGGGCCGGTTACATACCAGCAATGCTTAACAAACTGTGGAAAAATGCCTAGTGATTTCCCCCACCCCCGCTGCTTTGTGTGTGCACAACATATGAAGTAACTCCTATGGGGGTGCACAGGCAGCTAAAAATTGCATATAATATATTACAGACCAGCGTTCAGATTCAGTACCTCACCAGCTGTCTAGTTTGAGGTGTCATGTTGTGTCATGTCAATGTTATGCGCTAAATCAGAATTAAGCTCTGAAATAATAGTCTGAAGTTTAGCTGAAAAAGAAATAAATTTAAATTTTGTAGCCCCCCACAGCCACATGTTAATAATAATGTCCTTCCAGTTAGTTAATATTTCATATTTCTAGCTGTAAATGTTTGATACAGAGCAGGGAAAGAGTTAATTGAGCTCATGCCTGTTCTCATTGCTTAATACATTCCCCCTCCTCTCCCACCCCCATTGGCTTTTGAGATCTTGATGCACCTTTTAAGGAATGAGCTGACAACTTACTGGAAGGCTAGATAGTATGTGACCATACAGTATATCAACTACTCCACAGCAACTGCTGCTCACATACATGCTCTTACACTACCCTAAGCGAGAGGCACTTATCCCATTTTCACCGAGAAGTAAAGTTCCTCATCTTTCCTGTGGGCTAAGGATGTATGTAGTATAGTGATCATAGGGGTCAGTAAACACAGGCTCACACGAATGAGAAGAACCAACCAATTTATTGTGCAACAGACAAGCCGCCGCAGTCCCTTTGTTCCTAACTAATTGAGGGAACATCTCCCAATTCCCAACTCTTCTAAATTAGGGAGCATCTCTAAATTATAACTTTTATAACTACAATAAGCAGTTATTCTGGGGTGGCTGACAGGGCATGAACTCACTCACAGTGGATCTTGTCCCACGGTGACATGCCTGTGTGAGAGGGGAGTGTCTCTGGGGTCAGCAGGCTATGGAAGCAGTCTTCTGCATTATAGTTTCATAGTTTCATAGTTTCTAGGGTTGGAA
>NW_017729001.1:10231722-10233848 GCF_001723915.1 Gavialis gangeticus
TGACCCAAGAATTCCTGGTCAAGCTTCTCTCCCTGGTTGCATTAACATGAGCATCCCTGTATTTGCTGCTGCTTTGATGTGAAGACCTCTGTTTCTTCAAACTCTGAAGAATAGCTTCTAGCACCCAGCCTTTCTTCATTCGCTCATGCCCTGTAGGATGTGTGGGGCAGGACCTACACCAATAGCTAGAGCCTCCTGCTAGCCCACCCCTGTGGTGACCTCGCTGTCCCCATGCTCTGCAGAAGTCAAGCCTCCTTTGCTACTACCATGCGTTTCTTGAGTCAGTCTATCCCTGGAGTGTGGGCATGTGGGATGTGGCCAAGCACAGCAGGCTTGAAGCACAGAAAGTTTCCCCTCTCACTACCATCTCTCAACTTCTTGCCCCTGTCTTTGGCACCCCACTTCCTGTATCTACTTCTTATAAGAGGAGCCAAGCACAGATGGCACACACAGGTGCCTGCAAGTGCAAGAGCCCATCCTGGCAGGCAGGGAGCACACCGTGAGGTGGCTTCACCACAAGCCATGAAGTGAGATTCAAGTAGTGAGGGGCAGCTCATGTGACGTGAGTCAGGTTGGGGTAGACCCTAGGGGCAGCCCTGAACAATGGTGCAGGCAAGTCCTGGGTCTGTATCTTTTCATATCTGTGGATGCCTCTTGGCTGATACCTGCACCCAGAATCACTAAAGCTACTTGATTTCTTCCAGTTTGTGCTACTTCAGTTGTCTCGCTCCTTCCTGAAACTCTGTGGCTGTATGTTGCCCTCAGCCATGTCATTTTCCTTGGCTTCTCCAGAAGGCTTATAAACCTCAATGGATTTATCATTTTCTTTACAATACCTTGGACCTTTTCTGGTTTTCTGTGACTCTTCCATTGCCTCCAGCATCTTCACTGTCTTCTGTTTCCTTCTGGGGATCTTTGGGAGCAAAAGTTACCTCCCTTCTAGATGCACACAGACATGCACAGACACATACACTGGCAGTTTTGAATGCTGGTGGGGGAGGAGTGTTGTTATTTCCTATAGAAATAAGGGATTTTTTTTTTTTAGGGTATCTAAGCATTCTTTAACTGTATAAGAGTATCCCTGTAACTCGGACAATCCTTTACCAGTTCTGACGGTCATTCCTGTTGCCTCTAGTTTTTAGAAGCTGAGTAAATGGAGTTTTCTAACATTGTACCCTTAGGGTCTCTTTTTCCTTTAGACAACTCCAACCTCTGGAGCAGAAGTCAGTAACATACAGCCCAGAGCCACTGGATCTGGCCCACAGAGCTGCAGGGCTTTGCCTGTGCCCATGCCCCAATAAGGCTGAGGCAAGGAGTTGAGTCTGCACTGCTGCCGCTTCTCTCTGCTAGTAAATCTTCTGGCTGAAGGATGGACTTTGACTCATACTGATCATGCTCTTGATCAAAAAAAAGTGTTGAATAATCAATTCCTCACAAAGCATTGGATCTGCAACTCAGGGAGTTAGCATCTATCAGATCTGGGTTAAACTCTTTCATTCCTACTGGTGCCAATATCATGGAAATTCCTCACAGAAATGAAGAGCCTTATATATCCCCTCAGGAGGCACCAATTACCTAAAATATATTTAGTTATGTAGTTGCGTATGTCCACCTCTACCTTGGGGAAATAGAAGCAGTTAAAATGGTCCAAACTGGTAACTAATATTCAAGTTGTGGTTGAGGTCTAGAAAGTGACTAGGTACAAAGAGAGACTTCCTACTTGAAGATCTGTTTCTGTAAAGGGGAGAAAAGTATGTAGTATTGTCTCTTTATTTTTACAGAGGGGGAAATCATGGAACAGAGGCAAGTAACTTGCCTGGAAACTCAAGTTGATCTAAGAGCGTTTCTCTCCTTTGTCTCTGCCAATACATGTGAGCCTTCCCCTGGAAAACCCTGACAGCCTTTGAGAAGCTATTGCAGATTGGAGTAATTCCTCAAGTCGAATCAGCCCTTTGCTGAGTTGGATCTGAGCAGTGCAAATGTGTCTTTAGCATCTTTTCCACCACCTTCCTGGGCTCTTCGTCTCATGTGCTAGAATACGCCTGTTCAACTTGCAGCCTGTGGGCCACCCGCCCCTGATCCATGGGCTCCTGGTCCAGGTGCTGCTCTTCTTCTCATTCTCTTGC
>NW_017729001.1:10238848-10257454 GCF_001723915.1 Gavialis gangeticus
GCTGAGTTGGATCTGAGCAGTGCAAATGTGTCTTTAGCATCTTTTCCACCACCTTCCTGGGCTCTTCGTCTCATGTGCTAGAATACGCCTGTTCAACTTGCAGCCTGTGGGCCACCCGCCCCTGATCCATGGGCTCCTGGTCCAGGTGCTGCTCTTCTTCTCATTCTCTTGCTGTAGCCTCTCTTTCCTCTCTGCAGGGGAAAGAACTGCCTAGTAGCAAGGGCAAGATTTCTTTTCTGCCCATCCAAAGACTGAATATAGTCTGTAAACTACATATTCTCCTAATGAGCAGCCATTAAACTAAACCATGAAGACTGACAAGTGGCACCCTCTTCCTCTGGGGTAAAAAAAGTGTTGTATATGTTTCCTAGCTATGATTGTACTACTAAACTCCCCACTCACCAAAAGAGGTCCAGACAAACTCCGTAAGGCTGAAGCCCCTCAAAGAAAATAAGGAAAATTCTTGATTTGCCTCTAATAGTCCAAAAACCTATTCCACCTTTTAAAAGAAGAAGGTTTTAGAAGTCTTTATTAAGAGACCTCCTTGAAGCTCATTATAACAGCTGAGGAGGATGGTTATGAAGCACATAAAGCCGGCACAAGAGCTCATTAAAACAATAAATTATGACTAATTGGAATAAATCATGCTAAATCATCTCCAGCATGAAGGTAAAATGAGGTGTGAGTGAGTGTTTTAATAAGGCTGGTGCTAAAGTGAAGCCTGAATGAGACAGCTAGTTCTAACCAGCGACCACTCAGATCATACTACCTGTAGTTTGTACCATGCTAGAATATAGACACATAGCAAGGTAACAGTAAATCAGAGATAATGGGTTTTTTAATTGTTTCCAAATCTGAGCTAGGTGTCTTTAATTGAAGTGGGTGTGAGGTTTACATAGCATCTGTACTTGATTATCTGGCTCAGAGGGAATAGGTGGCAGACTGAGGTGTTGGGTTTTGCTTCTTTTTAATTTGCAATGCACAAGGTGAATTTTGGTCTGTCATATTGCTTTATTATACACAGTGGAAGCAAAATGATTTCTGTGCATAATTAGTAGTGAAATCATTGCTTCTGAAATTGATTTGAAGCTTTCTCCCTCTCCTCCCAGAAAGTTTCAGTGTAAGGGGTAGAAGTCAGTGTAACAAACAGTTGAGTGTTGTATGTCCCATCTGTGGCCAATTCCCCAGAGAATAAGCATCAGGTACAGACACCGCCACAGGCTAAAACTGTATCAACTCATGCATTTAGCTCTGAAACCACCCACTTACAGTTTCCAATGTGAGGGCCAAGACGGTGTCCGTTGCACGTGTGCATGTTCTAAAGCTCAGTTTGGTCATAGGCCTCATGACACGTATATTGGTTGGTGCCTTTTGCTCTCAGACCATTATAATGGCCCTCATCAAACTTCCACACTTGCTCCATCTCCAAGTTTTCTCTTTCCTACACTCTTCCTCCCTACCTCTATCTACTTGCTTCCCAGTCTCTCTCTTTTGCCATACAACTATACCATGTACACCTACCAGACAGACCCCTGCTACATCCCCTTAGGGGCATAGTTTGGAAGATGCTGAGTATTGTCAACTCTGAGGGTTTTCAGGAGGAATTAGAGGGTGGTAGAACACTGTATTGGAACCTTATGCTCTGTCTTGTGGACAAGGACAGTCTTTGGTAGCTTGTGCCATGGGAGGCTCTAGTCCAGGGGTCAGCAATGTTTTTGGGCAGGTTGCCAAAAAACACCCACAACCTCGACTTGTAAGATGTCAGAGTGTCAAGGGTGGATAGCAGGGAAGCCATGAGGGGCCTAATCCTTATTGTGGCAGCACAGCCCTGGCCCCCTCCCCATCGTGCACCCCAAGGCACGTATGCCAAGCAAAATACCTTTGCATGCCACATTCTGTCCCTCATGCCAAGAGTTGTCTACCCCTACCCTAGTCCCTGTACACTGCCCCCCTTGCAGGCCATGACAAGCGAATGTATTCAGAGGTCAGGTTAGAGAAGTGCTACTTGTATGTGTCACTAATGGTGATTCTGATATGGTTACATTGCTTTCAAGCAGCTTTCAGGAGGCTTTTTATGAACTGGAGCTACCCCTAGATGTGTTCTAATTTTTGGGGGCCACAACAGCCAGCCAAATGTGAGCTAGGAAAAGCTAGAAAGCCCCATCTCCTGAGCTATGCCCCCTTATGCCAAGGGTATGTCAAAGAATTAAACCCTATGGGTGCCTATACACATGCTGTGATGCGTTCTGATTAGACCAGGTCAGAGCAGACCCAATTACCTGCATCTGCTGGCGTGTTCTGATTAGAGCTCTGCAGGGTGCTGCAGGGTCTTGTGTATTCAGTGTCCCACATTTCAAAGAGGTGGCAGGGGTGCCTGTACTAAAGCTTGTCAAATGAGCTTTAGTTAAAGTGCACCCACCGCCATTTTGAAACGTGGAACACTGAATACATGAGATGCTGCAGCATTTTAATTTCAGTGGCTCCTGAAAGCCGCTATAGTTAAAAAGCCCCGTCACACTCCCCCCCGCCCGTCACCCCAAAACATGTGTATAGGCACCCCCAAAGAATAGGCTATGGCATTTCTGGACTCTGCAAGGTGTATATTTTCACACAGTGGCTCTCCTCCCAGAGCTCTGGGACTTTTGAAATGCCCCTTTCTGGGACTAGGCAATCTCCATGTAAAGTTACTCCCAGGTTGATAACTCTTATCTCTGCCAGAACCAAAGTTTGCCAAAGTTTTCTTGTGCTTCAGCATTAGAAAGGAGTTGAATGTCTGAAATGTTCAGGTTCATTTTTTGCTCTTTTCTTTCCCCTTTGCTGCTAGTGGCTTGTCACCAGAACTTGAAGATGGAGTTTCTTTGCATTATAGCTCAGATTTATTTGTAAGAGTTAGAGAGCTTTTTCTTTTTGGGGGGGAAATGATTTCTGCTTGCAATTCTTACTCTAAAATTCACATTAGATTGACAGCTCAGCCCATCCATTTGTAGTTAAAACAAACAAGAAAACATATGATGGAGTGCAAGAAGGCTGAACTAGCATCACCTTCATGCAGAACAAAGCTTACAGTTGATGAGTCATCAAGGGTAGAAATCTACCTTCCCCATACTACATTAAACACCAATATATGACACACTTAATTCAAAGATACTTCAAATTGTCACTGCACCTTGTTTCTCCCTGAGCAGAGAAAGCTGCTTCTGGGTTGTTTGTTCTTGCCTATCCCTCCGTTGAAAGCACCTGCCAAGGTATCCAGCAGAGTATCTTTTTCATCATGCTTTCCAAAGAGCACATTGGACACAAACACTTTATGGCTGCCTGTTAGGATGCAATTGCAGAGTGTGTTCATCACATAGCAACGGATTTTACTGACTTGTTAATAGCCTCGTACACTGAGACAGATGTCTAATAGGTAGAACTGGGGACTGTTTTTGGAGGCCTGGATTCTGTTTGGAATTCTAAGGCTGACTTCTTAGGCAAGTTTCCTGCTTTACGCATTAGAGGTGTGTATAGAAGTGGGTTTTTTCATCATTAAAAGTGCTGTGACTTAACAAAAGTGCATGTCTTTACAGCACTTTAAAAATGGGGACAGTGCATTAGCACCTTACAGCGCTTTAAATAACTTCTGTACGCTGGTCAGGTTTCTGGTGATTTCACCAGTATCCCATAGGCTTTGTGAGCTGCTGTCAGGCCCCGTGGCAGATGGGGAGGGCTCAGTGAAAGGGACATGCTGAGGGCAAAAGGGCAGCACACACATGCACACCGTCATGCATGCACGCACATACACATGTGCACATGCACACATACGCATGCATGCCCACATATGTGCACACCTGTGCACACACACATGCACACACGCTGAGATCCTGCATAGAGCCAGGCTGTCAGTGTGGATGAGAGCTGCCTTTTACACTGACCTGCTGCTGTCCGCAGTCTCCTGCAGCTCTGGGAGGCTGCAGAGCACCCCCTGCCTCCTAGCCTGGAAAGTGCAGCGAGGCTCAGAGCACTCCCCAGCCCCCCACACACACCCCCGCCCCATGCCCCCAAACACTACACTTCTGTCTTGTCTAAGAGTGCTGTAACTGTATAGTGCTATTAAAAAGTGCTCTAAATTACAGCACTGTAAAACATACACAGAGCACTTCTGTATGCACCTTAGTTTCCCTACCTGTACTTTTACTTTGAGATGACAGGTGCTACATACAGCAATAGAATAGTTTAATAAAAAGGGGAAGAACAGCACAAGGCAAGAAAACGTATATTTCAATATGATGATTGGAGGGCCTATGAAAAGAAAGAAATCAAAAGGCTTCCTATCTTCCCATAGAATGTTTAGTATGAACCACATTTTACAAATCAGGAGCTAGACCACGGCAATGCGCTAAACCAGTGTAGGGTTAGACATAGCTTCTGAGCAGTACATTGGGAGTGATACCACACCCTCTCACTAAGCAGAAATACTGTTTCGTTATGCATTCAACAAAGAAAGGGTACCAGTAACTATTCCTTTTGAAATGTATTCATTTCATTAAGTTGAAATGATTAGCACTCTGCCTCGATAATGCTGCATAATTGGCTTGATTTTTATTATTCTCTTGTAAACAGCAATGTATATAATTAATAACTTTAAACCATCTTACTTTCATTGTTGCTAATCGCATTCAAGCCGTCTTATGCTTAAGTCCAATTAGCTGCAAATAAAGGGAATCTACATCTGTGAAGAATCCTTTGTGCACTGGGAGGAAAAAGTTGTGCCTAGATCTCACTGGGGCTGTGACAGAATCTGGGAAGCACCAACTGACAGCTGACATCCACCTCCTAGCCTTGGCTTGTCTCTAGAAAAAGGAACCAGAAAATAGGCACAGCATCATGCAGTAAGGCAGGGGGTGGGGGGGGGCTGCTTTAGGTGTCCCTGGTGTAACTCTAGGGGCCAAATACATTACTTTGAATCTCAGTAAAAAGCTAAGCAAATAAGCTGCCAGGGTTCATCTGAATACTGCTCAATGCTGTAATTCTGAAATAGCATGAGAAATTTCTTTCCAGTATTAATTACCCAGATAAGGTCCTCCATCTGCTCTAAGCTTTTCTTCCACTGAATCATAGAATCATAGAAAATTATGGTTGGAAGGGACCTCAGGAAGTCATCTAGTCCAGCACCCTGCTCAAAGCAGGACCATCCCCAACTAGATCATTCCTGCCAGGTCTTAAAAACCTCCAAGGATGGAGATTCCACCACCTCTCTAGATAACCTGTTCCAGTGCTTCACCACCCTCCTAATGAGAGAGTTTTTTCTAATATACAATATCCAAGCTAAACCCCCCTTGTTTGCTCCTTGTTGTGTCATCTGCCACCACTGAGAACAATCTAGCTCCATCCTCTCACCCTTCGGCTGATTAAAGGCTGCTATCAAATCTCCCTGTCTTCTCTTCTGCAGACTAAATAAGCCCAGTTCCCCCAGCCTCTCCTCACAAATCATGTGTCCCAGTCTCCAAACCATTTTCATTGCTTTCTGCTGGACTCCTCCAGCTTGTCCACATCCTTTCTATAGTGGGGGGCCAAGACTGGAAATGGTACTCCAGATGTGACCTCACCAGTGCTGAATAGAGCAGAATAAATACTTCCCTCCATCTGCTGGCAGGGCTCCTACTAATGAAGCCCAGTATGCTGTTAGTCTTCTTTGCAATAAGGGCACACTGTTGACTCATATCCAGCTTATTGTCCACTGTAACCCCCAGGTCCTTTTCCGCAGAGCTGCTGCTTAGCCAGTTGGTCCCAAGCTTTCAGCGGTCCATGGGACTCTTCCATCCTAAGTACAGGACTTAGTACTTGTCCTTGTTGAACCTCATCAGATTTCTTTTGGCCCAATCCTCCAATTTGTCTAGGTGAGGAGTTTTCAACCTTTTTAAACAAGTGTATCCCTTCTGCCTCAAGTGTCAGCTTATGTACCCCTTTATATTTTTCTCTTGTTTTTAAGCAGGGGAGGGCAGATTGAGGCCCCTGTGGTGAGGGAGGGAGTGGAGCTGGGGCTAGGGCAGGGGCAGGGGCAGGGGTAGGCACAGCACAGCTGGGGTGGAGTATGGGACAGAGCCACAAGAGCAGCTTGCCTGGGGGGGTTGGGAGGCAGCTCCCATCACTGCACAAACCCCAGCGGAGGCCCAGGGGCCATGTGCCCCCCAGATCTGTGTGCAGGGTGGAGGCAGCTGCTGCTGCTGGAGGCTGGACTCTGCACCGCAATGCTGCTGCCCCAAGAGCTGCACAATGCCATATGCCTATTGCTGCCAGGCAGGCAGGGGACAGACACATACACACACAAAGATGCAGACACACACGCAGATGCATGCACACCCACACACACAGATGCAGAAATACAGACAGACACCACCCCCCAGGGGTAAGTGGGGGGGCGCAGATCGAGAATGGGGGGGTGGGAGTGTGTATCTGTGCCTGTTCCTAGGACCAAGGCCAGGGGGGACAAGGGCAGCAATGCCCCTCTGTGGGCTGCGCACACACCGCCCAGATGGCTGGACGTTGGGGGCTCGAATGTGGCACCCGCCACCACCACCATCACTGCCCCAGGCCACTTTCTCATAGTCGGTCACCCATTCAGCTCTGTAGGCTGCTGACAGGCCTTGCACCCAGCCAATCACATGTCTCCTGTCACCAGCCCATGGAGCTGCACATGCAACCTGCTGTGAGAAAGCGGCACAGGGCAGTGATGGTGGTGGCAGCAGCTGCCATGTTTGAGCCCCAGGCTGTCTGGCCACCCAGGCAGCATGTGTGCAGCTCACAGAGGGGCACCACTGTCCTCGCCCCCCTAGCCCTGCTCCTGGGAGCAGGCATGGAGAGCAAGCTGGGGTGGGGGTGGTGAGGCACTGCGGTGTACCGTGTGGGGCCAGCAGTGCCCAGCATGCCCCTCCCCCAGGTAAGAAGCAAAGTATGGGAATGTGCCAGGGGAGATGCTGCCGCAGTGCCCTGAGGCGCACTCCATCCCCGCCTGTGCATACCCCCTACAGCCTTTCTAAGTACTCCCTGGTCTAGGTCACTGTGGGCATATTTACATGAGATACTTTATTTGAGATTAGAGCTAATTACTGAGCAGTAAGTGTCACCATCTACATGTGCAGATGCTTATTGCACATGAATTTGCTCTAATCCCGAGGAAATTTTCTACCTGTAAATACAGGTAGCAAATTTACTCTAGATTATCAGTAGCACATGTGTAGACAGCTGACTGGGAGCAAATGCTCCCAGTCAGCCAGGCAGCAGGGAGTGGGAGATTATTCCCTGCTGCTGGGGTGGACTACGCCACCAGAGCCCAGGTGGGGGCTATGTCCCCCTGCCCTGGAAGCAGGGAGCTCTCAGCCCATTTCATGATTGGTGAGCAGGGGCTGGGAGATCCTTATGTCCCAGCCCTATGGATAAGAATCAGCCCTTATAGATAAGAATCTCCCAGCCCCATGACTATGGGGCTCAGGCTGGGAGATAAGGATCTTCCAGCTCCAGCCCCCTGATTGGGGGGCTCAGGCTGAGAGATAAGTATCTCCCAGTCTGAGCCCCTCAACTGTGGGGCTCAGGCTGGGAGATAAGGATCTCTCAGCCCTGGCCCTACGATCACAGAGCAGGGGCTGGGAGCTCCCTGCTGCCAGGGCAGGGGGACATTGTTCCTGCCTGGGTGCTAGTGGCAGACTCCGCCCCAGCAGCAGGCAGCTCCTGGGGGCAGGGAGCAACGTCCCAGCCCCCAGCAAGAAACAGCTGTCTCCTGATCCTGTGCTCCCTGCTAGTACCCAAGGGGAGCTGCTGCAGGGGCCAGGTGCAGTCCTGCAGAGAGCAGAAGCAGTCTGCTGCTAGGAGCAGCAAATCTGCTCCTGCTTTCCTGCATGTGTAGGCTCATGCCCTGGAGAGCTTACTCTAGAGTACTTCAAAGTAAACTGCTTCCAAATTATTTTCACATGTAGAAACATCCTGTGAAACCTAGCCCTACTCTCCAGCATATCTACTATTCCTCCCAGCTTGATAGGACCAACCCCTGAGGTACTCCACTTGAGACCAGCTGCCATTGATCACTACCCATTGAGTCCAATGATCCAGCCAGCTTTCTATCCATCTTACAGTCCATTCATCCAACCCATACTTCCTCAGCTTGCTTGCAAGAATGCCATGGGAGACTGTACCAAAGGCCTTACTAAAATCAGGGTATATCATGTCCACTGGCTTTCGTTGCATCCACAGAGCCAGTTATCTCATCATAGAAGACACTCAGGTTGATCAATAGTATGGATTGGGTTACTTGTCTGGCAGCTGGGGGCCATATCCACAGTTTGCATGCCGTAGACTGATCCTCTTATTGAGATATCACTGGTGCTTTGGTTCCGGATTCAGTTCCTTCCACTTCCGCTATGACTGCACTGTAGTCCAGGGTGTGTGTATATGTGCAACTGGGAAATTTGTTTGCCCTCAAACATATACTTATTTGTATTTTCAACCTGCACTTGTTTGCATGGTTCAGGGTATGGGGTAAAGCCTCAGCTGTGTTTTTTCTTGGGGTGGAACCTACCACTTTTCAGAGAGAGGTTCAGCAATATTATACAACTGCTGATCATCCTTTAATGCCCATCCAAGAGACCCTCTCCAACAAAATAAACAGCTCTATGCGCATCTTGACAGGTTTATTCCCAGCCAAAGAAAGATGGGATACACCTCCAGTTACACATGGGTGACTGCAGAGCTGATAAGGATAAAGTAACTCAGGAAAGGGTTTGCTGTAGAGATACTGGCATTTGAGCCAGGCTAACCTGAGTTCTCAAACCTGCATGTTAATAGCCTGAACTATGTAGTGCAGACATAACCTCCGGATGACTACACAAATCACAGAAGACTGTGTTTTTTCAAAATAAATTGACTTCTATTTAATGATCAGATCTTGAAAAGAGCTCCCAAGTGGGAGCTGAGTTTAGTTCCTTTAGAAAATAGAGTCTAAAGTGCAGTATTTAAGGCCAAGTTTTTTAAGTGCTCAAATCTCGGTGCTTCATTAGTCCTAATGCAACACAGGGATGACACTGCTCCCTTATAATTGATTTACGTTATAAACAAAAGGCAACAGATTGCAGTCCACAGGGTCTGAGATCCTATGGTGAGTGAGAAGTTATAGATGCACAGGAGTCAAAATGTATGGAATAAATAGGAACAAGACTGAACAGCTCCCAAGATCTGCATTTCTGTCAGCATGTACGAGGCACTAGGCCCTCTGGAATCTTGATCCTCCTACAGACAGGACTGAATAAGCATTGGCAATAGTAAAAGTGTTAGAGGTGGGTATTATTTGCAGTTCAGAGCTGAGAAAAGATGAAGCATGTAGCAACTGCCCAAAGGTAAGCGGAATTGAGCTGATACAATTGTACTATTGGCCTCATGGCTGAATGCTCTTTGCAAATGAATAGTGTTTTTCCTTTCTTCACTTGGAATCATTCACATGCCTGGAGGTGCAAGTTAATGCTTTGCATCATGGGAGAATCAAATGACACAGCTCAGCCCATACAGAAGCTTTCCTACAATCCCAGCTTGGAAGCTAAATTGTCAGCAGCCTGAAAGACTTGCTCTCAAATAAAATTAAATCCTGTAGAGTTGTTTATGCAAGCTATTTTGGGGAGTTAAATAAGCCTTGCACTAAGTCTTTGGATGACATAGTTCCTCTTCCTTTAAACCTGCATTTCCATCTACTATTCTTAAGCTTTATTGGTTACTAACCTCCAGCACCCCTACCTCTCACTCTTCCAGCAGCTCTCTTTAAACACAAATTTTCCAGCAACTCCCCTTCTGTTTCTTTGCCAGTGGAGCCTAATAGCCTTCCTCTCCTGAACTATATCCCTTTGAGTAGGCTTGCACTGCAGTCAGTATTGTGACCAGGTAGTGGTAGACATACCCAAACTGGTTTTAGTTTAGCAGGGGCATCAGTAATAGTGTACCAGCTACAAAACCAAGGAGCAGCCAGGCTGTGGCTAACAGCCTGAGTGTGTATACCCTGCCTCTCACCATGGGCTAAAAAGCCCACCTGAGTTTTGCTGCCATGGAACATTTGTGCTGCTAACAACGCCTGCCCTAGCCTGAAGCTGACTTGGGTAGATCTCTGTGAGCTGCAGTCACTGAAATGCTTTTTGTGTTGGCTTTAAGTGAGACAAGGTAGACTTCGAGTGCTGAGTGCCATTATTCCCCTTGATGTCAGTAGGAACTGGGAGTGCTTGGCTCTTGAGCAAGTGGCACTCATCACCTCCCTAGACCAGGCTTATGTTCACAAACAACCAGGGAGATGAATGGTTTCTATTAATAATCCTGGCTGTTCCTATTATTCTAACACTCATGCTATCAATGGAAGAAGCCAGATGGGAAGGTCAATCTGTGGATGGATTTTACCGTTCTTTTCACCTAGGCCTGACGTTTCCATCTGACTTTAAACAGAGTGAGCATAGGCACTGTCTTTATAGACTATGGAACCTTTGCTTGTTAGAATGAAAGCAGAATGCTGGATGCAACCGGGCTGATTTGATTCTGAAAGCCCTTGCTTCTGTATGAGGAGTATTACTGGATGCCCTAGAAAATGGAGCTATTGCCTGCCCTGTCACTCCTTGCTCCCTATCAGCCAGGGAAGGAAAAATATGAGGAGTCCAAACCCCGCCCCCCCAAACTATTCTTAAATGTTGATGTTGCCCTTAAAAATGGCTAAACTTCATTGCCTTTGTCTCATTCCTCTCAACCAACCCCTCCCTCTGTCCTTCTTGCTCTTGCAATTTGATTAATCCATTAGGATTAATCTCTCTTTAACTCCTTGATTAGCTGCACTTTAAAACTCCATTTGTTTTCCTTTTACATCAAGCCAGAGCCAAAAAAGAGACCAATTTAGAGCTATACTGATTTACTGCAATTTCTGAAAATCAGCGCAAACGCTGGGAAGGCGTGATCAGCATTTCAATTCCACCTTGGCAATCTGCAAAACTCTTGCTTGAGCAACAGACAGCTTTGGAAACTACCAAAAAAGCATAAGATAGGAAACGATAGCAAGAGAACTCTAGTTGCTGTGGCGGCACAAATACCAACCACTGAGACTCATCCTGCATCCTTACTCATGCCAACAATAAAAATAACCAGCTTTTGATAAAAGTCAATCTCATTACCCCTATTTACAAGATGGTAAAACTGAGGCACAGAGGCTAAGTGATTTCCCCAAGGTAAAGCCAGAGGCAAGTCCCAGAGCCACACTGGATAAAGCTCCTAGATCCCCTGAGTCCTAGGACAGTGCACTATCCACTAGGCCATGCCACTTCTTTCATGGTAGAGGTATGTACTTGTTTGAACAGTGTCAGTGGCATTACTTGCAAGCCAGGCCTGCACCATCAGGGTGGTTTGGTTGATCAAATTCTGATTTATACTGTTGAGGCCCAGTCCTGGCTCAGACCCTTTCATTCCTTGTTGCAGAACATTTAATTCTATTAGAAAGTTAGTTCATTTTAATAGCAAATTGTTCTAATCCTGCCCAGAGAGCACTTACAACTGCTTTTGTTTTCCTCCACATGGATGCTATAAATGGTGAATGTGCCTATTAATATTTTAAAATAAGTTAACATATGACCAGTGTGGGGCTTTTAGCAACCTGTTGTCCCTGTGAATTCTGCTCCCCGACCCTGGCCATGTGGTCTTTGGAAAAGAAACTGCATGGAGAAGTTGGCCAGAGCCAGAAGCTGGCTGTGCCATCACAGAAAGCAGTTCAAACAGCTTGTGTGCTATATTAGGAGCTCTTTAGGGCAGGCTTTTTCTATGTGTAAACACAGAGCAATCGGTCCCTTTCTCAGTTGGCCCCTAAATGCCACCCTAATAAACATGATTGATAACAATTGTTTGTACCCTTGTTCCATATTGCACTCTGTCCAATAGTAGAGATGCTAAAAACCCACCCAAAGTGGGTCTGTACCACCCCCATTCACCATGGTGAAACATGCCCTGCCCACTTGCTTCTGCTCTCAGAGCCAGCTCCCAAAAATGAGGCGAAACTGCTGCCTCCGAGAGGTGCTGAACACTCACACAGCACCACACGTAGGCTCCTTTCTCAAGCATACTTACCGGCACGTGGTCAGGGCCGTTCTAAGGCAGTGATGTTGCCTCATTTCTGGGAGCTGGCACATACAGGGCACGAGCAAGTGGGTGGCATTTGCTTCACTAGTAAGCTGGTGTAGACATGCCCATACAAAAACAAAAATAAGGAACTGATGAGCAAACAGCAACGTGTTCTGTCAAACTGTCTGTGGGTGGTTTGAATAAAGTCCCTGTAACTAGAGGTTCTTGTCTTCTGTCAATAGTTTTATGAATTAACAACTGATGCAAACAGTGACCTCTAAATCTCAATGTAGGAAGGTAGCAAATGGGAAATGGGGGCACAGGGGCTAATGATGACTGGCCTGAGGTTGCACAATGATATTCAGAACTTCAGGGAGTGGAAGTTGGGTCTAATGACTCTGTCTTGCACACTTAGGATTGACCATGCTTGCTTTTCCTCTTCCCAACCTTTCCTCCCACCTAGATTTATTTTCTTTCTTTTTAAGCCATCGATCTAACCCTGAAATATTAGGGAAACTTGTGGATTTTTAATACCTTCCATCTTATGGCTGTTCAAACCCCCAAAATATTACTGAAGTAAAAGAAGATAATTAAAGTTTTCAAAGGCACTGAGCTCCTATAGCTCCAAATGAATCCAACAGGGCTTGCACCATTTCTAAAAGTTTCAAGGGAAACCTGAAAGCTTTGGTCTCTTCTAAGGTGTTCTGTTGTACCTGAGACCTTGAAGATAGCCCCTGTTGTTTTTAATTGTAATGTCTTTTGATCTGAAAGTGCTCACCTCCAGTTTGGTATCTCAGCTGCAACATGCAGCTGCAGAGCTGCCTGTTTAAGGGTAGTTGCTTTCCTAGGAAGAGTCCAAGGGTGAAGCAGAGAGATCCAAGCCAAGTGGAAGCAGGTGGGCCCCTTGCACATGCCAGGGCTGGATAATTGGAGAAAGCCTGCCTGAAGAAACAGCCCCATGTGAATGGTTCACAAGTGGTTTTGGTCTCTGTCCCCTCTGGGGCACTGGTGGTAAAAAGAATCAATGCCCTACCGTGGCAGTGGAACAGTTAAACATGCAGTGGGCCAAGTCACTGACAGCAGTACTGACAAGAACAGCAATTCCCTATTGATTTGGGGGTTGTTTTATTTAAACTGTGAAGCAGTTGATTACGGTTCATTTCATCTGATTAGTAAGGTATAGATTATTGCCTTGCTAAACTGGCTGTTCCAGAGCTCGAGTCTCAGTTTATTTATGCAATCATTAAATTTTAAGCCAATTAATACTTAACATTGACTGGCAACAATAACTACTCAATTTATTCTATGGTCAGCTCCTTTGGAAGTAAGTTAATATTTTTAAGTTCCAGGGGCTTGTGGTAGCAATTTATACAGTGCACTCTGCCTGTTTAGCACTTATTGGGTGTTAATGACTGCCTCGTGATGACAAAGCTAAATAGGTAAGAAAATTGCTGGTAGTGTGGGAGATGTGCCATTGTTTTGCATTTCCAGACTGTGGATGTATTTAGAGACTCCACGCAGGGATGTTAATTTTTTTTATTAGTAGGTAAGTTTCTCTGTGGTAAACACCAGCTTGTGCCAGCAGCCTGCCCCAGTTTCTGACAGGATTTGTAGCTGATTTCAGATCAGTTATCTCCTTCTCTTGCTCCAGAGATCCCAAATAAGAAACAGTAACTGGAGCTGGATGGAAACATTTAGAGGACATTTTTGTTTTGTTTTGTTTTGTTATAGTCAAGAAGTGTTGGCCTAACAAAACTGAAGCCTTTTATGGGAATGTACATTCCAGTTTTCACAAAGGTGGACTTTCTGATCCATTCACCCACCTCAACATAGCCACTAGCCCAGTGCATAAAGCACTTGTCTGGGATGTGGGAGGTAAGTCCCTCTGACCTGTATGGAGCAAGGGCTTGAACTTGGGGGTGTAATGTGCTCTGGCCACTGGGCTATTAGTTAAGCTGCAGTAGGTGAAGGTGTCTCTCTCTCTCATTTCTTTTTTTCATTTTAGAAAGTCTTGGCATCAAGCTGCTATGGCACAAGAACATTTTCAAACTCTTTGTGGGACAGGAAAATGGTTTTCTGCTCAGCTTAATAATAACACTTGGCATTTCTGTCATTCGCCTTGCCAAAGGATCTCAAAGTGTTTTATACGCGACATTGATTTTTGCACTGTAGTATGGTTCAGGGCCTCATTACATTTGAACTGTAAAGACCAAGAGTGAGAGCGGCAAAATGTTTTGCCTAAGGTCAGGCAGCAGTACAATGGCCAAAAATAGAATACAAATTTCCCGCGTGCCCAGTCCAGTGAACGAGATTCTGTTGCTTCTCACTAAGTAAATTTTCCCATGCCTCTGTGATGCAGTCACATATTATCCATCCTACTGCAGGGACAGAGAAACTAAGGTACAGAGAAATGAAGGGACTTATCCAGTGTCAAAGGCCAAGGTTATGGCAAGGACAGGGCATGCACTTATATCTTGATGCCCACTCCTGTGTAACCATAACATAATGTTTTGAACAAACTGGGGAAGCAGCTTTACAACATCTACTGTTATAGAAAAGAGTAAAACAAATGTGGATGTTTTTTCCCTGATAACCCTGAAGTTGGAAATAGACAGACTAGAAGGAAGCAAAATCACTTCTAAGCCATGTCAAGGGTTTTTGCTAACTAGGCAGCATCTCTAGCAGTGAGTTCTTTTACTTTTGGGGTGATATAAAAATAAAATGCAATAGGGGAAAGCTCTCAAGAAATCTGTATGAATAAATTGTCCAAACATTTTTATAACCTGAAGTTTAAAAACCTTCCCATTGAGGCACCGTTTAGGAGGAAAAGTGACTTACGATTTCATAGCTATAGAGCAAGATTTTCTGAAATTGCCATGATATGAGAAAATGTCTTTTAAAGTGGCTCCCAGATGGTGGGGGGGAAATCATACTACTTGAATTCTGCTCAGATAAATTGAAGCTAAAGGGAGTTTAAACGTTTTATAGGTTCTCCCTCTCACCACCTGCTACTGAACTGACACAAGAGGAGTCATCAAAGACAGCTAGCATGATCCTTATGGTGTACTGCCTGAAAAGAGGTTTGGGAAAGAAGCTTATTTGAAACCGAGTATCAGATAGCAATTAACCCTGAAAAATCCCAATCCTTGACCAGATACAGTTTACATTCTATGTTAACTTGAAGGCAAAGGCTGCTGTGTCTTACTGAGGATGGAGAGCGGGTGCCAAGATTTCTTTAGCTGTGCCATGCGGAATACCCTAGTGGTGCTTTTTCTGAGTCTAGGGGCACTTGTACACATGGTGGTCATCATGAGGTACACGTGATGAAAATGTAATTTGTATGGCTTAATGGCATCACACATTACATGTGCACCAGTTTGGGGAGTTTTAAATGAGTTTGCATTGTTACAAACTAAACTATATGTGGATGCAGGTGAATTTGCAATGTTGCAAAATGTAACAATACAGCTTTCAGCTTCTCAGCCACAGGAGAGGTGGGCAGGCTCTGCAGGAAAAATGGATCAAGCCCCTCATTGCTTCTGCCTTCAGCAGGCACCTGCCTGAAGGCAGAAGTGCTGAGGGACCCAATTCTTTTTTTGCAGAGCCTGCCTGCCTCTCCACAGCCACGGGGTGAGCTGCTGGGGTGCTGAGCAGCCCCTGAACTGTGGGAGGCCCTGGTCCTTCCCTCCGCAGTGGTGGGGCCACCCAGGTGGGCTGCTAGTGGGTTGGGGGCTGCCCCAGCTTGGAGGCAGCACCCGGCTGGTTCCAACTCTTCCTTGAGCCTGCCAGGGCTTCCAGCACCTATGCACTGTCCCCACTGCCTTCCCACTGCCTGGGATCACCCAGGAATGGGCTGGTTTGCTCCTGGAGCAGCACAAGGAAGAAGCAGGAGAGAAGCTGGGTGTGCTGGTGGCTGGAGAAGGTAGTGAGCATGCTGGAAGTCCAGGAAGGCTCAGTGAAGCTTGGGCTTGGTGGGCTTCCAGGGCCCCATTCACCATCCCTGTCGCCTTCTCTGGCCGCCAGCATACCCAGCTGTATGCAGGCTCTACAAAAAAAAAAAAAAAATCAGGCTTCTCACTGCTTCTACCTTCAGCCTGGTGCCTGCTGAAGGCAACAAGGGGCCAGATCCCTTTTTTTTTTCCAGCAGAGACATCCCACAGCCAGGGGGCAAATTGCTGGTGGGCTGAGTGGTCCCTAAGCTGCAGGGGGCCCTGGTTCTTCCCTCTGCAGTGGCGGTGCCTTCCAGGGCTGCCTGAGTGGGTGGCTAGTGGGCCAGAAGCTGCCCCAGCTCAGAGGCAACACCTGGCCCAATCCAAATCTTCCCTGAGCCTGCCCGTTGTCGTAACATGATGGAAAAATTGAAACAGTGGGTCTCAGTGGGTTTTTAATTGAGACCCACTGTTTCAATTTAGGGGGCATAAAATAAAACTTTAGGTATTATAAAACCCCCATCACATGTACAAGTGCCCTGGCATAATAATTACAAGAGTAATGTAAGTCTCTTGTCTTCACACCTATGGGGATTAAACATTTTGTCTTGGCATCCACTCTGAGAAACTCAGAAGACTACACTGTGAATCTGAACAAATAATGGAAAGGGGGGTTCATTTGAATTTGCATTTTTATTCAGCCATGTCCCTTCTGTGTTTTTCATTAATACTTCAGGGTTCATATATATTGTTCAATATCAGATTCAATAATACAAAGAGTTCTGTACTAATTATACTATTCAATTTCATGCTTAATTACAGCAGTGCTCCCTTTTAGACTGCCTGAAACTGATGAAAAATTCTACCTGGGTTGTGCAAATATGAAGCAACCTCACCCCAGAATTAGAATCAGTCTTGTCATAGACATGAGGCCTTCAACTTAGTAAATGTCTTGCAGCAATGGTCCTAAGATTTGTATCTGTTAGGAGATGAACGTCATGGAGATCCAGAACTTCATTACAAACCTGTTGCCTTAGAGTTACTTAAATGCTATGGCTAAACCCAAATAAAATATACAAATGTGGCTTTACATTGACGTATGTAGCATGGGCTAAATCTGAGCATGGAAAGCAGAAGGCTCAGCCTTTGGGGCGAATTCTGATGTGGATGCAAAGTCTGACCCTCCAGACATGAATATGAGGGTTCTGCTAATGGTATTATGGCAGATCTATGTTTAAGAAAGATTGAAATAAGAAGTGGAGCTATGTGTGAAACATAGCTGCTCAGCTCCTCTACTTTTATAAGAGAAGGGAACATTGTTTTCTCCCTACAGCCTTTGTTTCTCCTCACCTTCCCAAAGGTTGTAACTCTGTCCCTGCCTAAAGAAGAAACAGTTTTTTGGTTAAGTTAGTACATTTACTAGGCCTGTGCAAAGCGGCTAGTATTCACTTCAGATTTGGCCGATTAGGGGGACAGTGATTAGATTCAGTGATTCGAATCACTGTCTCAAATCAACTTGGCAAAATCTGATTTGGAGATTTGGCTGCTGCCAAATCTCAGAATCTCAGAATCAGCCAGGCCCATCCTCCACCACACTGGCAATGGCTACGCCACCCACCCCAGCTCCCAACACTTGTTTAAAAAAAAGCCCTGATTCAGCAGGTGCTGCCGGGCAGGGGGGGACAATCCCTGCCGCCCCCCACTACCGCATGCTGCGTTGGGGGGCTCTGCCACAAGCCCATGCCAGCCCCTCCCTCTGGCTGCCCCACCTGCCGTGGCTCTGGCCCTTTAAGAAAAAAAAAAAAACCTGAAAAACCCCTGCACTCAATGTTCCTGCTGGCGGTGGGCAATCCCCACTGCCCCCCACCATGTGGGAGGCTCTGCACAAGCCCCCCAAAGCCCCAGGGCCACTGCAGGAGCAGTGAGTCCCAGGGCTTTTCTCCATGTTTTTTTTTCTTAAGCGGCTGGAGCTGGCCTGGGTGGGACACCCATGGGGGGGGCTGGAGGAGCAAGGGGAGGGGTTGTGGGGCTCATACAGAACCCCCCATGCAGCATGGGGCAGTGAGGGGCAGCAGGGATCACCTCTGCCCCCCACTCAGCAGCACCTGGTGAGTCAGGGATTATTTTTTAAATGCCAGGAGCTGGGGCAGGCGTGGCAGCCATGGGGAGGGGCTGGGAGAGTGGATGAGGGTCAGAGGGGGGCTGGGGGAGTAGCCACAGGTTGAGGGCTGGCAGGGGTCCCCTCCATGGTCACCTCCCCTATCTCCCCCTCCACCACCCCCTTACTTACCAGCTTGGAGTCAGCTGCAGCTCCCTGCTTTTCTGAAGATTCAGAGAGTTTTGAATTGATTTGGACCTTTTAATTGGTCCCCTGATTCAGTTCAGATTTGGAGATTCAGCCACTGAATCAGGCTGATTCTCCTCTGAATCAAATCACCACCCAAAGCTTTGCACAACCCTAATGATCATGTTGGTTGTAGCAGTAACTGGAAGTCACTGCTGCCCCACTGCTGACACCAAGGGTTGTCCAACCCACTACTCCCTGCTTGTGATGATTTCCATAGTGCCCCAGGCACAG
>NW_017729001.1:10262454-10291028 GCF_001723915.1 Gavialis gangeticus
AGCATTTACCATACCATTTACTTAAGTAGCTGTTGGTGGCAAGGGGAATACTTAGATTGGTGTTCCTCAAATGGTTCTTTCCCAGAGATTTGCTAGGTCTAAGGAAGGGTCAAGCACACCCATGAAAAATGCCAAATATGATAATCATTGTTGTATCATTTCCTGTGACTTCTCAATAGAAGCAGGAATCTAAGATACCATATGCAGGGGATAGAGACTTTAGGAAAATGTTCTTTCAGGAGGCACCATTTTTGTAGATGAACTGAGGGTACAAAAAGACTCTCACCCTGTGACCAGGTTCAGTCATGTTTGGGCTGGGATGTGTTAGCACTTCTACTACTGCTCGTTTCCTCAGAGGATGTGGCCTGCAGGTTGCACCCAGGAGTCCCACAACAGCATAGTTCCTCAACTCCACAAAACACCAAAACCCCATTCCAGTAATGTTGCAGCCTACTGTTGTTTTCCAGATTTCCTCTTTAAAATGCCTCCATCAAGAACCTCCCTTTCATTCTTGTGGAGTCCTAGGCCCCTGTCACACATTACATATATCACACAATTAACTGGTAATCACACAATAAGTTTAGAGTGGCCACATATGCAAAGTAGTTATCATGCCATAAAAATGACTGTCCAGCTATAAAAAGCACAAAGTTAGTGCTTGAAAACATGTAACAATGTTATAGCTAGCTTCTATCCAGCTTTAATTCAAATGTGTGGCAGGGCACCAATATGGAGTAATATGACCCCTTCCCATCCATCGTAGTACCAAGTTGTTCCACTCCTCAGCCAGGACACTTCCTGGTAGATCACTTTCTGGCTATTAACAAACTCCCTCCTTGTGTGGTGGGCCTCTTGCCCTCCTCAGTGGGCATGAAGAAAGATTTGACATGTGCTAGTTAAACTCCCAGTCTTAAGTTTACATCAGGATCAATGCACTAAGTTAACACTTTGACTTAATCCAGGGCAACATCTGTTTCTTGGTCACTATTAAGCAGTTTCCCAGAGGTCTATGGGGACATATTTCTTGCTTGTGCACATCACAGTGAGATCTAAAGTAGAGTTTCATGGATTTATGTCTTGATTCAGACATAAAACTGAATACCTGGCCACTGGTGGTTAAATACCGTACAGCACGTTTTGCAAGAGTTGGAAGATGAGATGCTGTCATAGCAAAATTCCAAATCGTACAATGACAATCTGCCCACTTTAACTCTGCTGTTATATCTGCCGGGGGGTATTCTTCACTTCCTGTACACTAGATGTCTCAGTGGCAATTTATCCTCCTAAGTGCCATTTTTCAAAAGAAATTTAGGCTCCTCGATCACTCCTGAATTATTGCACCATGTTGTCAAGCACATTTACACAACTGAGGAACGCAAACACCTTTCCATCCCCATCTCTCCTAATCAACTAGCTACATTGCAGATCCCTGTTTGCATTTAATTTGGAAAACACTTTGAAATGAAAGTTAGTACATCATGCAAACTGTTGTTTTGCAAAAATAACAACCTTTCCTATGGGGACACTGATATGGGACTTGTGATAGTATGATGCTGTTCTCTTTTAAATCTGCTACAGGCCTTATCTTTCTGCATCACTGTTTTCAGCAATGCTAAGCTGACTCTATCACTGTAATGTTCTGTGGAGCAATAGCTTTTTCATGTTATAGTAGTGCCTGATATACAGTTCTTGGGCAACAGAACCATGAAGAGAAGACGGACATGTCTCTCTCCAAATCTGAGACATAGTAATAAAAGGAGATGAGCTCCAAAAGCCATATAAATATATTATCAAGCATTGGAATGCTTAATAACTTATGGTTGGCAAAAACATTTATTTTTCCAAGAACAGTAACAAAATACTTTACCCAATCTCATTCTTCCCTTCTAGCAGAGAGAGAATGAAGCAGCCAGTCTGACAACAATTGAAGCAAAGAACAATCCCAGAGTCCTCAGTGAGTATATATTGTTCATATGCATTGATATGCCTACGTGCTGGGAAATCCTAAAGAGACTTAGGAAGATAAGGCTAAATATCTTGGCAGGGCACTGCCTCATCCTGTTGTCTCTTACCACGATTGTAAAATAGTTAGGTTAAAACTAGTGAAATACACAGCAGGTTAATGCATGAATGTTGCTGTAGGTAGGGAAGTGGGGTGTGGGGGGGTGTAATGCACACACACAGTGAAAGAAATGGAAAAACATTTTTCTGGTTGAATTCCATGTCATCTAATATTATCACAGCTTGAAACATTCAGTGAATAATCAGAATCTTTCATTTTGAATGCCAGGATTTTTTAGCATTTCTTATCTATTATACTTGTGAAAATAGATAATAATAGTAATATGATCTGGAGCAGAATTGTTAATGCAACAAGACTGTCACCTGTCACAGAAGAACATTATGTGTAGCTGTCTGTCGGAAGGAAAATCAAAACAGGCTTGGTGATGAAAGTACCAAGCAAATCTTTGTTGTTGCTGGGTTTCTGCAGGCTCCATAATGTTTCCACTATAGCGAAGCCAGCTGAGGATGTTCTGTACTTCTCAGTTATGCTCATTTGGCTGGTGCAATCTGTGACATGTTTTGCACTGCTGGAAAGGTGGAAGAGAACAGCATTCCAGCATTAGACACTCTAGCTGGTGAACTACCAGCACATCATGGCTGCAGGAAGCATTGAAAACCTGCTGCCCTAGTCTCCAGGTGTAGTATTCTTGCATCAAAGAATCTTCCAGTCTTTCTAGTTTCAGACAAAATGCTCATGGCTATTATTTAGGATTTAGTGGGCACGTCTACACAAGGTGTTTAATGCGCATTAGACTAATTCTAATGCTAATGTGCAGTAGATTTAGTCTCTCAGCATTAATGTCACAAAAAAGTGTTCATCTGCGCTAATGGTCAGTAGCGCCAATTATGCTGCATTGTTAGTACCTGTTATTACAGGTACTAAACTTAATGCGCTGTAATTACGGTGCATTAATGAACAGCCAGAGTAATCCAGTTTGTTAAAGGTGGGTGGACAGAGGGAGCTAGGACCCAGCCACCACCACTGTCTTTTCCCATGCTGGCACACGGAGAATACCTATGGCCAGAGGTGCCAGCACATGAGGGCCCAAGGGCCCTGGCCCCACTCAGGAAGAGCACTGTCACCTGAGATGCATAACACTTTCCACATGTCTATCATCTTAACCTCTTCCCACCCCAGCAAAAATAAAAGTTGGCGCCTATGCCTGAAGCTGAAGCCCTCCACTGCCAAAGCCTCACATCTATAGGCCAGATCAAATGGCTCCAGCCTGCAGGCCATAAATTGCTAACCACTGCTCTACATGGGTAGATAGTTATCTGGTCTATGGAATGATGAGACACTTTGTGCTACCCTCATGAAAAGAACAGACCTGAATTTCAAGACACACAGAGTTGAATAACACTGTATTATGCCTCTTTGGGCACATCTACACATGCAATTAGTGCATCTGAATAAACTCTGGCACAGTTCACACTGGAGTCAGCTGCTCCTGGATGCAGCATCTTCACGTGCACCTAGCACCACAGCATGTTGAGCTGGGGTGGAACAGCCCTAGGCTGGCAGGTAACCTGAGGGGGTCAGCCCCAGGCCCCAGGTGGTGGCATCAGGTGGTGTTGGGGCTGGCTGGGGCATGAGGGTGCTACAGCATGGAGCTAGCCAGCAGGCAGCCCCCACACTGTAGCACACTCATGCCCCAGACAGCCACAGTCACTGTCTACACATGCATTGTGGCCATGTAAATTACCCCATCATAGGATTGTAATGTTCCTAAACAGTACTATCCTACAGTGGAGTTAATTAGTGTAGTGCACCCTAATATGAGCACACATGTAGACAGTGATGCTTTATTGCAGAGCTAATTCAACTCTGCAGTAAGCACACATGTAAAAGAGTGGTGACATTGAATGTGTGTGCACTCATCAAACGGTGTTCCATGCACAGGTATGAAAAGACATGGTTTGTATAAACACACATTCTTTGTCCATTGGTCAAGTGCTTTTTAAGGGTACTAAGGCCTATTTTTCTAATAATACTGATATGCACAACCTGGCCACTGCTGCCTCACTCTTGCTGCAGAATTGATGGTTCTTTTTTCTTCCACTTCGGAAAAACCAAAATACAAGGAAAATAAGTTCAAACATGTTAATGTGAAGATGCACAGTTATTTATCAATTTCTGGATTCTTGAATTAATGAATATTTAACATTATCACAGGGTTGCCTTAGGAATTCATCTTCAATTTATTTGGGCTATTATTTTATCACTATGGTAGACCAGAAACATTGTCACTAGCTAAAAAAAAGTCTTTTTAATAAGGAGACTTATATAGCAGCGTACACTTTCTATAGACATTGCACATGCCTTGATGGGTCTTTCATTCTCTCTTATGCATGCTCTCCATGTTCTGGGTTTGAGAGGAGCTTTTCAGCTCTATGTTATATTTCCATATTCAGAGGTCACATTTGAGTGCATATCTGTGCATAACTGCACGTGTACATGTGTGCATGTGCATGTGCATGTGTGTGTGCATGTGTGTGTATCAACTAGATTTATATAAAAATAGTTTGTTTGTGAAAAGTAACTTTTTGCTTCTTCTGGAAGAATTTCTCCAAGGCTTGGAAGCAGCAGAGGCTTGGTGTTAATGTGATGTGACAAAACCTCAGCTTCTCCAGGCAAGGAATGGTGTTATTAAAAGACATCTTAATGAGTTTCCCTCTACATTTCAATTATTCTAACAAGCTGACATTGCAGCCAAGAATACAGCTTCAATATTGCACTTGAGAAGATTTTTGACACGTTCTAGGGGAACCTCTTGCAAGCATGCAAAGAATTTCTAATCGAGAGACTTTGAAAAGTCTCCTCCTTCCCTCGCCCTATCCTCCACCCCAATCTTGCAGACAGTGAAAGAAGTATCCTAGAAATCTACAACTTGGGACTGATGGCATGGTGTAGTGTGTCATTTCCTAATGCAGTAGCTGATGGCTTTTTGCATGGAAAACATTGGTAGTACATGTTTTTCCTCTCTTTGTTTTAATTATCCTGTCTCAGTTACCTGGGATCCATAGCTGTATTTGCATCTCAAGCTAAAGCAGCATCTGAAATTGAAGGCTAGTACAGCAGTGTGCCATAGTCGAAAATGTTTCTATATAGAATTTTTCCCAAAGTAGGACAGCAGCAGACATTTCTCTGAAACCCTGAGCTTTGCAAGCTCACATGGCAAGCTGAGGAAAGAAGTAAAAAGAAATCTTTTCTAGCAACTGTAAAAGAGGAATGCTTATATGATCCAGCATAGCTAGCACAATGCTTTCTCCTTTCAGGGCCTGAATGCCCCAGCTTAGGATAATTTATTTTTATCACTTCTTTTTAAAACTAACAAAAGAAGGATTATGAAATAGTATTTTGTTTGTGATGTATTGTGTGAAGCTGTGCAGCACAGCAGCGTGTAAGTGGGAAACAATGGGCAGTGTGTGGGCATGTGCAGATCGATGAAGCATTTAGTGCACCCTGGTCACAATTCTATAATTCCTGCTTTGGGACTTCTTACACAAGGAAGCACCACTTGCTGGACTCAGTGTGATGAAAGTTTTAAAAATTAGGTCTGTAGTATCTGTGGCAGTCCAGGACCAGTGCTGCATATATGCATGTGTCTCTGTATAATCTTTCCAGGATAGTTTGCTGATTCTGAAATTATCTCTGAGGTTAATCCTATTCAAAATCTCCTTTTACAGCACTTTTGTTAAGCATTGTTACAGGGAATTCAACTGTTTTGTCTAATAATACTTTGAACACAGCTTATTCCCCTGAGGAACATCTGGGAGTTCATGCTGGCTAGTTGGTGCATATCAATTTTGTTAGTAAATTGAGTATTGTAATTTTGCAAAGTCACAACTTGTCTTTGCCTATTGAGAAGACTGTAAAAAACATAAGGAAATAAGACAAAAACCAGGCACAGCTCCGTAACTATTTGGTGGCTCTTCCTCTGCTCTATATTCTTTTTTTTTTTCAATTGTAGTTTCTAGTAGTTTCCTCAGTAGCTCAAGTACTTTATTTCTTAGCAGTTCACCCTTTTGGGTGCTTCACATTTTCAGTTTTCTTCCTCAACGACATGTAATAGTCAAAACAAGTAAACACTGACTTTGCATATGTATTTAAAAAAATAAAAAAGAAACTTCCTGTTTAGACAGTACAGGAAATAAACATTTATTATTCTACAGACATCTATCTGTTATGCAGAAGATAGGGCACATCAGACAAACATGATGACCCCCCAAATGCTTTTGATGTGATTCTTTAAATCAGTTTCTTACCACTCTTGAATAGTTTAGATTTGGTCAGAGTCCTCTCTCTTGAACTTGAGTCTTCCAGTATGCACTAATCTTTCCTTTTCTATTTGTGAGAGAGCTGCTTGGAACTGAATCCCTTCATGAACTTTCAGGCTCTTTTATCAAGTAACTATGAGTCAGCCTTGGACATCTCCCAGAAGGTGATCAGTTGAGTGGATAATAGCTCCTCTGGGTAGACAGGCTACCACTGAAAAGAAGCAGGCCAGGCTATCTGTATAGCAGCCTACCAAGGTCTAAAAAATCTCCAGTGTTAGTCCTGTGTCATTACTCCTGGGAATTCCAGTAGAGACAGAAAAAGGTACAAACCAATCTTGTGCTGGTAATCAAAGTGGAGTTTATGTTTTGATCCATACAGAGACTTAATCATACAAACCGATTTCATAAGTTATTTTTAGTTCCCCAAATCCCCTGTCTTCTGTTTTAAGGGTCTGTAGCTCTGTATAGGCTCCATAATCACAAATATACTTCTGGTCAATGCCTAAATACCCGGATATTTAGGAATTAAAATGATCTCAGTTGTGATTTTACTTGAATTGTACCTGAAACTTGTGAGACAGGAGTGGTCTGTCAGTCTGACCCTGAACCTCCTTTCTACCCAGATTCTAACTATTTCCAAAAAATTGCATTTTGTGGATAATCCACCTCATTCCAGCAATGTACTGAGAATCACAGTGCAGGAGTTTTAAAGCTCAGTCTATAACTCTTCTTGCCAATCTACCACTCCACTTGACAGTAAAGTACATCACAGCTGTTGCATAATAAAAACATAGACACTAGGTTTTTTATGCTTACCATATTTTCAAAGAGTTCTAAACATATTTTTTATTGATCAAATTATATTTCCTTTCTCCCAATATTTCAAAAGAATTGCAACTTGCTGGAGGAGAGGGATAATTGCAGCAGTGATGACTAGTGAGGGCAAGAAGGAGCTCAATTCAGTTTAAATCAGAGGCCCCATAGAAAATCAAAAGGTTCGATATTTGTGATGTTTCTTGATGCCCAGCTGTTATCAGGTTTTGGTGATGCTTGCAATCTCATGAATATCTTGACTCCTTCTTGGGCAGTGCATTACTAGAATGAACAAAAGTCTTGGCACCATAGTGTTAAAGGCCTCATTTTGGAAGCAGCCATTGTTATGTCCTGCTGCTTTCTTTCGTTCTCAAGAATCAAAGAAAGGTTGCTTCCTCCCAACGCCCTCTTACTTCTTGCTGTTGCTTAGAAAGAAGAGTAACACATACACTGAAAACATAGGGGTCTGTTGGCATCTGTGTTTTGTTGGCATCTATGAGAAGAAGTCTCTGTTCAATAAAACACCAAAGCTCTGAAGGCCAGGAGGCAGATGTGGTGAGAAATAAAAAGCTTGTGAAGGCTGCTGTCATCAGCAGTCCCTCAATTTGAGGACAATCTCCTCCACTGCTCACTGATGGGTCTTGAGGTGATTTAAGAGCCCAATCCTTGAGCCACGTATCTGTCTGCAGAAGTTGCAGGTCTTTCTGCAGGGGAGAGTGGACTGCAGGCTGGGATTCCTGTCCTTTTCCTTTCTCTGCTCTCTCATCTCTGCTTCAAGGGCAAGATTTCATAGATTTCATAGACGTTAGGGCTGGAAGGGACCTTGCAAGATCATCGGGTCCAGCCCCCGGCCTAAGGGGCAGGAAGTCTGCTGGGGTCAAATGATCCTGGCAAGATAGGCATCCAAGTGTGTCTTAAAGGTGTTCGGAGTAGGTGGGAGGAATCTATTCCAGACTCCAGGGATTCGGACGGTAAAGTTTTTTATGTCCAGTCTAAAACGGTCTTCCTGGAGTTTGTGACCATTAGCCCTTGTCTTCCCTTAGGGTGCCCTGGTGAACAGATGTTCTCCCAGTTCCTAGTACACACCCCTTATATACTTATAGGCTGCTACCAAGTTCCCCCGAGGCTTTGCTTTTCCAAGCTGAAAAGTCCCATGCTGGTTATCCTTCAGAATTTTGCATTCTGTTAGCCTGTTGTTAATGATTTCTTTGATGATTTTTTTGAAAATCTTTCCAGGGATTGAGGTCAAACTGATTGGCCTGTAGTTCCCTAGATTTGCCTCCCTCCCTTTCTTGAAGATAGGCACAACATTGCCCCTCTTCCAATCCTCAGGAACCTCACCCAAGCACCATGAGTTCTCAAATATCCTTGCCATTGACCAAGCTATGATGTTAGCCGGTTCTTTTAGCACTCTTGGGCGCATTGCATCTGGGCCAGCTGATTTGTGGGTGTCCAGCCTCTCAAGGCATCCCATCATGAGATCTTTGCCAATGATGGGCATGTGCTCTCCCATACCCTGGCAATCCTACTTCTTGTTTGGCAGGGTGATCCCCTTGGGCTGGTGGACGACCAATGCAAAGTAATCACTAAGGAGATTAGCTTTTTGCTGGGTGCCGGTTGTCAGCTGTCCCATTTGGTTTAGCAAGGGTCCATTGTTGCCCTTGTTTTTTCTTCTGACTACCTACGTATCTGAAGAAGGACTTTTTGTTGTCCTTGACTCCCGTAGCCTATTTGAGTTCAGTTTTGGCCTTGGCTTTCCTAGTTTGCTCCCTACAGGTGCGGGCCAGTGCTGAATAATCCTCCTTGGTGATGTTACCTGACTCCCGACCCTTGTAGGCTTCTCTTTTCAAATACAGGAGGTTCGTAAGTTCCCTGTTTAGCCACAGGGGTTGCCCAGCCCTTTTGCTACCTTTCCTATGGGCTGGGATGGACTTCCCTTGTGCTTCAAGGATTGTGTCTTTAAGGAGTGACCACTCCTTGTGGAATCCCCTCTCTGTTAGATCCTGGTTTCTCAGGGCCTCAGCAACCAGCCTCCTGAGCTTATGAAAGTTGACTTTCCTAATATCAAGGATCTCTGCATTGCTGACTTATTTGCCAGCTTTGTGATGGATAGAGAAAGTGATCAACTCATGACCACTGTCTCCCAGCTTCCCTTTGATTCTCAGGTCACTCACTAGATCATCCCCTTTGGCCAGTACCAGTTCAAGGCGCGACTTACCTCTTATAGATTCATAGATGTTAGGGTCGGAAGGAACCTCAGTAGGTCATCAAGTCTGATCCCCTTCCGTGGGCAGGAAAGATCACTGGAGTCAGATGACCCAGCAAGGTGCTTATCCAGTCTCCTCCTGGAGACTCCCAAGGTAGGGGAGAGCACCACCTCCCTTGAAAACCCATTCCAAATTCTGGCAACCCTTACTGTGAAGAAATTCTTTCTAATGTCCAACCTCCTGTTGGCCCAGAGACTTCTTGAGACAAGCAGAGTTTGTCAATGTAGGTGGGAAAGCTACGTGACTGATCAGATGTGACAGAGTACTCCTCCGCTGAGATGTCAGGGTAGTTGAAGTCACCCATGACAACCATGCAGCGAGAGTGTGCAGCCTCTGCCAGTTCCTTTGTGAATGTGTGGTCAAGATCTTCCTTAGGAGGTCTGTAGTAGACTTCTACCAATATTTCCCCTTTACCATGTTCCCCCCCATAATCTGACCTAATGCTTTACTTTGAAATGGACTGCTACTTGGTTGAGGTTGGAGCGCCATTGGGGTTGGTTGGTAAACTGGGTGTAGAGCACTTGTTTTGAGAGTTGAGAGTCCAGCATCCACACACAATGTTCAACATACCAAAGCAGTTTCCCAAAAAAGGCACTTGCACACCAGGACCTGTGCTGGACCTCCTCATCAATATTCACTCTCTGAGAGAGGTGGTGTGACAAGAATATCAATATTGGAGCCTTTCTGGGAGTGGCCCTGCCCTCCTGTAATGGGCCAACCGCCTGCTTATTCGTCTGCCACGCCTTGATCTTACTTGATTAGAAGATGGTTGTAATCAGCAGGAGGCTGCCTATTTTTCCGCGCCCTGGTGAACAGGGGGCGCTACCTGCGGCTCCTTTTCCTCCCTTACACCACAGCCCAAGCCTCGCAGATGGAGTTGACGTGGTTTGACCTGGGCCTTGTTATGTTCTGGCCCTCTTCTTTACTCCCAGGGCTCCTCCCTGCCCCCTCTCTCGCTCGCTCTGGGGCTCCTCGCCGCCCCCTCTCCTGGGGCTCCTCGCTGTCCCCTTCTCTCTCAGGGCTCCTCACTGCCCCCTTCTCTCTCTCTGGGACTCCTCGCTGCCCCCTCTCTCTCAGGGCTTCTCACCACCCCCCTTCACTCCGGGGCTTCTCGCCGCCCCCCTTCGCTCCGGGGCTGGGGCCAATGTGCCCCCAAACAAAGCTGCGCCCTCTCCGGCCCCAGGAGACCCCATGCTACCGTGGAGCTCCTATGAGGCCTCCTCCACCCCTAATAGCCTCACCCAGTCCTCCAGTCAAAACAGTAAACATAAAACATAAAGCCCCTGGGCTACAACATAAAAACTAGACCATCTGGTCAAACAATAATCTACTCCCTACTAGAGAGTAGGGAGTGGGGGGAAGGAGGGCTCCCCAACCTCAGCAGTGACCGGGGGATGCCCTCACTGCCAGAGTCCTCCCCTCTGTCTGTCCAAGATGAGTCCCTACTCCCACGACTGCTGGAGAGGGACTGCCCTCCTGGCTTCCTACCTGGGCTTAAGAAGGGATAAGCCGTGTCCCTTCCTGGTCAGCTGGTTTTACCAGTTGCCCCAGCAACCAGCACCTGTGCAGCCCTGGTGACTGGCAGCTGAGCCTCCCCCTTTCCGCCACTAGGGGTCTCCCCAGAGCAGTCTCTGCTCTCAGGCGCAGGGCACCTGAGTGCACTGCAATAGGTGGCTACCAAGGTAAGGGAAGTACTCAACTACCTCCACGGTCTTTTCCTCAATGGTGATTTGGGAAGGAGGGTCACATTCATGGCCTGGAGCAGGCCAAGAGGGAACTTTCATTTTCTTGATGTTGAGAGAGAGGCCCAAAGTTCAGCTGGCTTCTCCAAAGAGATCCAGCATGGTCTGGAGGTTTTCAGTCATCAGCATATTGAAGGTCAAGGATGATTGTTCTGAGTACTCTGGTCTGGAAGGAAAATTGTCTTTAATGAGAACCAGGATGACTGTCAAAAATAGAGAATGGAGTTGGGACAGTGATACAGCTTTGCTTGACCCCAATTTGGATGACAAATGGATCTGTCTCTGATTTGCTACATAGAACAGTTGCAGTCATCTGGTCATGGAGGAGCCTCAGGACCTTAATGTACTTTTCAGGACATCAAATCTGGCCAGTACTTTCCACAAGGTTTTTTGACTGATGGAATCAAAGGCCTTAGTAAGGACCACAAAGGCTATATACAGGTCCTGATGTTGTTCCTGACACTTTTCCTGGATATGGCAGGCAACAAAGATCATATCAGTTGACCCAGAAGATGGGCTGAAACCACACTGATATTCCAGAAGGAATTCCTCAGGAAGAAGTAGTAAATGGTTTGGGAGGATTCAGGAGAGGATTTTCCTTTCTGTAGAAGGAGGGCAATACCTCAATAATTCCCACACACAGTTATCTCTTTTCTTGAAGATAGCCATGAGGTTGGTATTCTTCAAGTGTCCAGGGAACTTTTCATTGTTCCAAATTCAGATAATAAATTTGTGGAGTCTCAGAATCAGTTCCTTGCCACATGTAGGTATGCCATCTGGTCCAGTAGCCTTGTTGCTCTTGGTTTCCTTGATGGCACACAAGACTTCTTCTAGGATGAGGAGTGTAGAGGGATCTCCTTTCAGGGTGTTGGAGGATGGGCTGGATGGTGGTATCCACCACAGTCCACTTACAGTTCAGGAGTGCCTCAAAGTGCTCTTTCCATTTAGCTTGGATAGATTCATTGCTGTTGAGGAGTGTTGAGCCATCCTGCAATTGCAGGAAGGTAGGACCATAGGAAGTCAGGATGGCTTCCATTGCCTGGAAAAAACTCTACATTTCATGTTTGACAGCATACAGCTGGATCTCCTTTGCTTTATCTTGCCACCACTGATTTTTGATTTCCTGGATCCTAATTTGACCTTCAGGTTTAAGGAGGTGATGCATCTCATTCTTCTACTATGATGAGGTGTCATCTTGCCAAGCAGAATGAGCCTTTCTCTTCGAGTCATGGAGTGCTTGGATCTTACTGTAACTCTCATTAAACCAGTCTTTGTGTTGACAGGTGGTTGACCTGTGGTTTTAAACCCTTTCCAGAGTTCCTCAATGCTGCTTTCATTTGTGGACAGGGTAGAGAGCTTTTTATGGAGAGACTGCTAGAGATGCTTACAGACCTTTGGGTTTTGAGAAGATTTGATGGTGAAATACCTCTGCATTGCCTTTGGCTGTTTTCAGTGTTCTGGAACAAGCCAAATATTCATAATGGATCTGACAAAATGGTGATTCATAGGGCTGTATGGAATTTTGCTGGCTGTTTCATTTTGATGATGTTTTGAACTGTTTCGAGCTTGAAACAATGAAATCTAAATGAAACAAAGGGCTTAGAAACAGCTTTAAAATGAAATGAGGGCAGTCAACACGTTTCAAAAGTTTTGAAACGTTTCAAGTTTCAAAGCTGAAGCTGGGTTTGACTGCAGGGAAACAAAGTAAGGAGAGGGAGGGGGAAGACGGGGGAAGGACTGCTCTGACATTGACTGTGTAGCTGGCAAGTGACTGTCATCCTTCCCTGAGGTCCCTCCCAATCCCTGTGTTCTGGGACAGGGGTGGAAAAACAGCATAAAAAGCAGCATTGTTTGAACTGAACTGCTTTCTGCCTTGGGGTCAGTTACTGAGCTGTCTTCCAGCAGCTCAGCAGTGTCAGATAGCAAAAGCTACCATTCATTTCCTACTTGTTAGCCTAGCAAGTGGGATTCATCGATACCTTTTGCTTTCTATACCCTTTTATTTATTATATTCACTGATTCCTTTCAATTTATTCCTCCCCCAAAATCCTCTTTTTATTTTTATTTTGATTCTTTTCAAATCTATGCTTTCTCTCAGTACGCATTCCATTCAGCCTGGCACCAGCAGGAGCATGCCCAAAGGGAGGTCCCCCTCTCACTGCAAAGCCCCCACCCCCCCGTAAGCAGAGGCAGGCCATCCTGGGGCTGGCAAGGAGAGTTACCTGGCAGCTGCTGGAGAAGAACCTCCTGCAGGAGAGGAAAGAAAGGCTCTGTGACAGTTTGGCTGCCTGAGATGCTGCTAGTGCTACTGTGTTGCTTACTAAGTTATTACCTGTTGTTATTTAAAGTGGTGGACTGAGCTGAAGCTATAGAGGATGAGGAGGCCTCATTGGGGCACACTACCATGACGTATAGAGGCCCCAGTGCCAGTACGGGTGTGCCTTAACACACACACAATCACACATATCACAAGTTTTGCTTGTCAGCAGCTTGAGGTGCAGTTTCCCAGACACCCCTGCACCTATCTCCTTGAAACTTGGCAGTTTCATACCCTCAGAAGGGGCTACCATCCCTGCTGTTGTCATCCAAATCTGCCAAAAATTGACAAAGTTATAAGCAGTTTTGTGATTCCCCATTATAGCCTACAAGCCAAGTGTCGAAACAGTGAAACAGTTTCAATGAAACAAAATGGAACGGTGCTTTGAAACTAAACAAAACTCAAAATGAAACATTGTCCCACCGAAACAGCAAAATGGAAGTCAAAATGAAACAGTACTGTTTCACACAGCCCTAGTGATTTGTCCAGCAGGAATCAGTATCTTGCATGGCGTGTGTGATATGGACATCCATTAGATTGCAGGCTATAACAGTAACATAGTCAAGGAAGTGCCATTGTTGAGAGTGAGGGTGTCTCTAGGTGGTCTTATATTTGTCACTGTCTGAAGTTGATGTTTGTGATGATGAGATGGTGCTCCACACATTTGCTCAGGAGAAGGATGCCATTGGAGTTGGCTTTCCCTACTCCTTCCTTCCCAATGGTGCTGCTCCAGAGTTCCAGGTCACATCTAACTCTGGCACTGAAGTCACCAAGGAGCATTATTTTGTCCTCCTTGTGAGTATTAGTCAGAACATGGTCTAGGTTGAAGTGGAATGGCTCTTTGACATCATCTGTACAGTGGCAACTTTTAAGAGATGCATGGGGGTGCATGTGCACCTCCTGAGAGAGCTGGTGCACCCCCTGACAGGCCGCGCTCCCCACTTAAGTGACGGGCAGGGGGGTGCTGGAAGGAGTGCCAGTGTCCCCCTGTGAGTGCCAGCCAGGGAGTGGGAGCGCTGCAGCCACTTCTGGAAACCGGTGAGTGAGATTGGCTGTGGAGGGACCCCTCCCCAGTTGGTGAGATTGACTGCAGGGGAACTCCCCACCCAGTTGGCAAGATCAGCTGTGGGGGGATCCCCTCCCCCCCCCGTCACTGAGTAAGGTGGCACCAGTTGCCCATGCATGTGTAGCATCTGTAGCATCAAGCATTGGGGCATACACAGTGATGACAGTAGCATACAGTTGTTGCTGAGCTTAACACTATTATAAGATGTTTCTTGATGTCCACAGTGAGCTTTGTAATTTGACTCATGAGCTGATTTTTGATGGTGAAGGCAACACCATGACCATGTCTGTCCTGGGCTGGTTTCCCTTTCCAGAAGGTGTAGCCTCCACCCTCTTCCTTTCAGCTGGCTCTCATCTGCTTGTCTTGTCTCACTCAGAGCTGCAACTTCAATGTTGTATCTCAGTAGTTCCCTGGTGACAACGGCAGTTCCTCTTTCTGGTCATTCATTGTCTTGGTTATCCATAAAGATGCAAACATTCCACGTTGCAAAAAACATGTCGTCTTATGAGCTTTTTAGCTGCAGAGAGAATGATCTCATCAGATTCTGCTATCCAACCAGAAGCAGCTATGACAGCTTAAGTTTAGGAAACCTTTTCTAGCCCCTTGCTAGCAGAGAAGATTCTGAATAAGACTGCTCAGTCACAGTATCAGCTGCCAAATTGTACCTTTGTCTCAAACCAGGTACAAGACAACCACCAGGCTACCACCACCTGCACACAGATGTGTGGCTGGAGACTGCTAGATTCCTTAGTCCTGTCTCCATCACCACTGGTCCATTGCCACAGGACTTTTGGAGGATGATATAGGACAGCGTGTTGTTTGCTATGTTAGAAGTCTGAGCATGACTTTATTTAATGTGAGGAAGCTACTGCGTGGAGACAGCAACCACACAGTTTTGGCAAAGTGGAGGTCTGGGCCCAAATGGCAAGAGAGAACCCTAGATAACAGGAGACTTCCATCTTACTGCAGCCTTCTTCCATCTTTACAGCTATTGAGATACTGACATCTCCTGCCTTACCTGCTGTTGAGCACTTGGGGTTGGACTGTGGTTTGTCTGAAACCTCCCCTCAAGCCTGTTTGCCATGGGTGACCCTACCAGGAGTGTGAGACTCTGGGCAATGTAGCTCTGAGGATCACTGAGACATACAAGCCTCTCCATCTTGTGAAGATCTCAGTCTTGTGAAGGCTGCAGAGGAGGAAAGAGGAGTAACTTGCACCCTGGGATTATGAGATACAAATGCTGGCAGGAGCTACTCAAGGCTATGCTCTAAGCTTGAATGCTCAATAGGGTCAGGGTAGGCCACCAGCAAGTCTGAAAATGCTTTAGATTTTGGTGCTCATTCTGCTGGTTTCTGCATGTGGGTTGTTTGCTAGGCAGTGCTTGTCAAGGGGCAGACCATACTGCCACCAATTTCAGTCTAGCATAATCTAATTAGCCTTTGTGAAGTTATTCTTCTGAAATGGCATAAATATAGCATCATGTAAAATGAATTGCAGTTCGCCTGACATTATGATGCATTGCACTTTAACACAGCATTGCACCTCTCTGTACTTTGGGTACACATTTACTCCTTATGTTAAATTATGTGGCTGCTCTCCAAGCCAAGCCAATTAAGAACTGCTTGTTACCTGATTACATCAAAATAATCCAAGTTGCTTGCATTTCAGTTCTAATGTCATGCTCTCTTCTCTTCAGTTGTTTGAGCTAGTCACTTTGTCCTGTGGGGATGACAAGTCAGAAGATGCTGTAGGCAATTGCTATTCAATCCCTGTAGCTTTTTGCAGGAGACATTTTCAAAAACTACAGGCTGAAATCCTAACTTCACTGAAACCAATGGCAGTTGACTTCAGTAGACGTAGGATTTCATTTGCAACATTTTCTGCCCCTTGGGCATTTTTTCATGGAGCATCACAGCTAATGATCTTACTGGACTTTTTTTTAATGACCTAGATGTGCCTGCCCAGCATATACAGGATATTTATTAACTAATGATGGTCTGACTATCCTCTGAGATCTGCTTTATGTCAGCCTAGTGGAGTTACTCCTGATTTACACTGGTTTGAACCAGAGAAAACAAGTATGTTGTTATTAGCAGGGATCTATTTTGTAGCTGTATTCATCTGAGAAAAAGAGATGCACAAAGCTCTTGCATCAGAGGCAATATTGTTTATTAGACAAACTAAATAGTAGCAAAACAATCCCTCTCTCTTTGCAAGCTTTCAGGCACATACACCCTTCTTCAGGCTGAGGAAAATTCAAAGATTGTAAAAGTCCTCCTAGGTAGAAAAGAAACTCAGTTTTGCACAGGGGAAGTAGAGGGTGGAAGTTCATTCCCCTGGATATCTGAGAGTCTTTTTGTGAAAGTGTTGTTCTATGATGTGCAGATTAGGCTGTCTTCTTGCCTGGAGGTATCCAATGTCAGAGGCAAACAGGGAGGTGAAGAAATCCTTCTTTCTTGGGTAGCAATGAAGTTTACTTTTCCAGATGGCTAAAATATTACATCTTCCATGTTTCAGGGATCTAATTGTTATCAGCAGAGACTCAAGTCTTGGTTTTCAGGTCCCAGTGTTTTTGCAGAGGTAATATATTTGGCTAAGGGTCCAAGCATGACTAATTCCTTTGGTATGAGCTGTTAGAACATTAATCCTGATGATCTCATTGAGCATAAATGTGATTTCATAAGCCATCATAGGAAAAGAAAAACAATGAGAAGAGTCAACTACTCTAACCTCTGTGTGTAAAAGCAAAGACAAGTCTTAGAAGTCCTCCTTCCCCACATTCAAGAGCCTAGAGTATTGTAAGCCTGACAGCTTTGTAGCTGTTGGCCATATCCTCCCTTCAGAAATATGTTGAGATGGTCAAAGGGTAATTCTTGGCTTAACATATACTTCCTTTCACTCACAGTAGCATAAACTAGATCATGCAGCAAATATCCTGTACATGCACCCATACCTTTAGGGAGGTTTGCTGTATTAGAATCTGGCCTTTATTGTGCTTTTTCTGCTCTTTCTGTGTGCAGCTGCCAGTGTGTTAGCAATAATGGCCATCGCTTACACCTGTTGAGTCCTTTTCTGTACAGGACCTGAGTTGTCATATTTCACTTGTTTTAAGAAACAGGATTTATGAAGTAAACAAGTCAGCAGTGCAGCTGAGGGGGTTTGGGTGCCATTTCTCAAAGATGTGTTCTGTTGCACATAAAGTTCAAGAAATGTTTTGAGATTAGCCAGTGAGGTCTGGGACAAACAGGTCTTAAATGAAAGGAAGTAGAGACAGATGACAAACCAGTGCTGGGCACAGCCCATACCCAGCGCCGGGAAGATCACTGCTGCCGCTGACCCCAAGCAGCAGCACGTGACTTCTGTCATCCCACGTGTAGATCGGGGGCACGCACCCCCAGGAGGACTCCAGTACAGCCCCTGCAGCCCTCCTGGCATATATTCACACTCACCCTGGTCATCCCACATCATGTTAGGCAAGGTGGTCCCTTTAGGCTGGTGAAAAAACAACACAAAGTAATCATTAAGCAGATTGTCTTTTTCCTGGGTATCGGTAGTCAGCTGTCCCAGCTGTTCAGCAGGGGCCCAATGTTGCCCTTGTTTTTCTTTTGACTCCCCACATATCTGAAGAAGGACTTTTTATTGTCTCTGATTTGTATAGCCAGTTGGAGTTCAGTGGCAGCCTTGGCTTTTCTAGTTCGCTCCCTGCAGCTGCAGACCAGTGCAAAATATTCCTCCTCAGTGGTATTTTCTGTCTTCCGTAGGCCTCTCTTTTTAGACATACAAGGTCCATGAGTTCCCTGTTGAGCCAATGGGGGTGTTGAGTCCTTTTACCATGTTTCCTATGAGTTGGGATGGACTCCCCTTGTGCTTCTAGGATCACTTCCTTAAGGAGCAACCACTCATCATGAACTCCTGAGCTTATGAAAATCAGCTTTCCTACAGCCAAGGACTACTGCATTGCTGACTTGCCAGCTTTGCGATGGATAGTGAAAGTGATCAACTCGTGGTCCCTATCACCCAGCTTCCCTTCGATTCTTAGGTCACTGATTAGATCATCCCCTTATTACCAGGCCTACATTCCCCTTCCCCTCCCCCCCTCCCCACCCATTGACTGCCTCAATTTGCATTTTCACTGTTTGGCTTTCTCCCATGCATATTGGCCTCTGATTTCTTTTCTATTGCATTCAGGAAGAGCACAGACCGACTGCAGATGTTTCCTCAGCCTGATGAAGGGTGTTTGTACCTGAAAGCTTGCAAAGAAGAATTTTTCCCACTATTTTGTTGGTCTAATAAAAGATATCAGATTTACCCAAAAAACTTTGTCCTCCTACAAACTAGAGAACTTCACTGAAACGTTGGTTCAATTTGCTCTTAACCCTGGCTTTTGCATCTTGAAAAACTCACTGCTGCTCTCTGCTGGAGATCCAGGCAAAGCTGCCACTGGATTTTGGAATGCATCCCCTCACATTTTTTTGCTACTCAGGCACAGCTAAAAGCATGGTTTTCTTGTCACAAATGAAAACGAGCAACTAAAGGATATCACTTTCAAGGGCCTAGTGTGAGGCTCTTCCAAAATGAAGCTTCTTTTCCCTCCTGGCTTTATTATGCCTCCCTGTTTAGCTCGAAAGAACTGTTATTTGTGAAGTCAGCAGCATCTAGCATGCAAGCATTTTCCTGATGAAATGAAGTAAACTGCAGACCGGGCATAACTAATTAGAACCTCCATAAAATAACATCTATTTCCACAGATGGGAAGCTGCTTCCCCTTTTTATTGCTGCTTCAGTTAATTAGTTATCTCAGAGGTTGCATCTACATTACTGGCATTGTGAAATACCCTTTTGTTAACTACTTTTCATATACTTTTATGAAGTCGGCCACTGAAACGTGCTCATTTATCTTTATGGTGTCAGGCTTAGAGGCTTGCTGAGAGCTGGATGCCAGATGCCGGGATTATAAAATAATGTTTGGCTTGTCTAGTGCTTGGAAGGAAGACAGAAGGTGAACGGATGCAATAGGATTGTCCCAAGCTACAGTACTTGGGGACTCAATCTTGACAACTTCTGCAGAGATTTTCAATCTGTTTGCTTCATGCTGGGTGAAAAATATCTGTTCCTTTATCAGTTTCCCACATAAGTACCTCTGCTCTGTCTGTGCTATAGCATAAGAATGGAATGGCCACCCAGAACTCCTCAAAACCCTACTCTGCAGTGCTTCAAGAAACCTGTCAGTTAAAGAAAGCCAGGGTAGCAAGCAGAGGAGAGGGGCTGTTAATATACTTGACTTGTGCATTTCAACAATGTTAAATGTGAGCTTCCATTATGTCAATGAAGTAACCCTGCAGCAAAGGACTCAAACTTGTAGCTAGGGGCTTTGTTTTGCCTTCCCTGACTGATATATTTGCCCACTGGTTACAGCATATAAAAATGGCATGCATGAGTTGCACCATTCTGAGCATGTCTACACGTGCCGGACTGTGCGGTTGTTACCAGCATTACTGCACAGTCCCATCACCGCATGGTTATTTTTAACTGCTACTGCACAGTAGCATCACCATCATGGTTTGTGCCTGATGATGCTACATCGCTGTCGCAACAATGTACACCGATGTAGCATCTTGTGTAGATGCACCCTATTTCTCCATCCTGTGTCTTAGAATAGGCAGGGAACATATCTATGTGGGTCTATGCAGTGCCTGGCTCTCTTCTCCCCACATTAATTTTCTTACAAATATATTTGTCTTGAATGCCCCAATAAGATGTCCTTCTTCAGGGGGAAATTGTCATGGAACTTCTTGATTCCAGTTATGGAGAACAAGTGGGAAAGATCAGAAATGATGACCAAGGACAACAGCTTTTTGGCTGAATATTCACAAGCCACCTGCAAAACACTTCTTAGCAGTGTGGAGGCTGAGAAATTGGTAGTTATTTAAGATTTCTACAGGTAACCAAGCATTTCACCTTTGAACAGAGGGGAGTTTTGTCACTGACATCCATGAGGTCAGGATTTCACCAAATCTTTAATGAACAAGAGGATGCCACAACATGCAGGAAAAGAGGAGGAATAATAGTATGAAGAGCAGCCAGTTGCATTTTTCGGGGGCTGTCAGTTGACTTTAGGAAGAGTCTAAGCTTTACCTTAAGATTTGAAATCATTTCTAATTTCCCTCAAGTATTGTCCCTTTTCCTTTTTCTCCTTGAATTCGTTGCAGTAGGCTCAGATTCTTGTGTATCTCTTTAGTTCTGAGCACATGCATTTATAAATGTGCTAGCTATAATAGTCTTCGGTAGCACAGATTCTGTTGTGTACAGAGTCATAGCCATTTCCTTTTACTGCCGGTCACTGATCCCTTGATCTCTCACTCTTAATGACTGCTGAAGCACTTAGTTTTGATACAGTCTTGGAAGGACATGAGTTTTATTTCTGAAATAGCCAATAGCACTCAAACCAGCTATTCCTGTATGTTTCCACCCAGGAATTATATGAATTCTTCAAGCTGTTGTTCCCAAACCAAAGCTTTCCATATAGCAGCATGAGGTTTTTACTAGGTTTTTACTGCCCAGCATTTAGACTCAACAAGGACATGGGTGTCATCAATAATAATTGATCACTTTCATTATTGCATGGCAATATTTACAAAATCAATGTTCCATTTGAATTCTGAGACAGGGAGTGTTTGGGTTTTTTAAGAAACTATTGTAGGGCATACGTCTACTGTAAACAAGTACATAAAACATTGGAGGAAGAGAAAATAGCCGTCTGATGCAACATACTTCCCTATTTTTTATTTATTTGAATTTCGTTCCAGCTTTCTTTTTCTTGAGACTTCTCAAATTCCTTCTTCCTGAACTAATTTGAGATATCTTGTTTGAACACCATACATCAATTGCTTTCCTTGGTAGTTTAATTTCTGTATTTGTTTATATAAGCCTCATTATATAAGGCATTATTATTAATCATGTTTGTTTTGGTGGGCATGACTGGGACTCTAGTGCATCCTCTACAAACAGGGGAGCGGGTATTAATTTGCCCTGCTTCCCACATACAACAAATCAGGTTTTGTCGATGTAAAGCAGTTTGCAGGATCAAGGCCTTATTCACTATTGCCTGTGCTCATGACTTTTTGTTTTTAAATTATGAGTCTGGTGATTGTTTCGGTGTGTTTCTTAAAACACAGCCTATGGAATTGAGAGACTGCAGAAGAAATTTCTCTCTGTTGGCGGAGGGGTGTTTTTATTTTATTTTTTGTTGTCTGTCTTTAAGTAAGTTTCTAGTCCTTGGGGTTATGGAGAAAAAATTGAAACCATTAGCAAGTTAGTGTACCTTAAAGGTTCAGAAATCAGAAGACCACAAATGAGACTGTAACATTCATTATTTTGAGAATGTAAGATTCAAAAGAACAAATAATCTTTGAATGCTTGAGGTTGAGCAACACTGCTTATTTCCCAAATTATTTTTGTGAAAATGTCTTGGTCTGCAGTGAATTATCATTATTAAATATATGGTTAAAATGAGACATACTAGTATATGTTGAAATTTTAGCCCCCCAGAAACCAAAAAAGCTGAGATTTTATCCATTGGTCTTGATCTTCACACTTGTTCCTTTTTATACTTTTTAATCAGCCAGCCTTTAATTGGATGCAACTATAACATATTTACCTCTTAAGTTTCTTTACCTTGCTTGAGGGCTATAACATGTGTGGCTTTCCTATGAATAAGTATAAGGTCAGAGTTCTAACTACATTCTTGTTGCCTGATTGAAGACCCAGTTTGGAGCTCCTTGAAGTCACATGGGGTTTTCCCTTGATGTCACTGAAGTCTGAGCCTGTTTCTGAGGGGGGTTAATTTTTATGTGATAATTGGGTCTGCTGTGTGACTGCGTGCAATTGTAAATTAAAATATTTAGCCTTTTACAAATATCTGGTCATATTTTACATGTCCTCTTCTTACAGCCAATCATGCCAATCATGCCCATTCAGTCTTCTGGATGAAATGAAATGGGACAGAAGAGGGAATGTAGATAAACAAAATTTAAATGGTGATTGAAATGTTTTCTTGTGTTCAACCAATTCTGTTGATTAACATACAGTTGACTCAAATGCCTGAAGATAATCACTTGGGAGAAATGCTGGATTGGGTTGACTGATTGGGCCAGCTTCCACAGTTGCTACCTTCTGACTTTAAATGAGACAAACAATGAAAATACTCCATTTACTGTAGACTGATAGAGAATTTGTACATACTTAGTCTAGTTGAGTAATTTTACCAGTATTTGGGGAAGAGGAAGTTTTCCTGGTCAAAAAGAAAAGAAGAAAGAGCAAAGAAAAAATCTCATCATGGTTCTAAAATAAAACTCAGAAATTAAAGAACGCAGCACAATAGTTTGGGGGAGAATAAAGCCCAAATATGCAAATCTTTTGATTTTCTGCACCAGTGAGTTTCTATTGGCCCTGTGGTTGATGCTTGATAAAAGTATACATTGGAATGCAACTATTATACATTCAAAATGTCACATTCAGAGACATTACTTTGAAAGACAAAGGGTAATTTATTGAGAAAAGGGTGTCATTTAGGTGGAAGGAATTGAAGAGAGAGAGAGACAGTTTCTGCAAAACTGCCAAAAGAAGAGACTATACTGGATCATCTGATAGTCAGAAAACAGCTTAAAATTTCCGAGGCTGCCCTTGAGGGATAAGAAAGCAGAAGCAAAGGACAAAAAAAGGAGATAGAGAAGTTTTCCTTAAATGCAGGAACAATAGAGAACTGAAAAAGTATGGTGAAAAAATGTGTCTTTCTACTCAATGATGATAACCAAGAAAAGATAAAAATGTAATTTGTAAAAAGCTGTTAAATTGCCACCAAAATTGTAAGTGATATGGAGAAATTACAGGGGAAAAAAATCTTACCTGTCTTTCTCATAACAACCCTTGAAAATGAAATAGACAATGAACAGAGCAGAAGAGAAATTTATCTGAGACAGTAAAAACAAGGAGTAAAAGAATCTGATGTTGTTTGTATAACAGGTGCCGATCAAGTCAGAAAGCTTTACCCAGGATTCTTCACATCCTGCAGAATAAAAATGTTTGTGTCATTTTATCTCCAAAAAATGTAAATCTGCAAATCCATATCTTTTATTTTTTTTTGTTTGATTATGAGTAATATATACATAGCAGTCTGTGGAAAAAGTGGCATTTCCATATAAATAGACTAACCTGCGCAATGCTCAGAGGTGGGCAAGGGGCTTGAGCATTAGGCAGTTCAATTGTTATTCATTGTCAGCCCTTTCAGAGGCAACTTTCCTGCAACTTTTAAGGCAGGTAGAGTATTGAGCGACAAACTTCAGAGCAAGTAGAGTATGCAAGCTAGAGAAAGAAAATCTTTTAATAATTTCTACCAGAGACAGTTTAAAGCTGCAGTGTCTCCTAATGCAGGGAAAACTGCTGCTGTAGTCAACAGCTTTGACTGCACATGAAGCAAGCTGGGCTACTTGAAAATACCATATATGAAGTCTTTAAATGGCCATAGTACCCTGGTTACATCTCAGGTCAGCCAGTAACATGTGCAAGTGATAGGAGAAGCAAAAGAAAGATCAGCAGGAGACCCAGGCAGTGCAAGTGGTGCTAAAGGAAAAAAAGAGGCACGAAAAGGTGTTCAGAAAGAGAGACTGGATGCAGCACTAGCAGCTGTATAATAAAGGCCTTGTCCTCACTGACATAAAGGTGCACTTGTTTTTTAACAGAGAAAGCAGACTTGCCCCAGGTATCTTGCTGTACACTTCTAAGTAGAGCCAAGGCACCAGCAGTGTTTGCCTTGGGATAGCTAGGTAAGATCAGCATCATACCCCCTGCCAATGGTTGACCTTGCCTGGTTCACCTCACAGTAAAGTGCCTTGCCTCTCCTATGTTTCTACTGTGAAACAGTTAATGCATGTTATATTTATCTCACAGCTACAACACACCTTTTTTGTCAGTAAATATATAACAAAAAGACATGTCTAGGCAGCACAACGCAGTGCCATGCAGAGAGAGCAGAGCTAGCTCAGTTACTGGGAGCAGTAGAGCCAAATCAGTGTGGTGCTTTCCCTAGGCCAGCGTACTCTACTTCCATGGGACTAATTAGCCCAGCCAGAGTACAGTGCTAATCTGGCTGTGCTGATTCTGATATCCAAAGCAGTTGGGAATGAAGACAAAACTCCTAACAGAAAAAGTCCTGTGCTGAGCAAAAACCTTAGGGAAAGTATTCACTAGGTCCAACCCCCAGGCTGCTGCACCTGCTTTCTAACCCACTTTTCTGGCTTTGCTTTCAAGTTTGAGCTTCTCACTGGCAGGGTCCTGAACAACTTGAGCCATGCCTCCCTCCTTTCATTTCCTGCTGATTCCCGCCTTGACTCCTACGCCATCCTGGTTTGCATATATATATCTCCTGATTTATGTTTTGTATTCCACTTCTGGCTTCATACCTTTTTCCATGCTGTCCCTTCTGTCCAAAGGGAGCTGCTCTCAAGCCCCACCTTAATATCCAAACTGCTTACTGCTCTACTGCGAGTGTCAACTGTATTCTCTTTGAATTAGGTTGGAAGCCTCTTGTCTTGTGAATATGCTTGTACAGGTTGTGTAAACTGATGGCACTCAGTAAGTTATGTATTTACAATTTGCTTTTACAATATGTACAGTGTGCCTATCATTATCTGTAGGTACTGTGTACAGAAATACAAACAGCTCAAGCTAAGCACCCACCTGCTTGTTTGGGCCCCAACCATCTCCTTCAGCAAAGACTTAGTATCGTCATATCCCATTTCTTGGACAATCTCTTCAGTGATGGGATTGCAGATGTGAAACAGAATAAAGAGGCCTTTTAATGTTGCATGATGGCAACTATATTGCTACAGTACTTGGATATTTAGTCTAGATTACTGCAATATGTTTGGGGTTATGCATGAAGGCCATCCAGAAATTGCAGCTGGTTCAGGTGGCTAGTTGCCCATTTGCTCAGTGAAGCATGTAGTGCAGCACATTTTTTCATTGCTTCCCATTTGTTTATAAATACAGTGCTATGAGGCTTGGCTCCCTGGAAGAACACATCTCTCCTCTTGCAATAGCTAAGAGGCTTGAGCTGATATGATTTGAATGTAGGGAGATCTGGCAGGGAGCTTTCTTATTAAGGAGCCCCAAATCTCATTTCTCCTTTTATTTAGCAGGTTCCAACTTACTAGCAACTGTAATATGTCCTAATAGTCATCCCTAGAGCCAGCCTTTTGGGAAGAGAATGGATGGAGTACAGCTAAGGGGAATCCCTCTTCTATATAAATACCTGGGAAAGTAGAAGTTCATGATGCAGATGTATACATTGTACCACAAAATACATATTCAGAGCACTGGATGGGTAAACTTCCTGTTGAAGTCAAAATAAATCCTTTGGTCAATGGTACATTAGCAATGTTAATTAAAAAATCTAAAATAACAAGTAATAATAGATGTTTAAGTGCTATTTGAAATGCACATAACATACTCCCTCAGTTACTAGAGAAAACATTGCCAGAGCTAGATGTTGAACTCTGGAATATTTCCTTGCTTCACTGTTCAGATTTATGAAATATGAGATTTGTTCTAATGCAAACAAATCACTAAGACCAATCAAGCTTCAATTTCTCAAGGACAGGGATCATTGTATTTATGTAAAATCAAATTTTTAGACATTAAGGCTGCTCTAAAAATCCAATTTTTTTGCATGACGCTGGTTGATCAGGCATTTCTGTCAAATCCCCAGAATAAAAGTCTTCTGGTAAATGAGATGTTGCAATTTGTATTAAGAAAATCATGGAAATGAGCTATTTCATAGACATTTTTAGTATGGGACATGTTTCATATACGCATATCAAGAAATAAATTCTGACTGCATTATCATGGTTTACCAAATTCTGACAATCCATGCTGTTGGCTAATATATTGCAAGGTAAAGAATATTTCTCTTTGGATGAGTGAGTCTGTTTTTAAGCTCTGTGTAATTAAATAGGTAGGGAAAAATATTTCCGTTACTTCTGTTCCATATTTTATATGGGGTAGACCAAGTTTTAGAAAACCCTCTCATCCACTTACTAATGCAGAATAGTAAGCTTTTTTTTCTTGAAAATATGGGAGTTTAAGCCGTCGATTTTGGCAGCATTCAACCTTTCTTTAAAGAAACAAAAATAAAGAATAAGGGGGGGAAAACTTTCTGGATGTAAATGTACTCTTCCATCAGCAAACCAAGCATACTCGGTGCTGGTTCATCTTAAAGAACCCTGCAGACTGACAGCTCAAATGTGTAGCCTGCTGTTACAGCTTTGCAAACAGCACCCGAATGAAATGAACAAGTCTCCCACTTTTCAGAACCGTTTAGGAAGCGGCAAAGCTTGTAGGTCAGTTTCTAGTTTAGTCTTAGATTTGACTCATAGGTCTGCTACTCGCAAGGACATTTTAATTTATATTTGTGCCAGTGTAGAACCAAGTATATTAGAGCAAGTGAAAATTGGGAATACAACAATCAAAGAAAATGAAAAACCAGAAACGAGGCACAGTCATCTAGAGCCAAACAAGCAGAATGCAAAGAAATGCCTTTAGCTGCTCACAGTTGAATTTAAATGCCATTGGGAAAATAAATCCACACCTGGAAAAGTAGGACAACTGCTGTTTCTTTCCAGACATCTAGGCCTCAGGCCTGAATAGCCTGTAAACAGTCCCTTGCTTGCTGTGTGTTAGAAAAGGTCAGGTCCTAGAAATACTGTATACAGAAAGAGGCAGCAATTTTGGGATGCAGTCTGGGTGATGGGGGAAGTATATGGAAGAGTTTGTTTTTGTATTTATCTACTTCTGTTTTATAGATTTAGATCTCTAGCAAGGAAAGTTTGGTAAATGATTTAAAGCTGTATAAGGGAAGATCACTGCATCTTGGCCTTTGGCAAAATAGTTATGTATCTTAGCTACTGAATCTTTTTTTTTTTCCTGACAGAACATTTAAATGAAAAAACAATAAATGAGAGTGCTGCATTTTTTCAATATTTGAGGCTGGGTTTGGAAAATGAATGATGTACTTATTAATAAAATCCTTTAAGAGGTTTTCTTTTTTCTTAAGAGAACGTAAATGTTTTGGAGCCTTTTTGATGAGCTACAACTGTCTTCTTGGTGGAAACCATGTACTTCAGATACTCAGCTCTTCCTGCTGGAATTGCTTGTATTGTAGAGCAGAAAAGATACAGCAGGGCATTCATTTTGAATTCTTGTTTGCCAACATTTATTGCCTGTTTGCCATGATCTGAGTGATGTTTGAAAGGTTTTACTGAAAATGTAGTGGGGGCACCAAGTTAGTTATCAAGGCACTGTCTAGTGCAGCGGTTCCCAAACTCTGACGCACACCACCAATTTAAAATGATATAACCTTAAGTACCACCTGCAAATTTTTGTCATATACAGTAATTATAATAAATCTGTTAACTCGTACCACTGACAGGTTGCCTGCATACCACTGGTGGTACCTGTACCCAAAGCTGACCCTAGCAGGTTTTGGGGTCCAGGGCAAATCAGCCTGTGCGGAGCTCCCTGAACACCCTGCAGGGCCTGTGGGACCCCCCTCAAAAGCAGAGCAAGATCCTGGTGTCACTTCCAGCAAGTGGCGCCACCTGCCTGGGTCTCAGCTTTCCCGTCTGTACAATGGGAGCCGGCGGGCACAGAAGCAACCCGACAAACGCTGCTCTGGACCGGTTCCTTCGCGCTTCTCCACGGCTTGGGGAGATGACCAGATCGGCGGCCCAAGGGCCCGAGCTTGCGGGCGGCGGAGGGGCTCGCTCCGTGCAGGTGGCAGGGCCGAGGCCTCACGGCCCCAAGTAAGTCTCTCTCTCAAACACGGCGGCTTGGACGTGTCCGGCGGACGAAGCGGCTCCCACGCGGGGCCCGCTGCTGGGTCCAGCAACCCCCCCGCCCCCCTCCGGCCTTCCCGGGGCAGCTGAGGCCTCCCGCGGGCGGGGCGGGGCGGGGCGGGGCGGGTTGCCGGGGCA
>NW_017729001.1:10291076-10294634 GCF_001723915.1 Gavialis gangeticus
CGGCGGCGGGAGGGGAGGGGAGGGGAGGGGAGCGGCCGGGCGCTTCCCGGCGCGGCGCCCCCGGCCCAGGCCTGTACACATGCAGGCAGGAGCTGGGCCAGGCCCGTGCCAGGGGCACGCCGGGCCGCACAGCCTGGTCTAGGCCTGACCCGTGCCCTTGGCAGTGCTGCTCAGGGGAGACTCCTGTGTTGGGTTCGGCCCAGGGGCCAGGCTGCAGCCCCCTGTTGCGGCGCTGAGGGGCCCCGACCCGCCTGCAGCGGCAGGGAGAGGCCAAGGAGCCGATGAACAGCAGGGGCAGGATGCCCGGGAACATGAAGACGCTGGACCCCCGTTATTTTGTGCTCATCAAGCCACTGCCCAGTCCCACACAGAAAGGAGTGAAGGTGCGGGCCAGGAGTAGCACCGTGTACCGGCGCTGGGAGCCCAAGCAGGAGGACGTGTTCTGGGAGAACTACCACCGACGGCACCAGCAGCTCACTCGGCAAGGGTACTGGACCCCCAGCTGGAAACCCTACCAGGAGCTTGGGGAAATGCTCTACCTGGAACCAAAGAAACTCACCCTTTACTACTTGGGACAGCTCCCTCAGGTAGGCTTGCCTCTCAGGCTCTGTTTTCTATTGTTTCCCATTTTTGGTTTTCAGTCGACACGAGAAGAGCATCGTGCTGTAATTAAATTGCAGAGACGCATTCCCATAGAAAAGAGCAGTCGATTTCTGTTTAAAGAACAAGAAGGGGGTCTGCAGCAAGGTGCCGCGCTGGCCTATTAATCAATAATTCCAATATGATAGAATGAATAATGACAGCACAGAACATCTGTACAGACGAAGCCAAATGCAGCGCTCTGACCTTTTGTGTTGCAGATTGAGAACCAAGAAGAGAGGTATTCAGAGTTGAAAGTTTTAGTACTTACTGTTTTAATGGAGCGGAGGAATTAGAGGAATAAGAGTGAAACTTAGAGAAGGAGGAATGCACTCTTTTGTGGGATGGGTAATCAGATCACCCCTGAAAAAGGAAGGAAAGGAAACAAACAGAAGAGGCAATATATAAGAATGAGAAAAGGGCGGTTGCACAGAGAACAGGAGTCGTCAAAGAAATGATGGGCTCATAGAAGGGGTGTCAGACTCACTCTGCCCATCCGTTGGGCTGGATCTGGGCTGCAGTCCATACATTTGATACCCCTGATCTATAGAATGGGCAGTGAGTTAGGAACTGAGTGTAAAAGGGACATGTCAGAATTGGAAACAGCATGATAGGTCAAAGAAAAAGATGAGGGGCTAGGAGTGAAAAAGGTTATCAAAGAGGGTGGTGTGAAAGCCCCTGAATCAGTTAAAGTTATTTCATGTTATGAACTGTATCTGTATTGGAGTTCACAAAGTCAACTATTGTTAGCTGGATCTGCTGTTACATTTAATACCCATTTAAGTATTACTTCATCATAGTCCCCTTGCTGTTAGATATTGTGTAAGTGGGTAGAGCTCTACCATGGGTCTTCATTACTGTCTGATTTAATGACAAAAACATTAGTTTGCTTGGTTGCACCTGAGATGAAATTGTAAAATCCTGTTTGTTAGCTGTAGGATTGCTGCCTTATGCCAGAAAATTTAAGTCTCCCTTATGTTCATGCTCTCATCCAAGGGAGGTAACTCCACCTGTTGTGTGAATATGCCCGAATACTCTTCTACTCTCTGCACCCCAGTAACTATAATGATTTCAACTGAGCTATACTTTCTAAAGTGGTACCCAAGAGGCAGTTGCTTGCAGCTGTCATGGAAAGCAGTAGTGGTGTGGTGGGTGGGAGGAAAACAGAGGAGAAACTAATCACCCACTGCAGAGGAGATTCTGTCTGCTCACTGCTTAATTCTCTGCAGTGAATGTATGTTGGAAGAACATTTAGAGATATAAAGACTTACATTGACTGTTTAAAGCTTTCAAACAGGCACTGGTTCCCATGCATTATTTTTCTGACTTTCTAACGTTTGATCATCTTGCCCTTTTAAGTCAAAGATACGGTTCTGTGGGTACATGGGTGTACTACCAATATAGCCATCATCTTTGACCTCTGAAAACCCTTTCTTCTGAACCTACAAATACCTTTTAAGGTTGATCTTTCCATTACAATGTGGAAGTCAGTGGAAATTTTGCACAGGATATGGGCATTATAAAGGGAGATATTGAAACTGAGTTTGAATACTGGTATTTGAGATTTAAGTCAAATTACCAGGTTAAAAATGTATACTTTCTGCAAAAATGAGCTTGATCTGGGTCAGGTCTGTATTAAAAATACGGTGTATGACTGTAACTTAAATTGGAGATTTTCTAAGCTCATGGGGGAATTAACTGCCCAACTCTTTTATTATTGTGGGATTTGTGTGGCTAAACCCCCTAGTCAGCTTTGTAAATCTCAACCTAATTTATGTAATAAAATATGATTTTACTTTAAAAGACCAAATGTACCTTGCCATAGCACTATGCTGGAATATTATTATGATTCACTATATATTCAGATTACTATACCTTACCATTTCAACCACTGGGTGAGTGAACTGTAGAATTGCTAGAAGTAAAAAATATAATCTCTTTGACTATATTTGCAATATAGGCCTTCCAAAAGTTAGCCTTTCATTAGTCACCTGTGGAGTGAGAGAATAGCAATACTGAGTAACAGTGAAATCTAAACAGAATAGTAAGAAGATTAGAACCCTCTGCGAGTTCCATAGATTTCATAGATGTCATAGACATTAGGGCTGGAAGGGACCTTGGAAGATCATTGAGTCCAGCCCCCCACCCGAAGGGCAGGAAGTCAGGTGGGGTCATAGGATTCCAGCAAGATAAGCATCCAATGTACTCTTGAAGGTGTTCAATGTAGGTGCTTGAACCACCTCCGATGGCAGGCTATTCCAGACCTTCGAGGCTCGGACAGTAAAGAAATTCTTCCTTATGTCCAGCCTGAAACAGTCTTGTAGTAGTTTATAACCATTCAACCTTGCCATCCCTTGGGGTGCTCTGGTGAACAAATGTTCCCCCAGATACTGGTGGTCACCCCTGATAAACTTATCGGTGGCCATCAGATCACCCCTGAGCGTGCGCTTTTCCAAGCTAAAGAGCCCCATGGCTCTCAGCCTGTCATCGTAAGGTCTGTTTTCCTGACCTCTGATCATGTGCGTGGCTCTTCTCTGGACCCTCTCAAACTTCTTCACATCCTTTTTGAATTGTGGAGCCCAAAACTGAATGCAGTACTTCAGCTGCAGCCTCACCAAGGTCGACTACAAGGGGAGAATGACGTCCCGGGATTTGGTTGAGAAGCATCTATGGATACAAGCCAGCGTTTTGGTCACTTTACTAGCCGCAGCATCGCATTGCAGGCTCATGTTCATCTTGTGGTCAATGATGACCCCCAAGTCTCTTTCTTTCGTAGTTCTAGCCAGCGTAGCACTGCCGAGCCTATAAGGGTGCTGCAGGTTTTTCTTCCCAAGGTGGAGAACCTTGCATTTTTCGGTGTTAAACACCATCAGGTTCTCATCCGCCCAGTTGCTGAGCCTGTCCAGGTCAGCCTGGATC
>NW_017729001.1:10294656-10295101 GCF_001723915.1 Gavialis gangeticus
GGATAGAAGTCAGGCTGATGGGCCTATAGTTAGCCAGATCCACTTTCCTCCCTTTCTTGAAGATAGGCACCACATTGGCCTTCTTCCAGTCTTCAGGCACTACACCAGAGCGCCAGGAGTTTCCAAAGATCCGTGCCAAGGGCTGGGCTATGATGCTTACCAGCTCCTTGACTACCCTGGGGTGTAGACTGTCAGGGCCAGCTGATTTGAAGGCATCCAGCCTTTCAAGGTGTTCCTTTACGAGGTCAGCATTGATGGAGGGCAGGGGATCTCCCTCACCCAGACCTCCCTGTCCTGTAGTGGGCATGGGCATCCCATGGGACTGATGAAAGACCGACACAAAGTACCCATTTAATAGGTTGGCTTTTTCCTGGGTGTCAGTTGTCCCATCTGGTTCAGCAGGCTCCAATGTTGCCCTTGCTTTTCCTCCGGCTCCCCACATATC
>NW_017729001.1:10300101-10313979 GCF_001723915.1 Gavialis gangeticus
TCCAATGTTGCCCTTGCTTTCTCCGGTTCCCCACATATCTGAAAAAGGACTTTTTGTTGTCCTTGATGCCCAAAGCTAGTTGGAGTTGAATTAGACCTGGGCTGGAGTTCTTCTGTAAACTAATATCTGTTGACAAGCACTCTTAAATGGAAAATCTCCCAAAAAGAACTAAAAAATGATTGAGAACCTATTAGGACATGATTACATAGGAAGATGTGAACATAAGAGTATAATTATCATTAGCTAATTACACATTTATAGTATTATTTAAGTGCCTGGTGATAATAAGCGTATGATATTAGCCAACAAATAGGCCCCCCAAAAGCTGTATTTTTATTGCTTTTTTCTGTGTTGTTATTAAGTAAATCTGTTATCACTGGAAACTTACAATCAGTATTTGAATGCCTAACTGTTGTATTTTGGAAGATCTGCTGTGGTGATGTAAGTCATTGGAACACAGAATCTATCTTGCAATGAGAACAGCAAGCAATGCCAGCCAGTCAGACACAGGAATTGCATCCCACTGCAGTCCTTTGAAACCAACACTTCTATGCTGCAACCAGTAACAGTGACAGAAGAGGTTCAAAATGTTTAGTATTTGTGTGAGAGGCAAGGATTTTTTTTCATGATATCTTTTTATTCAATTAATTGTATCATTGGAAGAGTTGTTGGACAAGGTGTCAGGTATCAACTGTGCTTCCTCAGGTCACTTTTATTTGTGATAAGATGACCTGAGGAAGCCTGCTTTTCCTCAGGCCAATAAAGTGTCTATTATCTGAGGACAGTTGGGTGGCTCACTTTGCAATGGGGTTTCTATCTGCAGAAGTTGAAATTTCCTAGTATGTCAGTACGCTCCTCTTCTCATCCTTCAACCAGCGCCATCAGTGTCTTCAGATGTGTTTACTACACTGATTTTTTTTTTTTTTTTTTTTTTTTTTTTTTTTTTTTTTTTTTTTACTTTTGTTCTCATTTTTTTGCCCCTGTCTACTCTAGCAGTATCGTGATGCAGCTAAGCAGGTCATTCATGCCATACAGAACAGCAGGATTAAGTTGCTTCTCTCCTACCTGGTGCCCTAGCTTTTTAAAATTCTTTGCATGACTCCCCTTGACATGTACCATCCTGCGTTGTACCCACAGTGAGTCTGTGCCTAAATGCTAAAAGTCAACCCTTTAAGCATCCATTACATATAATTGAAAGTTACTTGATTTGGGTTGAATTTCTATTTTTCTCTCTCTCTCAAAGGTCGGGCACACACTGTGCAGATGACACTGATTCATTGTAAGTCAAAGAATGTCACTTTGCAGACCGCATTTTTGATTTCCTAAGTGTTCAGAGCAGTGTGTTAAAGGTCTTTTTCTGATTCCTTGGTGTAACAGTGCATGGTGATATTAGTCACCTTTATCATGTTCATATAGTTTCTTTTTCCATAATTGCTGTGACAAATTCATTTGCAAAACCTCTGGGGTGGCTTGTTGACTTTTTACATAAAAGCAGGTGGCCTTTTTGACCAAGCCCTAAACAATCCAATTCTACAAAATGCTCGGTATCATTAACGTCCCAGTCTGCTCTGTACTTGTGATAAGAGTCTGTTCTGTAATTGTGTGCTTTTAGGTAAATAGGTCACTAGATAAGATTGATAACAGCATCAGCAATGAAATGTTTTAAACCAAAACTGGAGAAGAAAACAGCAGTTGTATTGGCTAGAAATTACCCTGGCATTATTCACATTGCTGTACTTAAAGATCTGTCAAGGTATTCAATATGAATCCTCATTTTCAGAGAACTAAAAAGGACTAAAACTTCTATTGCAAAAATATTCTATTCCAGACTGAAGCTTAAGGACAAATTACAGCCGTTCCTGCATAGATAGGCTAAGGCAAAGAGGTAATGCAAGGAGCTTTTCCCTTTCAGTCCACACTTTCAAAGGGCAATCATAATTCAACTACCCTGCTGAGGAGAGCCGTTGAGGCAAGGCAAGTGGTTAGCACTAGTAGATCCAGCACGCTTGGGGAGAACACTTACTAATGCCCTATGAAATAAGTAGCCAAACAGAGTACCTCTCCACACCTCCCTCCAATACCTAGAAGGTATTATGGCTTAGCCCAGTGGTTCTGAACCTGTTTAGACTTAAAGCACATGTTGTTCAGTCTAGGGCACCCCTCAGGAGACTTGAGGCACCTGTTAGTATTCACTCATTTTTTTGACTACAAAAAAATAATAGAGCAATTCTTCTGTTGCAAAGAGCTTGGAAAGACCATAAAAGGTCAGAAAGCTTTTAACAGTATGGGTTCCTGTTTAAAATATCTTGGTTTATCTTGTGAATCATGTTTGCACACCTAAGAGTGCTGACATTCGATGGCACCTCACAGAACCCTTGAAAGAATCTCAAGGCACCCCAGGATGCCATGGCACCCTGGTTAAATTGTTCAGTTGTACTGTTTAGGTACAGACTCATAATTTAACAAATCTATATTTTTAAAGATGGGTTTAAAAAATTGATTTTTTAAAATAGATTAATAAATCAAAGGAAAAGAATTGGCCCATGTGTCTACTTATATTAGAAACTATGAAACTATATTAGGATCCAAATTCAAAACATGGCACTCACTCCAGTGAGTGAATGAAGCTTCAGACAGATTCTTCTTTACTCTCCTGTGTCTCGTGCAGCACTTTATAACATAGGTGACCTACCTGCAATGTGCTGAGGTCTCCTATTAATGGTAAGCACCTATAACTGACTGAAAGCAATAGGAATTGATGGCATTCATGGCGTTAAGCACAGGTGGTTGAAATGTCATATTGACTGAAATTTTCCAACAAAAATGCAGGAAGATAAATATGTTTTTCTTTCCATCTTCCAAAATTATAAATAAGGCAGGTGGCTTTATGGTTGAAAACCGACAATATACCAATAACATATTCCTAAATATTTTCTGAAACATGTTTCTATAATGTAAATATATTAACACATGGGAACATGACCTCTATATAGGATAGAGAAAGAGAAAAGGAAATACATAATGATACAAGTTTTGGAAGCCACTGCTCACGAGTAGCAACGTATGATAGAAAGATGGAAAGGGTAACTGAAATCATTCTGAATGCTTGGCCATGTATTTGAGCAGATTATTAGCTAGTAAAATGGGGCCCGCTCAGCACCCAGCCAGTGCCTGGCAGGAGTGGGCTACAGTGTTTACAGGTTAACATGACATGAGAGTAAGAACTTTACAAATGAATGTATTAACAGAAGCATTTTTTTTTTCTGTAAGGATTAATTCAACATATGCTTGAGAAGCTTAATTTGGCTCATGCTTCTTCATGTAGTACTTCTCCAGATCGACAGTTATAAGGTGAATAATTTGTGGAGTACAGTACTCCTGTGAATGGCTGCTCCAGAGTTACTTTGCTGTATGCATCTTTAACTTTTTTCTTTATCCAATATTGCTCCTGTCTGCCCTTGGGTGTCTTGAAGGAACAATTTCCTGGGAATCAAGATGCTGTAACATTATTCAGATAACTCAAAATGCCTACAGAGTTGAAACTGCATTGTATGGACCATATACAGACTGGAGTCAAATCCAAAGGCCTTTTACATGGGAAGAGGGTGATTTCTGTCTATATAATGTAAAAGCTCCCATTGCTAGACCTGATGGGGCTTAAACCTGACACTGGTACAGAACTAATAAAAATCACTTTGGCCTTATACAGACATTCAGTTTCTTGTGGGAGAGTTGCTGCTTTCCTAAGAGAAACCACAAGTGTACAGATATTCAGACTTTTTCTTCTAAGGTAAAAATGTCTACTCCAGAAAAAAAAATTACCTGGGAACAACAGGGATTAAATCAGTCCCAGGAGAGTTTCTCCTGGAAAAGTGAATGGATTTTTAAAAATAGATTAATAAATCAAAGGAAAAGAATTGGCCCATGTGTTTACTTATATTAAGATTCAAATGCAAAACATGGTACTCACTCCAGTGAATGCTGTGGCTTGTCTCAGAAGAGAACATAGACCTCCAGCATCCCCCTCTCTCCCTACTTATTTACCCATTTTAATTATATGGAAAGCTCTGCGAAGGAAGCACTGTGCACTGAAGGTATTAAAGTATTTCAAACATTTCTTGATGTATATCCAGCAGGTGTCTCAGGGGCAGGCCTCCCCACAAGGAAGACAGTGTGTTGCTCGCTGGACTCTGTTGCTCTAGCATGTGCCCCCTTAGCAATCCCCACATTGTGCTGTACGGAAACCTAGGCTGATCATGGGCAGTCTGTGTCAGCCAGTCAGGGCTGCCCTACTATGCACTGCTGCCGTCTGTTGCCAGGCAGACTAAGGAAGCCTGCAGAGCGTGCTGAGGTGTGTGTACAAGTTCCTCCCCCTGTCAGCAATGTAAACTCTCCAGTCTCCAGGACCTCATCTTTCAAATATCTGTCCATATGGCTGTGGGTAAGTCACTCTACCAGGAGAACAAACCTGGGAGAATTCTCCCACATTATTTGAATGTGTGTACACATTATTTGACTATAAGGTAACTTTTAAGGGAAATTTCTAAGGAAAGTAGGAATGATTTCTGAGGTGTATAGTTTTATGGTGATTTTTGCTTTCTAAAATGACAGTTGCTTGCAGGGACTCAGAAATTTGGAATGTTAGGAGTCCTCCAGAATAGGTGAGAAAAGTAGAGGGTACAGAAAAGACTATCAGTGGACTGATAACTTCAGTTAATCACCTAACTATCACCAAAACATATGAGAGATTAGTTGCACATAATGTAAAACAAAAGAGCAGTTGCAAGCACAATTACACTATGATTACAATTTTAGAGTTCATAGTGTCACATCATAAGAGAGATTTTACTACTTACAATGTAAATGAAAGGGTACATCATCTTATGCCCCTGAGAGACCTGCTGGATATACATCAAGAAATGTTTGAAATACTTTAATACCTTCAATGCACACTGCTTCCTTTGCAGAGCTTTCCATATAATTAAAATGGGTATATAAGTATGCCCAACTTGGGTTTCCATGGAGACTTCTGTGCTTAATTAACATAGCAGGATTTTTCAGATAGTTTGTCTTTGCTCTGGCTAACCTCTGCTTGTTCCCTTTTTATTTTTGGTGTGTAAAATTTAAACTGTTCAATTTTTTTCTTTTGGCATTAATCACATAAATGTTATATTTTCTCTGAAAGAACATAGAAAAATAACTCTTCTGTTCAGTGATGGAAGAACATAACTGTGGCAGTTAGTCCAATAACTTTTCCTACAAGCTTCATAACCTCTACTGATAACTTGTATGAGTGAACCCTTGACATGATAATCATCAGAAAAGACAAAATCCATGCACGCTCCTCATCTGAGGTGACATTGTAGGTTTGCTTTTAATCACGAAAGCTGGTGTGCCCCATTAACACTTCCTCTATTTACCAAGATCACATATAGCAGCAAGGAATTAAGAAGTTTTACTAACTATTGTATATGGATGGCATTGACCTCCATGGATGGAGTCTGACTTGCTGGGATATTTGTACTTTTGTTGCTGTGTATTACCATAAAGCAGGCATATCAATCATATGGCTTGTGGGCTGAAGCCAGCCCATGGAGCCACTCTACCTGGTCTAGCAGGACAGCTGAAGTTGCTGAGTGTGGCCTGCCATTGGACCCTTTGGTCCCGTGGGCTATGGCCATTGGTGGTGAAAAGCTCCCTGGTGCCATCATCCCTACCCCCAGCCCCAGAACCCTTCCATGGACCCTCTGATGGACCCTCATTTCCAGACCCATTGCTGCTGCTGGATTCCTGGCACTGCCAGACCTACTGCTGCAGTGACCATGGCAGCTGCCCCACCCCTGCTGCCCTGGGATGGGTTGGGAGCAGGGCATATCGAGGCCCCAGCCTTAGCCCCACTGCCTCCCTCACCACTGGGGCCTCAGTCTGCACCCCCCCTCCAATGGCGGGGAGGTAGGGAATGGGGCAGAGGCAGGCCCTGAACACCTGGCGTGCGGCAGGGGATGGAGCCATAAGCAGCTCATCTGGGGGGCAGGGGCATGGGGAGGGGAAGCACACAGCCCAGGAGGGCATGGGGGGTTGTGTGCCCCCAGATCTGCCAGCAAGGTGAGGTGGCACTGGCTCTTCCCAGCCAGGCTGCACCAGTGACACTGATAGGGAGGCCAGGGGTGGGGGTAGCTCCCGCCCAACCGCCCCTTCCAGCACCAGCATGGCCCAGGCCCAGTGAGAACAGCCCAGCGCAGCCTGCCCCCACCCCCCACCAAAGACCTGGGGGCTGGTGGGCATGGGGGTGGGGGGAGCTGCAGCTGCAAGCTGGAAGACTGTGCCAAGCTGTTCTCAGCGAGCCTGGCCTGTGCTTGTGCTTGGGGTGGGTGGTGCTGGCACCAGAAATGGTTGGCACCCATGTCCTCACTCCCAGCGCCACCACTGCAGCCTGGCCAAGAAGGGCCGGCACCATCCCAGCCCCAGCTGGTAACCCACCTCACCCCCACCCTGTCAGCAGATCCAGGGGCACTCTCTCCTCAGTGCCCTCCCAAGCTGTGTGTCCCCCCTCCCCATGTCCCACACCTTGCACCTGGCTGTGCAGGGCCTGCCCCTGCCTCTGCCTCACTCCCTACCTCAGAGCTGCTGCAGCTGCTAGTGCTGCCCCACTATTGAGGGGGGCACATGTCCCCCCAATCTGTGTGCAGCAGAGCCAGCTGCCACTGTGAGCTGGGCTTTGTGCTCCGAGCCCAACTGCACGTGCCCCTTCCCTCCCTAACCTGCTGGGCTGGGGGAGGTGAGCACGTATGCACGCATGTGCTCAGTCCCCCAGCGTAGGATCAACTTCAAGAGGCTCCAGGATCCACTGGTCAATCAAGATCGACTATTGATGGTTGGTGATCATTGATGTGGCCGATGAAAATGACATTTTATGTGACCAAAAACTGACAAGCACAAACATTACAGTGCTTGAAAATGGATTGTTAGTGTGATTCAACTGTGTGTCCAATGCCGAATATAATCCTTCATCACAATCATCCACCCATTTTTCACACCCTACTTAAGCTTAACTTTGTTTATTACTGTAGTGGTATTATGTTGTTGTATGTAAGGTGTTGCTATTCATTAAATGTTTAATAAAAGTTTGGAGGCATATCTTCTCCAGGTATGTAATGGAAGTGGTAGAAAGGAAGACTGGAATAATTTGATTGTAGAGCTTGAGAGAGGGACGCAGATTTTCGAGATTCTGGAGTGAAAGGCTAGAAAGGAGTCAAAAGGAACATTAAGACTGAGTTTAGGTGATAGAAAAGATAGTGATGTTGTCAGCAATGACAGGATGGGACGAGAGTATTTGACTTGATGGGTAAAAATAAGTAGAAGGCCGGGTAGATGTATACCTTAAAAACTAGCCAAAGTTTTTGCTATATATTAGGGGTGTGCAAAGCAGGCAGTATTTGATTCGGATTTGGATTCGGCCTGATTTGGGGGACAGTGATTTGATTCTCTGATGCGGTTCGCTGTTCCAATTTGATTTAGATGAATCTGAAGATTTGATTCTGATTCAGGGAATCAACAATTTGGCCATAGACACAGCTTTATGTTTTTATATGTACCTCGAGGTACCAGGCACGGATTCTGAACGCTGAGATGTTGGGGCAGATGGAGTGTCCCATGGGAAATACTTCCGGTCCACTTCCAGGTCTGCCACCGAGTGCATGGGGGACCCCCTGCACCCCTCTAGCTCAGTGATCAACCACAGGGGGACCCTGGGTGCCCCCCCGGACCCAGGAGGCACCAGTCACCAAGCCAGGGGGGTGGAGGGCAAGGTTCCCCGGTGCACTCCGCAGCAGACCCGGAAGTGGATCAGAAGTGCTCAGTCTGCCACCAGACATGTGGGGAACTCCCCATGGGCTCCTGTGGGATGCTCCATCTGCCCCACCACCTCAGCATTCGCAAGCTGGTACCTTGAGGTATGTAGAAAAAACATACAATGCTGTGTCTATGGCCAAATCATCAAATCTCTCCAAATTGATTTGGAGGCTTCTGATTCGATTCGGAGAGATTAATGGGTCTCCTGATTCAATTCGGATTCAGAGATTTGGCTGCTGAATCAGGCTGAATTTCCTCTGAATCGAATCAGGACCCAAAGCTTCACACAGCCCTACTATATATCTATCTATTTTGGTTTGTCTATAAGGTTGAAAATCTGTGCTACCTTCCATTTGATTTCAGACTAACATAGCTAATTATGTCTCTGCTCATGGGAAAAATAAGTTCAGTTTAAATATAATTTGTTAAATTTACAGATGAGACTACATTGTAACATATCTTTCTGGCACCCTCAACATATATACTACATCAGATCAGATTCTCTAGACTTTTTTAAAACTGTGTACTACTGTTTGGATTTACTAACTTAGATGCATCCCTCCCCATATTATATATAAACTCTATATTAAATGACATGTATTTACATTTTAAAGTCAAACAATTGAAGATTAAGAAGTACAAGAGTTAGGTTCCCTGCTTGTCTTAATTTAGTTCTTCATGCATCCAGCTTGTGCACTATATAGGAAGAGGTCCTGGAAAGAAATACCATGCTTACTCACATTCTACAATCACCTTTTCCCCAAAAATTAATAGTCCAAAATTGGAGGACACGTCTTAGGTGGGGAAGTTGATTTTCTGACCAGAATAAAAGCTCAGAGATGCTGTAAGATGCAAAAAGCTTCTGCTTCTTTTCCTTCTCTTCCATTCAGCAGCCACGTGGAAGAGCAGATTGGGCAGGGAAGCCTGGTGAAGGTGCAGGGGTATAGTCGTACCCTGCTTTGATTTCTGCTTAAACTTTCCCAAAGTTTAAAACCAGCTGCCTAGCAACAGCAGTGGCATTTCTACTCATTAGCAGTGCTAATGGAGTCAACTGACTTCAAAACGTATTATAATATCTATCTGAGTTTCTGTTAATTGCACTTCACTCCACAGGTGCTAATGACCGTGTTCCTTTTTTAATGGTCTTTATGTTCCACTAATCAAGCTAGCCTTTCTTCACCAATTTTGCTAGCTATTAGCTACTTTTGGTCTGTCTTCTGTTTCACAACTCTGAAGACTGTTGCTCTTTTCAAGATTCTGGATCCACCCATCGAGTCCAGTCTTCAGCAGAAGTTAAAGTTCCAGCTTTTGGTTGAGCAACCAAGAACTGATGACAGTTTAGCTTTGAAAGGGTTAAAGCTCTAGGTTTTTCCTGAGCAGGAAATGGAGGGTGAAAGAGATGAAGTTTAGGCTCAGTTTCTGCCTATGCTGCTGTAACTCTGAAAAAATCTTTTCTTTTCTTCATTCTGCCTTCCACAAAATAAGATGTATGTCTTGTTTGAGGAATGTGGTATGTGAGAAAATATAGCAATGCATAATCATATCATTAAGAGTGTATTGTAATATCTGTGCACAAAGGAGCAGAATTAAACTTGTGAGGGTATTGATAAACCTGGCATTTCCTGATTGTTGAGTACTTGATTATGTAACCTAAGTAATTCTCTGCTAACATCCTTTTTTTGTACGTATCTTCTTCATTGTTTTTAAAGGACAAAAAGTAAAGTCAATTTTTGTTATGTACAAGTGTCACAACAACCTTAAAAGAGAATAACAACACCGACATTAAATGGATTATTTAGCTCAAAAGATGGAAACCTGTACTTTTGAAACGAGGTTTGAGTTTTTTTCTTCATTCTATGTAAGTCTGATTTATCTTGCAACTGTGGTGTGCATTGTTCATGAGCATGTACGCAATATCAATTCTTAGTAGTCATTCTCTGCAGTCATTCTAGAAGAGGAGTGTCAACCTCTTAATGGTGAAGTAGCTGGCTTTATTATTAATCGTGACACAACACTTTTCCTATTCACATTGCTCAGCATCAATTAATTCACACAATCTAGGGAAATAGGTGAGAAAATGTTATCACCAGTTTACATAGGGAGAAACTGAATAAAAAAGTGAACTGTCTTTCCCATAGCAAACTAGAGTTATAATTTAGGATTTCCCAGTTTCCCAACTCTCATTTATTTCTCCAGATGAAATGGATTTCTCTTTTGGATGTAAACCTTCAAAGAGGTTATCTAACAGTTAAAAAGTTTAAATGTTAAACTGGGGTAGAGACAGAACAGAAGCAAGTAGTGTGCTCAGAAATTATGTTGTTAACACAAAGTGCAATCTTTCGTTAAGAATGGTTGCTTGACTTTTGAATATAAATACTAGATTTTAGGTGGTCCATCTACTTGAGCTTAACTGGAGAATAAGAGGTGCTCCATAAAAATAAAGGGTATATGATCAGCAAATTGTTTGACATATCTCTGGAACAGCAGCTAACCAGCAGGGTCCACACAATCTCCATGCTATTAAATTCAAAACAATCTAATCAGTTTCAAAAGTTCAATTTCTATTCCCAAAGGCTGCTTCCATAATGAATTAAGGGAAGCATATCAAATGTAATAATACATTGTTATTAAAGTCTTAGTAAACTTGCCAAATGTCAGACTGCTGGTACAGTCATGGTGCATTACACTTGTGTGATTACAGCTTGAATTGTCATTATAGCGAATTGCATTGCTCACCTAGATTTGGGAATTGATCTGGAATATCGTGCCTGAGGCAGGAAAGAAGTGCATTACAAAGGTGACACTTTGCGGTGAATTTTCAAAACATTAGATTTTTAACAGGTTTAGTGTTTCTCCTAAGCAGAGCATAAAACAACGCTTCAGGATACGTGGCAAGAAGAACAGCCTATTCCATGTCTTAGCAGAACTACCTCCTCTGCTGGCCAGCCATTGGCTGCTAGAGTGACATTTGCTTCCAGAGTTGGAAGTATTAAGTCCTATAACTTATAGGAAAGAATAGGAACTATGGGGAAATAACTGGTGTTCATACCCATTCTTTGATGTTTCTAGCATATATAATGAAAGCATTTTCTTAATCAAAGCAAGTCTCTGAACCTGGACTGTTTAATGAGTTTACATCAATACCAGATAGCACAAAATTTGCCTGGGTTTTATGTTTTGCTTTAAATTTAAAGCTCAAAACATGCTCATCACAGAGGTTGTGCAGATTCACCTTTAGTGCACTCGACGCCAGCTTAATTTCTTTTATCAAATCATGTATGGTTTCACATGGTTTTCCAATGAAATGAGATGAAACTCTGCTGTTTCATCTGACTCCCAGGGAAGATTATAGATTCAAAATTGAAACTAAAAGGAAAACTCAGGGGTGAAAGAACCTGTAGAACTGTCTTAAAGAAATGAGAAGCAAGGACTTTTGTAGGTGATCTTTTATTAGACCTACTTCATGGTTGGTCCAATAAGATATCACCCACAGAAACCCTTGTCTCTCGTAATTTGTGGACCATCACAGCTGCAACATCACTTCAACACTACCTCAAAGAAAATCACTGCACAAAAATGTTTTCATGCTTTCTGTAAACAGCTGAGTTTCACACAGTCGTACTTGACCCACAATACCAGCAGGTTGTTTCTTATGATTCTCTTAACTGTATCACCGTGTTTCATTAAGTCATGTTCACTACAAACTCAGTTAATAGGGACTAGAGAAGACATTGTTTTTATATCGCTCCTGTTATCTAATCTATAACTGATTTGTGCAAGTTACTTACCATTTTTACTCAAATATAAGACAAGTTTCCCCCCCAGTCAGCATGGGGAAAAAAGCCCCTTGGCTTCTGATTGCATACAGGAAAATCTCAAAAAGCAAGCTAGCCAAGCCAAATCTCAAGCAAGCCAAAAGCAGCATTTGCTTAGCAGTGGGAACCAGCTATGAAATTGATTAAATGGAGCCAACACTGAGCATGACTATAAAACACATGGCCCATGACCCACATTGGGCAAATATTATTTTACTAAGTATCTTACTCAAAGCATAATCAGTTTTGAATTAGGTGAAGCCCAGTAAGTCAAGTTCTAAGTCATTCGAGTCTATGTGGTTCTATCACTGGGTAAGTATCTTCCTTGTTATCAGTCTAGGGCTTGAGATACTCTCAGAAATCCATGGCAGGCATCCTACATGCAAGTCCTAGGCTTAGAAGCATTGGAACTCAAGGATGCCCACAGTCTTGCTTGGTCTTAACCAAAAGACCAAGAAGGTAGGGTAGTTAGTATAACCCGTATGAACAAGACATATACAAGCGCCCATTAAATGCAATCCTCTTCACTGCTGACTTTTTTTCAAGTCATGGTAAACCACAACATTGCATACAGTTCACTCAGAATCCCTCTGCCATGCCCTTTCTTGGCCTGGCATTTATAATTAGTGTGGCTCCACCTTCCATGAGGTGAAACTGGACCAGATTGCCCTGCTCCTCATCTACATATATATTTTTAGAGTATCCCAGGATTTGTGACAAGAACTCCCAGTTTCAGTTACGAGTGGTGGCTAATTAGCACATGGATCCTTTGTGGGAGGTATGTGGTTTATACACCCATACTGAGCAGTGCTGAGTTGTGGGGTCAGTATGGAGGACGGGGCCACACTAATTGTAGTTTCATAGTTTCATAGTTGCTAGGGTCGGAAGGAACCTCAATAGATCATTGAGTCCGACCCCTTGTCCTGGGTAGGAAGAAGTGCTGGGGTCATATGACCCCAGCCAGGTGCTTGTCCAATCTCCTCTTGAAGAGTCCAAGGTAGGGGAGAGCACCACTTCCCTTGGAAGCCCATTCCAGATTCTGGCAACCCTTGCCATAAAGATAATCATATGCTCCAGGCTGAGAGAAGGTGACAGAGGGATTCTAGGTGAACTGCATGCAATGTTGTGGCTCACCATGGCTTGAAATGCTGTTGACTCTGGTGGGGTCCAGCCCAGGGAACAGTATGGGAAATCATAAACCCTTTGGGCTTTGAGCTAATATGATGCATAATCTATACTTTTGTTCCTGGTTCTATAAGGTAAGAATTTTTAAAGCTATTTCATCAGAAAAAAATGTACCCTTTATTTATATATTTCTGTGCATGTGGAGTCCAATGCTACTAAAGTTTCAGTATAATAATTTACATTTATTAATAAGCAAATGAGAATGAAGAGTTTCAATAGGTAAATAGCTGACATGTTAGTGCTATTTCTACAATTCTTTTGTTTGTCTAAATAAAAAATTGCCCAAATTTTTCTTATTGTGTACTGCCTTCCAGGTTTACCAGCTGTCTGCATACCTCTAACATCATATGTTTTATATTTTAACACCTTAAGTGCCAATTATTATTATAATTAAAATTAAATCTGCCATTACATACTTTCTCTCACATACCCCCAAGATATGTCTTGGGTACCCCCAGAGGTACGTGTACCACAGTTTGGGAACCCCTGGTCTAAATCACACAATGCTTATGAGCAACTCATGTTGAATTTCATTTAATGTGTGCTTTAAAACACTCTTGCTATGTCATGGGTGGAGGACGTTGATGAGGCAACACTTCTTTGAAAATGAGGGAAATTCGCATATAGCCTGTGTAGATTATTTTCTCCTTCTTGGCCCATATTTCTCAACAGGAGAGCAGGGTCTGACAGTAAGAGGAGAGGGAAGGGGCTGCCAGGGTAAAACGTTGGGGAGGAGGGAGCAAAGGGCTCTCTGGTCTCCCAGATTTATTTCCCTGCTGTAGAAGTGGGAGAGGACAAATTCAAGGCAAACCTCCAATAATTAGATTCTATATCTGGAAAGTTATAATAAATGTATATATTTTCCATATATAGAGTTTATTTATTGGGGGGGTTGTCTTATAATCTGGATAATCTTCTAGTCAAATAAATATGGCATTTATTAATACTCAGAGTTGGTAGTGCCAGATAATACCAGTAGCACAGGAGATAATGCAGCAAAAAAACAATAGATTATTTGGTAAAGGTA
>NW_017729001.1:10318979-10321021 GCF_001723915.1 Gavialis gangeticus
AGTTATAATAAATGTATATATTTTCCATATATAGAGTTTATTTATTGGGGGGGTTGTCTTATAATCTGGATAATCTTCTAGTCAAATAAATATGGCATTTATTAATACTCAGAGTTGGTAGTGCCAGATAATACCAGTAGCACAGGAGATAATGCAGCAAAAAAACAATAGATTATTTGGTAAAGGTATATTAAATTATTTTCTTTTGTGTTCCTCACCATAATGTGTTGGCAACTCCAGCTTCCAAAAGAACAAGATAAATTGACTTACTGAAGTACTTCATTTCTAGAGTAATACTTTTGAATGTGAGATGCTTCTATGAAAAGCTTCTCTCAGGCATCTGCTGGATACTATAGGTCCAGCAGTGAAAGCAGAGGTTGGAAGTAAAGCATCTTAATTTTGGCTCCTCAGTACGCTCTAGGGAGAGACTGTTTGTCTAGCCCTATGTGAGACATTCAAGCTTGAGATGGAGAGGCAGTGTGGCCTCACTGACAGAGCATGGGATTGGGTTCTGGGCAACTTCTATTTTACTCTTGGCCCTCCACTGACCACCAAGTTGTATGTGGGCATGTCACTCACTGCTCTGTGCCTTACCGCACTGTGACAGGAACCCTGTATGGTAGTACAAAGGGATTGTATGGTTGACCTAACTAAGCAAATGAGGATCCATGGTGTTACAGTTTTTAAAGAAATTACCCAAGGGAGGAATACAAAGATACAAAAATTTTGAGAGAACACATCAGGTTTAATAACTGATGTCTTCCAACATTGAATTTAATCAAAGGCTGTGTAGCAGGGCACTAAGATGTCCCTGCTCCTTTAAGGGATGAAGCAGCCTGGCCAGGGAGCCCTGCAGGCTAGGCAAAGCTCCACAGCTGAAGGTTGCCTGAGCAACAGCCTAATGGGGTAATTGGCCTAATGGGGTAATTGGACAGCACCTGCAGGCAGTCAGATGTGTGGAAGGAGGCAGCGCCCTGGGGACATATAAGCTCAGTATGACAGAGCACCTTTTTGCCAGTCACTTTAAGGGCTATGAGTGACAGCAGGGCAGCCCTGATGAGGCAATCACATGACCTGGTAAGGGCCATGTGATTGGACGAGAGAGCTGAGCCGACTCCATTTAGCTCAGGCACTCAGGGCTGAGCCAGCAGTCTGCTGCTGGCAACCAGAAAGACATCACCCAGCTGAGTGGCTACTCAGGAATACCTTGGAGGTAAGGGCAGGAGCTATGGGGATGGTGGGAAGCTCCTGGTTCTGGGTATGACTTGAAACTGCACTGTGCTGGGGAAGGATGGCTTGATGGGGCTGCCTGTGGTGGGCCAGCTCTCCAGAAATGCCAAGCCAATTGCCTCCCCAGTGAAAGGTGGGTAGGGGCACCTTATAACCCCAGCCCTGTTACCTCTCAGCTCCATGTTGTTGGGGAACCCTGACACAGGATGGAGCCTATCTGACTCACAAAGAATTCCCTCCCCCCCACTACTTAAACAAAACTGATTAAGATGCAGTGGGAGATGTACCCAAAGCCTCCAGATAAGAGAGCAACTGCCCTAGGTCTCATTTGCATCCAAGATGGAACCAGATGACCATTCATTTACATGGGAGATGGAGAACAGAAAGCCCGAAGCAAAGACTGCAGTGAATTCTGGGATCAGATAAGCAAGGGAGCACTGCATGATGGGGAATCTGTGCTCCAAATGCTAATCAACCCACAGACACACACACCTCTAAGCAGAAGTAAAAGTTTAATTGGCATCTGGGGCTGTACATTCCCCAGTCCCACTATGAGAGGCCTGTTTAAACTTGATTGACTAAAACTCGGTTGGCAGGTTAGGGAATGCTGAGGCAAAGAGACCGAGTCAGAGGGGGTATGGGCAACAGTTGAACAATGGTAAAGGGTTCATCACAGCATCCAGCCCATTGGAGCCCTGATCATGAGTGTTGTCATACTTTTCCTGGGATGACTGGCGGAAGCCTCCCCACAGAAAGTTATGAATACTATCTGAAAAAGTCATGCTAAGCAGAGGCTTGTTCACAACAAGTAA
>NW_017729001.1:10323697-10323984 GCF_001723915.1 Gavialis gangeticus
GAAGAAACAATGAGGTATCCCATCCAAGTATATCTGCTATCCATAGGAATTTCAAGCTGTCTCCTAAGCATCTGGTTACTCCTTAACCTCATGTTTTTCCTGGTTATCAAGCAGTTTCTTGAGATGTTCCAAACCAGATAACCCCTTGTCAAGAGAAAAAGACAATTATTTACACTATTAAGAATGCTTTGAAGAAGCTGAATGGAGGGTATAAAAATCTGTTAAAAAAAAAAAAAGCAGCAAAGTGCGTTTGTGCTTCAAGGGGAGAAGTCTCTCTAACACCATCC
>NW_017729001.1:10324769-10333321 GCF_001723915.1 Gavialis gangeticus
TTATTGTTGCTTTGATGAACTGATTCTTGGCATATGAGGGTGTCAGCCTGTCTACGCTGATCAACCCAGCCGGGTTAGGCGTGTCACGTTGATCTGTGTGTGTTTGTGTGTATGACTGGTTTGGTGGCTGGGGGAACCCAGCCCCATTGAAACTGAGTCCTGCAAAATAGCTCCATTGGGGGGGGAGGACTTGCAGAAGGGAGATATACAGCTCCGTATAGAAACACAAGTAACACAAGCAGCACATTGATAGAATTACCAAGACCCTCAAAACATATCCCGAATAAATGAGCACACCCCGAAGTGATGGGCAAATCTGGTAACAGCCCCACTACCCAGTGGTTATAGAATGAACAATGGGGCTAGGCACATCTGAGGAGAGGTACCTGAGTCCCTGGGATTGTAAGACCCCAAGCCCCAAGAAGTGGGGCATAAAGTTAACCCCAGTGAGGGGATGGAGAGTAGTCCCAAGAAAGGGGGCAGGAAGAGCCTAGCGCCTGGTGAGGGGTTGGTGGTTAGAGTTGGCCTAGTGTTAGGCACAAGGACCGTCACCCATAGAGTAGGCTGAAGGAGGCACCCGAAGGACTGCAGAGGGATCGCCCGGAGTGAACGTAGGCAAGCCTGATGGCCTGAAGGGGCAGCTCAAGAGAAGCAGGGCTGGTTAGGAGTGGACTAGTTAGGGGCGGAGGGAATGAGGCCCTGTGAGAGGGGGCAGACTGTATGTGTAGTGTGCGAGAGGCCCAGCAAGGGACAGAGTTTGACCCAGCTTCTGACTGGAGCAACTAATAATTTGGATGCTATCAACAAGGCATGGGACATGGTAAAGAAAGGTCAGAGCCATGTGTAAACCCCTTGGCATTGAGACATTCAAAAAGGCAGCCTCCTGCTTATTGCAACATGTACATCCCAAGAAGTCATGGCAGGACAGACTGGTTAGACTGCCCTAGGCAGAGGGGCAGCCAGTATGGTGACTGGCCACAAGTAGGCTCCTTCATCACACTCAGGGCTGGAGCTAGCAGGGTTCACTTTCCCTCTGGAGATTGCCAAGGGAAGGAACCCAGCCTTAGACAGCTACTCAGAGATGTTTTGTTGCCTGCTTTACTGCCTACAAGAACTAAGGCTCCAGAAGTCTACAAGGTACCCAGGACTAAGAGACACACTATCCTAGGGTGGAAGTTGCCTTCTTAAAGGGGCATGTGATAGTTGTATTTGCACTGCCTCCCATTTTAAGGGCTGAGTCAAGCAGCCAGCAGGTGCTTGATTGCAGCAACCATTTTAAAACACTGGCTTCCTATATCAACACAGCAGTTTGCTGCTGACAGCCAGGCAGAAACAGTGCCTGGTTGAAAGGCTGTATGAAACATCTTGGAAGTAAGGGCAGGAGCTTATGGGGATGGTTTGGAGGCTCTTGGTCCTGGGCATGACCTAAAACTGCACCCTGCTGAGGATGGGTGGCCTAGTGGGGCTCCTGGTGATGCTGGAGTCCCTAGGAAATGCCAGCCCAGTTACCTCCCTGGTGAAAGGTGGGTAGGGGCACCTTAACTGCAGCCCCCATATCCTAGTGGGTAACCCAGCAAGGAAGTCAGCAGGACCAAGGGGTCCAGAGTGGGGCAAGGAGCCCAGAGTTTGGAAAGGTCATGGAGCCTAATGAGAGGCTAGGAGCCCAGAGTGTGTGAGGGGTGTGGAGCCTAGTGAGAGGCAAGGAGCCCCAACTGTGTGTGGGGCAAGGAGGCCCAGCATGAGTGAGGGGCACTAAGTCCAGTGAGTGTGGCTGAAGTTAGGGGCTGGGATATGGGTATACCTTGGATGCCATCTATGAGGCATGGAGTGCAGTGTAGGGAAGGTTTGGAACTGCAGATAGCACCCCCTGTCATTGGGGTATGTAATGGATAGTCTCCTGCATTTTCCACCACTTTATGGGAACAGCAAAATCATGGCAGGTGAGGCTGGGCAGGCTGCGCTATGGAGACAGGTGGGTGGGCTGGCATGAGACCCGGCCCCAAGCTTGCCCCTGTCACAGGGCATAGCACAGTCTCCCTTGTTATTGTTGTGTTGTAGCCCAGGGGCTTATGCTTGTGTTATTGTTTGTACTGGTGGTTTTGAGATGAGGCTATAAGGGGAGGTGGAGCCCTCATTAGTGTCCAGTGGTCAGGGCACCCAGTTGTGTAGGGCCTGGTACCAGAGGGGCAAAGAGACATGGGCCAGAGGGCCGAGTGCCAGAGTGGTGCACAGTAGTGACAATAATAGTATAACATCTGCGAGGCATGGGAGAGTTGGAACCATGTATTATGTCCTTGGTATTAGGGTATTAAAGGGGCAGCCTCCCACCTATAAACAATTTGTTAATTACAACAAAGATGCAGCAGGCGAGTCAGGTGGGCAGACTGCCCTAGACAGGTGGGTGGACTGATGTTGTGATCAGCCTCGAGACAACCCCTTGTCACAGGCTGCAAAAAAAAATATTTAAACAGGAATAGAAAAACATAAATATGGTGTTTTGGGTAATCCAAACAAAACAGAGGAGGTCAAAATTCAGTTACCATGGTTCTGCAGTGCATTTGCTTTTTTAATCTATGACTTGGGATTTGTTCATTTCTTTTTGGAATAAGAACATACTGTACTTAATATATTACTTTTCACCTGAAAAAAGGCCCAGATGCTTTACAAAGTAGATGGAGAGATCACATCAGCCACCATCTCTGGTTACCAGGGTGTGGAAACATTATTTGACAGTTTAGGAAAGAAAGTGATGATGATGACAAATAATGTAGCCAGTTAAAAGGGAAGAGGCAATGTAAGTAGGAAGAACATCATTATGCAAGTTGAAGTTTAGCCAGGACACCATTATCATTATATTTGGAAAAAAATAACAATTTTAAGATAAGCTGGTTTGAATCCTAAAAACTTGAACATAGCCCTTAAATTGGAATATTGCACGATACAGGCTAAGTAAATGAAGGTGTCTAACAGTGGGGGGGAAATCATTATTTGAAGCAAGGTTTGACATGCAGAAGAACATATCTGTGAAATCAGGTAGGTGTTCTTTCACTTTTCTTGAGACTATAGAATGATGTGTGTTAAATTCTGAACAATGGAAAGCAGTGTTTTTATGGCTTCTCATTATTCATGAAATGCCTCTAAAAAAAGCATTGAATGCACAAATATGATGGGGGGGGGTGCATAAAAGCAGGGGAAGAAGGACATAATAGAATGTCACTACATTCCTTGTAGTATAATGTGACCTTTCCATTAATTTAATGTTATGCTATTTGCACTGAAGGAGAGCTAAGATAGAGGATATTTTTAGCAGACAATAGTCAAGTTAATTAGGCAGCTATATGAGTGCCACACTTTACATTAAGAGCTCCAAAGTGGGGTATGGGGAATAGAGGTAGTAGCTATAATGTTACTATGAAATTTATTCATTTGGGGAAAAATAGTTGCAGGTTTTAAGCTTTCAGTATGTTATGTGCAACTGGTACCTGACACTTTAAATCGCATTTTAACGTGATTAGTAATTGTTTTCTAATCCATTAAGACAATATTTTTGCCTAGTTCTTCAATGACTTATTGTTAAAGCGTTTAGGTTTTCTCTCCCTGACCTAAATAGGTTTTATGAAAGAGATTAATTCTGAAACCTTTATTCATGTTAAGCAATAGCCCCCAGTCTGTCCCCATCTCAGTAGGCCTGCTGGCACCCCCTTGCCCTGATCCTTCCCACCTCTCCCCCAAGTTACTAACACTGGGCTCCTTGCATGGCTCCTGGGAGTAGGAAATGGCTGCACACACAGTGGCGACCTACTGCATGTGCCTGCTTCCAATCTAGGTGTAGGTGGCTTAAAGGAAGCTAATTATACCCAGACTGGGTGCAGCAAACACTTGTTCACACCCTGTGTGAGTAGGTACCAGACTCAGGCCTCAAATGATTTGACTTCATATTCTGTATGTGTGTGTGTATGTGCATGCCAGCACATGTTTAGATATGTTGTGTGCACAGGGCTATCCCTAGGGAGAGCGAATTGGGGTGACTGCCCGGGGGCCCCACAGAGCCCAGGGGAGTGGCCATGGCGACTCTGTGCTGCCACTGGCTTCATGTCTGGCTGCTTGGCACCCCACTGCTGCTGAATCTGCTGCTGGCTTCCTTGTATCAGGGGGCAGGGCCCTGCACAGGCCGATTTGCCATGGGCCACACACCCTGCTCGGATTGTCCCTGTGTGCATATGCGTGTGTCATTTCAGAGAGAATCCAGAGAAGCTGCTGAATAAGTTCAGGTGATGGTGATCTGACTCAAGCCAATTTTTTTTCATAGGCTTTATTATTAGTGTAAATCTAGAACAGGTTCCTAGAAGCACAGAGCAGACTTTTATTTCATTTTATGTGCCCCAGTGGCTGTTACCCAGCCTCGTAGCTGTCACTTTTGACATGCAAAGTTTGCAAGAATCCACATGGCTGTTGAGCATGCACAGTAGAGTGCACTCTGTGTGTGCAGGTGTGCTGCACCATATGGGCAGAAGTCCTGAAATTGTTGCCCAACATAAATGAGGAAAAGTTGGGCCTTCCTATGTTTTAGCCTAGTAGTTGGGGCACTCGCCAAGGGAGCAGGAGACCCAGGTTCTAAACCCTCCTCACCCAGAAGATGTTTGAGCCTGTACCTGTGCTTCCCAGTACAGTGCTCTAACCAGAGGCCATCAGTTACTATTAGCCAGTTCCCATCTTGAAGCTGGGCCACTGCACTTTATATTTACTATTTAGTTGGGAAGCTTCTTCCCTGTTGGGAAGCAAAGATTCACGTTAGAAACCATTAACACCATCCTCCCACCATTCCTGCCACTCGGAGCAGCAGGCATATCGTTGAGCCACAAGCTCTCTAGCTTGTATTCTTTCTTAGTCCTATGTATTTCCTTCATGGATTTCCGGGATACCTGCTTCAAAAGGAGGGCTAGGTAATGACTACAGGTTTCTCTTGATTTTATGTAGGTTCTGTATATGCGAATTTGCTCTTATACAATGACTCTTTTTATACCCAAAATTTGTTATATGCGAGGTAAATTCACTCTTACACAATCAACATAGGCACCATGCCCCAAGCATGTAAGTCTGTAGGGAGAGAGGAAAGAGCCGTGGGGCCGGGGCCCCACTCACCCTAGCCCCTGCTGCAGCTGCTCTGGGAGCAGCCAACACCAGCTGCCAGCAGCTGCTGGGCTGCACCATTCCCCAAACCCCCCCAGGGCTCCACTTGTCTCCATTCACCCCAGCTCCTGGGCTGTGCTGTGCTGTGGTGCAGGCAGGTGGTGTCAGCTGCGCCTGGGGCTGCTGCAGCAGGGGCTGGGGTGAGTGGGGAGAAGCAGAGGGCCGGGGCTGCAGCAGGGAGCAAAGCAGAAGGAACTGTAAGTGGGTGCAGGGCACAGGATAGGGGGGTGCAGCTCTTGCTGCTACATGCACCCCAGGAGGGCTGGGGCTGCATTGGGCTCTTCCTGCGGGGAGTGTGCCCCCAGATCTGAACATGGGATGAGAGCAGGCTGGGGCCAGCGGCAGCACTGGGCTCTTCCCAGCACTTGGTGGCAGCCCTGGAAGGGCAGAATGGGGGGGGGGGGGCTACGGCAAATTTTAGGGTGGCTGCAGGCCCCTTCCCAGTGCTGCTGCCCACCCTGAGCACCTGGAAAAGCTTGGTGCTGCTGGCCCCAGCTGGAAGCAACCACCTGCTCTCGTAACGCACACCAACGGCTTTCTGCCTGGTCTTTCAAATGGCGTTGGAAGCTATTGTTTTCTACTTGGCAAAAGTCCCTATTGCAGTGGTTCTTGACACTGTTAGACTCAAGACACCCCTCAGAAAATGCCAGGTCTTAGATTTGGACACTATGGACTCCTATTTGAAATCTCTGAGTTTATCTTATGAATCGTGTAGGTGTTTGCACACCAATAGTGCTAATGTTGTGCAATACCCTTTGGCACCTCTAAAAGGATCTTGTAGCACCCTAGTTGAGAATCTCTGCCATATTGAATTACAACAATATAGGTATATAAGAAACATAGCAATAACCCAATATAACTATACGGCGTGGTTCATTGACTCTGTGTATCTTATTCACAAAATTACTACACAGTTCTGTCATGTAGTCCACTTACAGCTACCTCAAACTTTTTTGAATTTTCTGAACATAGACGTTGTGAGAGCGCAACATAAAACAGCAAAAAAGTGCATGCAAGAGACAGAAGTTAACTAAATTCTCCTAACAGGCATCCACACGGTGACTGAAATTCACTGACTGTGATTAGAAGCTCTAATGCTGTGGAGTATTGGGAAAGGATCTGAACTGCAGCAAATGTGTTACAGATGGACGAGTTTATCTGGCCATGAGGAATTTAGCTTTTGCTGCTGGATCATGCAATGTTAAAATGGACTCCACATAATCACTTGCGGCAATACCTGATAGCAGAGTGAGCTGAGCCATGGGACTAGCTGTTTGCTTAGGGCCATATCCTCTCCTTTCTGAATAAAAATACCTGGAATTGGAAATATTTGCACTGAATGCTCTACAGCTTTTTATTCAGAGCAGATCCTCTGCATACCGAATTTCGTAGAAACAGTGGTGGTATAGAAACAGGTAACAGGATAGAGTATGAATTGCAAAGTCCAGGGAACTAGAGAAAAAACAGATATACATAAATTGTATATGCATGCAATGTGCTGTTCTCTAGGGATAAAATTTGTATCTGTGTTGTGGACCAAAACAAGGCCTGTGCCTACTTAAATCCTCCCAAACCTCTATAAGTACTAGCAACCTGACTGTCACTCTTCATCTCCCGATCCTTTCCTAGAAGCCATGTACATCTGACCTCTGTGGGCTACAGAAGAGTGTTTACTGTAGATTTTATTCTGTTATGATGCTTTCTAGAAGAAACCTACCATGTATAATAATGGAAATTCTCCAACTTCTTAAACTTTGCTGGCCAGATTTGTTTCCTCAAGAGCGTCTCTCTTTCTCACACATGGTTTGTTAAGGGTCAATGCTATGATTTTTGTGGGTATCTACCTTCCATTATGTTTTCCAAGCTGCATTTCGGAGAAAGTTGTATCTTTTTTTCCCCTTCTATCTCTTAAAATAGTTACACATGTGCCTCTTAATTTTGATCCAGAATGCTAGCTGCAGAGAACTGAATATCTAACGGACTCTTACAAAGATGTATTTATTTTTGTTGCTAAAATAGATCTTCTTTGGTAGTGTATCATTTCATTACATTTGATTTTGTAGAACTACAGAAAAAGTGGAATATGAATATCAGTGCCATTTAGCTTCCCTATTTTTACCTCAAGCAATTAGGTATTTTGAAGGAGGAACATAGAAATGGCATGAACTATGGGACAAAAATCTTGGAGAGACATCTGGTAATTGGTGAATTAGTAGCAACAGTTTTGAAAAATGGCTGTTGAATGACAGATACTAGGAACAATAGTTTCTAGTAGGTATGAGCAAAGTGGCAGGTTAGCTGGCAGACATATTTTACAAAGAATGATCCACTCATCACCAATCCCCGCTTGCCAAATATGACAAAGCCCAATCTACCAGCACAATGGCAGCACAGCAGTGAAGAGAACTTTGCCCAACAGTAGGCTAAAACAGGAATAAGTGGATACTGAATATGAATTATCTGCAGAAGTGACTGTTTAATAGGAGAATAGAAATTAAGCAGTATTTAATTTCAGTTCATAAATATATTAGAGGTGATGCTTATTGCTCTATTTAATCAGTTATGGCATGGTTATAAATACTCATAATTCTTAGACTATGCACTTATTGCATGACAAAATAATTGAAAATCCATAATAATTCTCTTGTAGTTAATTTTAAAAAAAATCACTGAGAACATTTTCTAGCCCAGTAATTTTCAAGGGTCTTAAAAGTTTGAGATACTCTCACTGCAGCCTGAACAACTTATTCTGAAAGGCTAGGCACAGAAGTTACACATAAACTGGTGTAAGTGATCAGAAACTGGTTTAAACCTGTAACAGAACAGAAGTTCAGTGTACATAAACCAGTTTCAAAGTGGCTGAAACCGGTTTAAGATCACTGGTTGAATGTAGCTATCAGACTTAACTGATTTGGGTCAAACCGGTTTATGAAACTTCTGTCCCAGACCCCTTCCTGGTTCAAGTTAAATTACAGTCCCTTAGCATCCCAGCATGCTTTGCAGCCCTCGGCTGGGCTATGCTCAGGGCCTCTATCCCTCTGCTCCCTAGCTGGAGCAGTGAGGGCTGGCTGACAGCTTGGGGTACAGCCCAGTCTGCTGGGGGGAGGGGCAGGGGGCTGCCCTCCTCCCAGGCAAAGCTGGGCTGGGGTCTGGGGCCAGGGAGGGGGGTTAAGCATCCGTTCCCCAGCTTACACTTAGTGCTGGCTACGACTGTCGACTACAAATCCTAGAGGCACCTGGAAGCAGGAAGAGGAAGTGATAGGCAGCCCTGCAGAGTCCTATTGCTCTGATTTTGGCACTGCAAATCCCACAGATCTCGCAGGCAGCAGGAGGAGCTAGCGAACACACAGTCCATGCTGGCT
>NW_017729001.1:10338321-10338703 GCF_001723915.1 Gavialis gangeticus
GCTTGGGGTACAGCCCAGTCTGCTGGGGGGAGGGGCAGGGGGCTGCCCTCCTCCCAGGCAAAGCTGGGCTGGGGTCTGGGGCCAGGGAGGGGGGTTAAGCATCCGTTCCCCAGCTTACACTTAGTGCTGGCTACGACTGTCGACTACAAATCCTAGAGGCACCTGGAAGCAGGAAGAGGAAGTGATAGGCAGCCCTGCAGAGTCCTATTGCTCTGATTTTGGCACTGCAAATCCCACAGATCTCGCAGGCAGCAGGAGGAGCTAGCGAACACACAGTCCATGCTGGCTATGTGCCAGAGCCATACTCTAGCACTCCTGCTTCTGGCCTGAGCCACTGCAGCCGTGTGGCTGCATTTCCTGAATCAAAGGTAAATGTCTGTTC
>NW_017729001.1:10338714-10343060 GCF_001723915.1 Gavialis gangeticus
TGGACTCGATGATCTTCCAAGGTCCCTTCCAGTCTATGAACTGTATGAAGTAAGTACTGCATGTAAGGGCTCCAGTTCTTATGATGGAGTGAGGAAATCTCTGTGCAAGTGTCTTACATAAGGATGGTACAGTCCTAAGTCATCTGATGTTTGCATCCTCCTGCAGGTTGGATGCTGTGTTGTTTATATGGCTCCACTTTGTTTTGGTGTTTGGATTTATTTGTTTATATTCTCATTACTTGTTTGTTCATTTTTTCTATTTACATTTTCAGGCACAAAAAGCACAATACACTGGGTAGACAGTAGTTAGGAGAGATGCTCAACTGTCTTACCATAAAGAATTTGGTGCTTCACAGCTTAGGCTACACATTTCTGTTTCTAAAGGGCCTGTGTGAGCTGCGTGTTCACTTTTTATGGTAACAGAACAGGTTGATAGGTTTCAGTATCTACCTCATGCTACTTCATTTTTGTCTTTGGTCTACTGAAACGTAAGAAATTAATGCTTGGAGTCAGTGTCAACTAAACTGACAGTGGATCAAGGCTGTGAGACAAATTGCTCATTACAGTTCAGGGAGCTGAATCCTCCGTGCAGACGGCTGTGTCAGTGCCAGAGCATTCTCAGGCACTTCAGCCACGAGCTCTGCGTGAGCAAATGCTGCCTTTGCTTGTTGCTGAAGTTTTTAGAGGTGGATTTCTGGAAAATAAGCTCACTTTAAAATCATCAGAGACATTTCTGTTTTTCTGTCATCTTATATAATACTTGTGTCACTAGGCAACAGCCAAGGTTGTAAGCAAAGATGGCAATATGTGTAAAATTAGAAATTAAACTTTGGCAAGACTCTAACGATCCTCATCCAAGTTCATCAAATGAGAGTCTGGGATTGTTTTGTTTTTTTTGTTTTTTTTTCCCCCTGGCCTTTTCAGAGGGCTCACTAGTGCTGGATTCATACAGCCCTGCTGCCTGACAGAAATCACTCTTACTTGACAGTGCCTCCACTTCATCCACTAGTAGAAAGCAGATAAAAACCACCCTTTTGCAAGCAGCCCTCTCACCATTCCAACTGCTCACCATTCTAATCAGAAAAGATTCAACTTTGCACATTCAATAAAAGGAGTTTTCAGTAAAATATTTTGTCTGCAATTTTTTCTTTTGGCCAGTTTTCAGGTATCTGTTCTTTTGAATTTAACGTTAGTTTGTATCGCCTGCACAAGACATTTCCGTTTTGAAATGGTACAAAGCATTAGCTTGCAAGACAGAGTAATTTAGCTATTGGAGACATTGTTCTGGTACAATAAAGATACATGCCTTTGGAACAAGGCTTTCAAGCACCACTGGGTGTAATGGCAGATTGCATGAATGCAAGTGTGAGAAACTTTGTAACGTTTTTCTGTGAGGTTAGCTAAAAATGACACTCTCATTTCAAAACTGACTTAATGGCTGTGTGACATGAAGCCTTAGGACTAATGGAATACAACCTAGAAATCAAAGCAGAGGGAGTGTTTGAGGCAAGTGGACTGCTATTATAATACATTTCATGCATATGGCTATTTTTACTTCCATAAAATGTCACTGGTAATGGTTATCCATTGGAAGGTCAAATATCAATGATCTAGATGCATATACAGAGAGAATAAAACGCAGTGGATGTATCTTCACATGCAGTTAACTAATTAGCTTCACTGTAAAGCATCACAGTCTACACGTGCCCATATTATGGCACAGTGAATAAATTAACTCCACTGTAGCATAGTACTGTCTGAAAGCAGAGTAATTATGTGTGCCCAGACACATGTGTAGACCGTGACTGGCACTGCCTGCCACCTAGACCCACGCTGTAGCACCATCATGCCCCAGACAGCCCCTTCGCTATCTGATGCTGCTACCCAGAGTCTGGGGATGACCCCCTGTGCCCCCTCAGCTCAAATTGCTGCAGTCCTGGACACATGAAGACAAGCACATGTAGATGTGTGCCGTTCATAGTTAGTACTGTTTAGGGTTGACTTTTTTTTTTTTTTATTAATAGTTTCTGATAACAGTGGAATCCTTAAGTATAAAGCTTAAATGGTTTATATATGTAGTATAACTCACGTTTTATGAAATAATGTTACAGGGTCAAATCCTCAAATTATATAAATTGCTGCTTGTTCATTGTAATTCAGTGGTGGTATGCTGAGTAGCACCAGCTGAGGATCTGCCTTGTAAAGTGTACTGTTCATGTATTTGTTCTAAGCATGAACTGGTACTATAGAGTCAATATAATATTTGTAGGATATTTACTCAAGAATTCACATTACTTCCTGGTTCTTATTAGTAATTTGTATCAACAAAATTCACTTCTTGGCATTGAGTAGTTTGTTCATTAAAGTAAACATAATTTTGTTACACAAACAATGGATGGTTCAACAGTGGATCAGAATTTGTCCTTATTTTTGTTTTATAAAATGCATATTTTCAATACTGGAGCATCATAGGTATTATGTAACTAGTTTGTTCCCTACCATTGTCAACTGTTGTTAACACTGTTTGTTCATTGTATCTAAAAGATTTTTGCAAGGGTAGTATAAAAGCTTCAAAGATTTCCTTCCCTTTTTTTAATGACCTTTGTGTGAAACTATACCCAAAATGTGTTGTTTGTGTTAAGAAATAAAGAGGGATAGTTGTCTAAATAAAAATAGAAATTGAACATTGGGTCCAATGTTGTGAGGTGCAAGTGGCAAAAAGCAAATTCCTTGTGGGTTGGAAGATGCACACTATTCATTTTACAGGTCATTAAATATCTAGTTATACAAACTCAATCATGTGAGTTTGTTAAAATGTGACTTGGAATACTTCAAAAGATTAGAGTGGTAGGACAAAAACGTGTTGAAGCCTGTTTGGAAGAAAACAATATTTTTATATATAGCATAGAACAATTTAGATTATAAACTGAACTAATGTTTTCCTTGTGGTACAGTTACATCAATGGTTTGACTTTTTTTATGGGCGCATCCACACGTGCAAACACGTGCACTTGCAAAAGCTCAAATAGAAACAGTGCAAATTTGAGCCGGGGCTCTTTGCCTCAATGCACGTGCCCGGACATGCACTTTGGTGTGGGGCAAATTCTGCCACTTAGGGCAAAATAACCCTGCCTGGCTCCTCCTGGATCTGCAGCCAGGAGGAGCTAGACCCCGGGGCTAGCACCTGTGCTGTCCCCAGCAGTATAAAAAGCTTCCCGGTCCTGGCCCCATCAGTACAAAAAGCTTGCCCTATCAAGTAGCTCAGGGCTGTTCGTTCTCAGGAGCTTCTGGGGCCCAGCCAATTGGTACCTGGGGCCACTACCCCTTGTGCCAGCTGAACTGCTGAAGCAGCCCTGATGGTTCCCTGCACCCTTTACCCACTGCACCAGTCTGGCAGTGAGGGCTGCTGCCTGGCTGTGACCTGCTGCACACCTGCCAGACCCGAGTGGGGACTGCACATCCAGTAGAGACATCTGCCTCTCTGGGCCAGCTGCCAGTGGGCTGTGGCTGCAGAGTTGGCCTTTGTGCAGCACTACCGCCATGTGTGCCCCCTGCCCAGCCATCTGGGCAGCTGTCACCCAGAAGATGTTCCCAGTAGCTCTGCAGTGTGGCAGCCTGCTTTGACCTGTCAAAGCATGTCCTCCTAGCCCCAGTTGGCCAGGAGGTCATCCACCTCCAGCTGGGTCTAAGGTGCCAGCTCTGAGCAGGCTCCTCTGCCTGGGTCCTGCCACTTGCCTCCCTAGCAGGAATTGTGGTGTTCCCTATTTGAAAACTGAAAAATCTGTGATAAAAAAATCCCAAAATCACTCTGTAAAACACTCCAAAATTCACAATTAAAGCAAAAGACCACTATGTATAGAGACAGAGAGAGACAGTGATCAGTTGGGCAATGTTTTATTGGTATATCTACAGTGTTAAAGCAGTTTGGAAGCCTACCAGTGTCTCTATCATCACAATAAAATGAATTCTAAATACCTATATGTTTTGCTGTTTGCCTTTGGTTTTCTTACCATAGAGCAGTTAGAGCTCCCTGTGACCCCTTCACTAACCAGGATGTGGAGACATCTGCCCCAGCAGCCACAGCTCCTACCAACAGGTCTCATCCTGGCAGCTGAGCACACAGAATGCATGCTGGGGGGATGTGGGGTTTGCAGGAAGGGGGTGGGAGGATGTGGGTGGCTGTGGAGGGATGTGGGGTGTATGGGTAGATGTGGGTGGATTCTGGGGGGACTGTGCAGGGGCTGCTCAGGAGGGATGGGTCCCCTACCCCTGCAGGGCCCCTCTGCACAGCTCATGGGCTGTCCCCTACAGGGCTACAGTGCCCTCCCCCCCCCCCCCCCCCCCCC
>NW_017729001.1:10343213-10344802 GCF_001723915.1 Gavialis gangeticus
AGCCTAGGCACATGCATACCTATCACCAATTAAAGCACATATATGCTCTAATGATAATGACATGAAATCATACACAATACATACACATATACACACCGGTTAAACACTGACTCAGGTGACAATGCGTGTGTGTTGGTGCCTGTGGTACCTATGCTTAGGGTGCTTGGTAACTAAAGAGCAAGTGGCAGAGATCAGCGGAAAGGCAGTGGGGATAAGGCAATAGTAAAGAAACAGGGGTTTGCAGGCAGAGAGGAGCTCAGGACGGCTGGTGCCACAGGAGCATGGGACAGGTGTTGGAAGTGACAGCGAGCCAGAAGCAGGAAAGGGAGAAATGAGACAGAAGTTAAGAGGGGCGAGGAGCAGAGATTGGAGCAGGGCCAGAACCATAGTAAAGCAAAACCCAACTCAGGGTTCCAAATAAGTTTTATTAAATGAACACTGTACTGTACAGCTTGGTTCCTACACACACTCACACAAGCACTCCCACACACATTCACACAATGGTAGCAGGAGAAAGAGATTCAGGGGAAGGGATGGAGTCCAGGTAGGAAAGAGAAACAGAGTCCAAGTCCTAGGCTGAAGAGAGGATTTGGGTGATGGCTACCTATCCAGGCTGGGAGGGGGTCCTTGATGGCCAGTTGGGGACTTTCTCCAGCAGGTGTTGTCCAGAGGGGATCGCTGGCAGGGCCTCTGGGTTGATAGGCAGTGTGATGTGAAGCAGGTCTGGTTCAGGTGTAGATGGCATCCCAAGGAGTCAGTCTTCACTACCCCTTTTTATGGGGCAGACTACCTATGATCTCCTATGGGGAGGGCATGTCCAGACAATGTCAGCCCTGTTCCAGAGGGTTCCAGATGCTCCTACTAAGCATCTGCAGCCTTGGCACAATGGTGGGTTGCCTCGTCTTTTGTTTCTTGAATGCTGAGGGTGGTTCTAGTGGCTGGGTCGTTGGTCCAGGTACTGGTTTTGATGGTGGGGTGATTTAGTAGCGGTCCTGCTATCTTTGTGTTTCACTCATCCATTCACTCTTGGTTTCAGGCATTCAAGGAAAACCAGTTTACGTGGGAGAGGTTACAGAATTGCAACATACTTACACAACAGGGCAGGGGGATAAGATGGGAACAAGGTGGGAATGGATACTTGACATCACTTTACAGACATAGGCCTAAAGCATACGATATTAATATGAAATAATAAAAATCAATGCACAAATGATGGGAATACAATATAATACAATATAAAACAGTAAAATCAATACAAACATAACAGAACACTATTTACAATATATTAACAAAGGGGCTTATTACAATAATAGTATACAAGAAGTTAGCTTACCTAGTACTGCTTGTAATCACTTATAAGGGATAGAGAGGGCAGAAAGTCAGAAATGGTTGGGAAAGGGGAGGGAATACATTTTACAAAAAAAACCCCAAAAAACTGGGGGGTTTGCTACAGGGCCACAGCCCCCCCCAACAGGGGTTACAGCCCCCCCAACAGGGGCCACATGGCCCCCGCAGGGGCTACTGCCCCCTGCAGTGCCCACATGCCTCGCCCCTGCTTGCTGCCCCATCCTCTGCTGGCTCCTGCAGCC
>NW_017729001.1:10345002-10375663 GCF_001723915.1 Gavialis gangeticus
GAGGGCCAGCCATAGAGATGCTCTGGTTGGCTACCAGAGTGTCTCCATGAGCCTCCGGTTCTCCTGCCCCGCCTTTTTTCCTGGTGGTTTTTCTTTTACCCCTGGGTGGGTCTAATTTTGCCCCTGCGCTACAAATTTGCAGGGTGGGGAATGTTTTTTTGTTCCCATACATGCCTCTTACAGCATCTCAAAGGGCTTTGAGATGCTGCAAGATGCACGTTCGCACTCATGTGGATGCGCCTTATAGGGCCAAATTTGGATTAGAGTTATAGGTTTGTGGAATAACACTAATCAAAAGATAGATTTACCAGTCCCCATGTAGTGCACTCTGTTCTTTTGTTCCTCTCTGCCTGTTTTCCTTAGAGGAGAGAGAGCCTAAGAGTAATTTGTAAATCAAAATGTTGTTGTTCTTGAATTGGTTAGGAGATGCAGAGTTCAACTCTTTAAAACAATGTTTTAAAATATGCATTTGATCTAGTGACAGAGAAAGAGAAATATTGTTAATAAGCTTCTCTCCAACTAACCTGAAATTATCCATTTAGTTGTCACTGGAAAATCTTTTCTCTTACTGTATTAGCTATATTGTTGGCCTATTGAAAACTCAAGGGCTGCAGAAGTCCGAAGTGACTCTGGTTTCTAAAATTAGTAGTTGATAGCCATTTGGCATGATCAAAAACTCATTAAGATTTTTTTTACTTAAAAGGTATTTTATTTACATAAAAGAACCTTAGTAAAGCCACAGTGGTTCAAGCACAGAAGCTTCTTGTTACCAGAAAAACAATGTAGCTCAACTTAATGTTAATCTTCACCACAGGCTTTATGACTGCCTATACACGTGCTCAGAGTTGAGGGGTGTGGGTTTAATTAGAGCAGCCTTTCTAATTAAATGCAGGCAGCCTTTCTAATTAAATGCAGCAGCATCACATGTATAAGCCCCCTTATTCAACAAGGTTTAGCAAAAGTTCCCCACAACCATTTTTAAATGCATGGGAGCTTAATACACGTCACTGCAGCAATGCTGCAGTGTTCATTAGAACACCAACGAGTACGTGTATAGGCAGTCTGTATTTCTTTTCCAAACCCAAATCCTCTGTTTGGCCTTTTCAATGTCTTCAGGTTGCTGTCATGTGATGGGCTAAGTACAGACATTCAAAAAGCCCAAGGAGAAATCAGTCTAACTCATGCAGTTTTCTGTAACTGGCCTAGGTTAGATCAGTAGCGAACACTACACATGTTCGTCCTTTTGAGGGGAGAGGGGGAGGCACGGCATGCAGGCTGCCTTCACTGGCTGAGGCCAGCAGGTTCAGGGTGCTCCTGCACACCTCCCAGCATGCCCCATGGGCCCCAGGCTACTGGAGACTGAGTGCCCAGGCCACCCCTGATTGGTTGCCAGGCATGGGAAAGTACACCCCCAACCCCCTGCCATATCACTGAAGACCCTCCCCTGTGCCCAGCCCTAGGCTTCCAGAAGAGCCCCAGAGTGAGTGCCCTCCATTGTGAATTGCATGTGCCCCTGTGTCCCAGCCTGCCTGCACCCTGCCATGGTGTCAAACCACCCATGCCCAAGTACAGAGACCTGGGGGTTGCAGCGTGTCCTGCTTGTTGCCCTGCACAGCTCTTGCTGGAGGCTGTGGGACATCACACAGACCCAGCTAGACATAACTCAGCAGCTGATCACCATGACATGCGTGTGCCTTGGAGGCAGCAGCTGGACATCCCGTGCAGGGCCACCAATGGCACCCTGCACTTGCCAAGCATCCTGGACTCAGCCACTGACTTTCACACAGCCGTTGAGGGCAAGGCCACCCAGGACTCCATGGATGCTGGGATGCTTTGGCACCATCTCCAGACCATCAAGTGCTGGTTCTGGGTCCATGCCATCAGCACCAACTGGTGGGAGTAGATTGTCCTGAGCACTTGGGATGACTAACAGTAGGTCCAGACTTTATGCGTGTGCTGGACCACCTTCATGGGCATTGTCCCCCAGCTGGTTCCCCACATTGCATGCTAGGACATCAGCATGCGGCCATCCCTCACTCTGGCTACCCCCAGCAGTTATTACTACATCACTAACCAGCAAGACCATGGCCAGAGAGACCCTCTGGGAGGTATGCCTGGTCATCTAGGACATCCTGGCCAGCTGCACTATCTGCTTCACCAGCCCATAGGAGGTAGTCACCAGCTTCTGCCACATGGGCTTGCCCAACCGGATGGGGGCTATGGATGGCACCCACATCCCCATCTTCTGCCTGGTCCAGGCCACCCAGGCATTCACCAACCACAAATAGCCCTGGGAGGCCAGGGTGAGGGGAAAAGGAGTGCAGGGGAGCTGGTTGTATTTTAAACAAACCTTACCAAGAGCACAGGAACAAACCATCCTGATGTGCAGGAAGAATAGCAAATGTGGCAAGCGATGAGCTTCGCTTAGCAGAGAACTCTTCAGTGACCTTAAACACAAAAAGGAAGCTTATATGAAGTGGAAACTTGGAAAAACAACTTGGGAGGAGTATAAGAATATTGATCAGGCATGCAGGGAAGAAGTCAGGAAGGCCAAAGGTCAGTTGGAGTTGCAGCTAGCAAGGGACATGAAAGGCAACAAGAAGGGTTTCTACAAGTACGTTAGCAACAAGAGGAAGGCTAGGGAAAGTGTGGGTCCCTTACTGAATGTGGAAGGCAACCTAGTGACTGGATGGGCATAAGGCTGAAGTACTCAATGCCTTTTTTACCTTGGTCTTCACAGGCCAGGTCAGCTCCCAGACTACTGCACCAGACAGCACAGTTTGAAGAGAAGGTGAGCAGCCCTCAGTGGTGAAAGAACAGATTAAGGGCTATTTAGAAACGCTGGATGTGTATAAGTCCAGGGGGGCAGATGTAACACATCCAAGATTGCTGAGGGAATTGGCTGATGTGATTGCAGAGCCGCTGGCCATTATCTTTTGAAACTCATGGTGATTAGGAGAGGTCCCAAATGATGGAAAAGGGCAAATATAGTTCCTATTTTTAAGAAAGGGAAGGAGGAAGATCTGGGGAACTACAGACCAGTCAGCCTCACCTCAGTCCCCAGAAAAATCATGGAGCAGGTCCTCAAAGAATCTATTTCTAAGCACTTGGAGGAGAAGAAGGTGATTAGGAACAGTCAGCATGGATTCACCAAGAACAAGTCATGCCTGACCAACCTGATTGCCTTCTGTGATGAGATGACTGGCTCTGTGGATGCAGGGAAAGCAGTGGACATGATATACCTTGACTTTAGCAAGGCTTTTGATACCATCTCCCACAGCATTCTTGCAAGAAAGATGAGGAAGTATGGGTTGGATGAACGGACTGTAAGGTGAATAGAAAGCTGGCTGGATTGTTGAGCTCAACAGGTTTGGATTATTGGGTTCATCAATGGCTAAATGTCTAGTTGGCAGCCAGTATCAAGTGGAGTGCCCCATGGGTTGGTCCTGGGGCTGTTTTTGTTCAATATCTTCGTTACTAATCTGGAAGATGGATGGATTGCACCTTCAGCAAGTTTTTGAATGAGACAAAGCTGGGGGGTGTAGTAGATATGCTGGAGAGTAGGGCTAGGATTCAGAGGGACCTTGACACACTGGAGGATTAAGCCAAAAGAAATCTCACGAGGTTCAACAAGGACAAGTGCAAAGTCCTGCACATAGGATGGAAGAACCCCATGCACCAGTACAGGCTGGGGGCTGACTGGCTAAGCAGTAGCTCTGCAAAAAGGACCTGGGGGTTGCAGTGGACAGTAAGATGGATATGAATCAGCAGTGTGCCCTTGTTGCCAAGTAGGCAAACAGCATACTGGGCTGCATTAGTAGGAGCATTGTCAGTAGATCAGTGGAAGTGATTATTCCCTTCTATGTGCTCTCCAGATGTGAGGGCACATCTGGAATACTGTGTCCAATTTTGGGCCCCCCAATATAGAAAGGATGTGGACAAGTTGGAGGGAATCCAGTGGAGGCTAATGAAAATGGTTTGGAGGCTGGGGCACATGACTTATGAGGAGAGGCTGATGGAACTGGGTTTGTTTAGTCTGCAGAAGAGAAGACTAAGAGGAGATCTGATAGCAGCCTTTAACTACCTGAAGGGTGGTTCCAAGGAGGATGGAGCAAGACTGTTCTCAGAGGCAGCAGGTGACAGAACAAGGAACAATGGTCTCATGTTGCAGCAAGGGAAGTTTAGGTTGGAGATTAGGAAAAATGTTCTCACTAGGTTGGTGGTGAAGCACTAGAACAGATTACCTAGAGAGATGGTGGGATCTCCATCCTTGGAGGTTTTTAGGGCCAAGCTCAACAAAGCCCTGGCTAGAATGATCTAGTTGGGGATGGTCCTGCTTTGAGCAGGGGTTTGCACTGGATGACCTCCTGAGGTCCCTTCCAACCCTAATTTTTTTCTATAATTCTATAACACTTGCAAGCCTCTCCAGGTGCACAGTTTGGGAGTTACCCTGGCAGCGGGATCAGAGCAGCTGGAATAATGATTCCCATGCAGGACTCCTGCCATCCAGTCAGTGCCTTTCTTGAACTGAGAGGGAGGGAATGGGGTTGTTTAGCAAGGGGGATTTTTTTCTCATTCCTACTATACTGCAACATTAGTGGTTCTCATAGATAGCTGCATGTTATTTCTTGCCCTTGACCTTGTTGTCCTCTTTGCCATCCAGGCCCATGACACTGCCAACTGGGGTGGTGTGCTGAGCACTTACATTTATACCTGGTTTTTACACAGTTATTGCAGCATTAAACAATCCCTTTTAGTGCCTTTCCATGAGTGCAGGGGGTAGGGATGCTTTTTCAGCACCACTGGTCTGGCCAGCTGGGATGAGGCTCCACTTCTCCCAGGAGCTGAGCATTGCCCTGAGAGATAGGGCAGGGATGTGTGACTAAGGCAGATTAATGTTTGCATGGAATGGGAGGTGGGCTGCTAACAACCCAAAGCCAAGTGGAAGGGGGCCTGGCACCTCAGCTGCAGTCCAGGATGCAAGGAGCAGGAAAAGGGAGAGGGGGAGTGCTCTGCCCAGTGCTGAAAAATAGAAAACTCTGGAGCACATAGTGGCCTGGGGCACTATGCTGTGAGCAGTCAGGATGGGGCAATTCACCCCCCACCCCTACACTGCCCCTCCAACCCCTTCTGGACTTCTCAACCCCAACAGCCTATGGGAGGGCCACAGAATGGCCTGTAGCAGCTGCGTGTCCCCTGCTCCTCCTTCCTTCCACCCCCGCTTCCCCCTAGAGGCTTTGCATTATCCCCAGGGCCTGGGTCCCTGTCATGGCTGTGTGGAGCTGGGGTGAACAGTACCTTCCTGGGCTGCGTGACTTGTCAACAGAAGTGAGGGAAGGGCTGACCATGGGTTCTGCAGGTCACAGTTCAGCAGTAGCCACTGATGTGCTGGTAGCAGGGAGCCTGGAGGGCACTCTTTGTGTCTGAAAGTGGAGCAGCAAGGTGTCAGAGAAGTGGGTCCAGAACACCCATAGCAGCAGTGTGGGGAATGGTGTCCTGGGACTCACATGCTTAGCCATGGTCTGTGGGATCAGAGACCAGGTGGGGGGTGGGAATCCTGTGAGGTGGAGGGCATGGGCTCAGGGTCCATGTCTGGGTCATGATGTGCGTGGCAGTGGAGCTCTCCCAGCCCTCCATCCCATCCCATCCCATCCTCCTCCACTAACCAACCCTAGTCATTACAACTGGGACTACAGGGAGATGTGCTTGAAGACATCCCTATTTTGGTGCCCTTTCTGGAGCTGGTGCTGGGTCTCTTCCTCTCCCCAATTGGCAGTGAGATCCCTTATCTCCCTGTAGTCCCCGTTGTAGTGACTAGGGTTGGTTAGTGGAGGAGGAAGGGCTGGGTTCATCCATGGTCTGGTCCTTGGCAGTGCCCATGGGGTCTCAGTGTACATGGGTGGTTAAGGGCCTTGTGGCAAGGGTGCCGATGGAAGGGTGGATGGATGGAAGGAGTGGTGGATGCATGTAGGAGTGTGTCCTGGCATGTGGCTCTCCCTCTCACTGCAACTGGGTGTGGCCCCTGCTCCCGAGTGACTGGGGGCACCCACACAAACTCAAACTTTCCAGGGGATTCCAGTAAATACACCATGATTCTGGCAATGCCCTATGCCCTGGCCTGGAAATTGCAAGTGTCCTCTACCTGCAATATGGAGGCAGCTGGCCATGCCCCACCTGCTTCTGAAGTTTCCAGAGGTATCTGCCCACTTGCCCCAACTTGGATGCTCAGTGCTCTCCCCTCCCCCAACCTTAGTACTCTGGGACCCTGTAGCTGCAGGCCAAAAAAGCCTTGCAGCACCCCAGGTACACATGGCCCAGGTACTTGCTGGCAATGGCTAAGTGATGAAGGTCATAGGGTTGCTTCCATGCAGGCCCAGTCCCAATGTTCTGCCCCCTGCCACCATGACCCACCAGAGGTGAGCCACCCAGCCACCCACACTGGCTCCTGCTCGGGGTGGAGGAGGGGGCTTACAATGGAGTCCAAGTTCCTGGCTCTGGCCTCAGAGATCTGGTATGTGATAGCCAAGGTTGCAGGGGTTCTCCTGGGCTCAGGGTCAGGTCCGTGTTACATCGTGAGGTGCTTCATGATGGGGTGAAGGGGCATGGCCCAGGGACTCAGGTGCCCAAGTCCCGGGGCTTCTTCAGGGGGGACAGATGCCTCCCTTCCCCCTGCTGCCTGTCTGTGGCTGACAGATGGCTGGGGTCAGGAGGCAGGGTTGGGGAGAGGGGCTGTGCTGGCTCAGCTTTGGGAGAGCTTGGGGGCAGGGCTTGCTGGGCACACAGCCTGAGCAAGGATGGGCTGAGTCTTAGCATGCCTCCCTAATAGGGGAGTAGCGGAAAGGCTCCAAAGGAGGCGGGGATGATGGAGAACAGTGATCTAACTTGAATTTAAAAGGATCTGGTACAGAAGTATGATACACTGGTATAACCTAAATTGTTCCAATTTAAGTCCACATTGAACCAGGTCTATCTTAAACTGGGTTCCACCATTTTTAGACTAGTCTATGTATGTCAAACTTCTGTACAGTTACGGGTTTAGATTGATTTTGGATCACGTAGACCAGTCTAATTGTTAGACCCTGACTCCATGCAGCACCCAACAACTAGGGAGACAACAGTCCAATTACCCATGGATCCTGTTACTCATTAGCCAGAGCAAAGCAGGGAGCAAACACCAGCACACATTGTTCGCAATAGGTTTATTCAGAATGGAAACAGCTTCTGGCCAGGTCCCTCACCAATAGAATACAGGGAGCCACAATGAACAACAGTTTTTTCCCATGTGTATAGACTTTGGTTTATACTCATTAACATTCATTCTACCTGTGTCCCACCTTCTGTTTCACCCATTTCTCCTCCCATCTCAAGCTCTGCCTCTGTTTACTGTTTGCTTCATTAGCATGGAATTGCCTGTGTATTTCATTCATTTACTTGACTTCTTGCTATGAGCGTAGGTCTAAGACCTTGACTCCTTTTCTTCGGTCAATGGGTGGACTTTGACCAAAACCAGGAAGTTTCTGGAGGCTTCTTCACCAATCACCATTCACCTTTTTTGCATATGTTCATCTTGGATTCTGTTACCAATTACGTGTTGTTTTTCACATTCCAGTCTGTTTTTCTGTACCATCTTCCACCTTTTTTGGGCCCCTGTATCTTATCTCATTCCTTACTGTAGCTGGTTCACAGCACACAGACTCACACAGATTCACTTGCTGCCACAGGTCATGCCTTGTATTCAGCTGCAAATCCAGTGCTCTCTAAGATCCAGATATTGTCACCCTAACACTAATGTGTAATGTCTGTACCTGATCTTGGACACCTGACCCAGCCACTCTCTAGATTCTTGGAATAGAGCACAGGAACGTACTACGCATGTGCTCGAAGACCTGCACGCTATATTTACACACCACAAAATACATTGGGCACTCAGCTAACTTGATAACATCCTTTCTACATGTTTACAAACTAGGCTCCTATTTATTCACCAGAAATTTCTTCCTGAACTTGTATGGTTTCCCCAGCCCTGCAACAAAGTTAAAATTGGCTTTTGAGCTGATCAGGGCCAACTGCAGGGCTTTGCTATTTCACAGCAAATGAGGTATGCAGAACAAAGGCACTTGTCCCCTGCAACTGGGCCTTGGCAATTTTTTTTTCTATTCATATAACTGAATTCTCTGAGAGCACTTTCCAGGAAATATTATATCGGCTACAGCAAAATAAAATATATAATTAGCTCTGGCCATGCCTTTTACTAACCTGCTACATTTATATTAACCTGATTTTGTTGACAGTCTTTTCAGGACTTCATGATTCCACCATAGTCCTTTAGGCTGCAAACAGACATCACATTTATTCCAGGATAAACCATTTTGTCCCCAGGTAAAGTGAAGTTGTACAGATGTCCATGTCCTTAGTCCTGGGATAAATAAAAAAAACGTTCTGTGAATAAACTGTTACTACAGCTCTTATCCCAAGATATTGCAAAGTACATCTGTACAGTTATCCTGGGCTTGTGGGACTGCATCAAAGGCAGAAAAGCAATGCTTCATTCAGCCACTCACTAAACCCTAATTAGAAGGGTGATGTCATGCCAATCTCAGGATATTTTTGTCCACAAAAACAAGCACAATTTATCCAGAAACAAATGCAACATGCCTTACTATGTTAAAGCCTCTAAAATATATTGTAGCATAGTCCACATCAGTTTTATTTCATGCTATCACCATTTGGCGGGAAAAATCCAGGATGATGACTCAGTAATGTAGGAAAAATGAAACAAAACATTTCAGAAATCAATACACTGGGAGAAAAATCTCTTTCATTAATAGGTCTCAGTGTGGAATATAATGTACCATTGACTACATACAAACTTTGGCTTCAGAAAAACTAACCAGGTTCCTCATAGAACCAAATCTCAATGTCCAGCGTAAGAAATCTTGTTCAAAATGTTTGCTTAATACTAGAAAACATAGCCAATATACAAATCTTTAGAGGAATAATTACTCAAATTTTGTTTTTTGAGGCTACAGATTTTCATTAAAAATTGAGCTCTAAATAATAGACAAGATGAGTGACAATCATGTTTTGAAATGTCTAACAAGTTGTCCACCCTAATTTATGCGAAATTAAAATTGTAACAAGAAAAATATCTAAAAGAACGCTGTGGATTATGGAGGCCAGGGCAAGATTACTTTATTAGTTGTTCAATTAGCCCTTACATTTCCTTATTGCAATTTGCAAGGACTGAGAGGGTAATCAGAATCAGATATGACACTTATGAATAGTCCATCACTGACAGTCTTATTTTAATTCTGCAAATGGAAGACCCCAAGATGGATCTCTCTAAATAGAGCAATCTATTGTTAATAAGCCTTTTTTCTTATGCAGTAAACTTTTCTCAGTTTTGCTGCACAAGTGGTTTACAAATGTCCATATTCTTTGGGTACATACAGATGTTTGAAGAGCTTAGAAAGAGGTTAGATTGCATTAAAAATATAATATAATTTAGTTCACCTGGGTATGGACCACCCAATATAATTTAGTTCACCTGGGTATGGACCTTACACTTAGAGCCCTAGGTAGGTGGATCTAAATGTAAACAGTATAGAAGTTCAGAACAGTTAATCAGTCTAAAAATGGCCAACCAATCTAAGTTAAGTGTATCTCTGAGTTAGCCTAAGGTAGTTTGGGTCCTGTGAGACCAATATAAGTGAACTTCTGTACAGGTCCCAGTGCAGGGCCAGCCCAGGGAGCTGCTGGTCCCAGCCCAGGGCTGTGCTTTCCTAACCCAGCCCCGGGCTATTTTTAGGCCCCCAGACCCTCCCCCAGATGGAGAACCCTGCTCCCCTCATAGCCCCACAGACCAGCCAGCTTCCCCGAGCCTGCCAAACTCCCATCCTACAAGCTGCTGCCAGTGTCAGGAGCCAAGGAAGAATGTCAGGGTGGGGGGAAGGGAGGGGGGGTGGAATGGAGCAGGGTAGGTTTTCAGGGTGGGAGGTGTTGTTCATCTCAGGGTAGGGTGGTGTCATGGGGCTAAACCTAGCCCCTGGTCCCAAGAGGTGGGGGAGAGAGCTTCCTCCCCACTACCCTCTCCCCCCTGTGGAACCCACTAGTCCCCTTGATCCTGTTAAACCCTGCTGGACCCCACCAACCCCCCACAGTCTCCAACTTGTCCACCTGATCACCCCCTTGCAGCCAGCTTGTCCCCCCAACCCGCCACTCATCCCCCCCATCCCTACTTATTTTAGATCAAGTGGCCATTTTAGCTCAATCCAACCTCGTCCTAGCCTCCTCAAATGTTTGTGCATACCCCTTAATAGATCAAGAAACAAAGCCAAGCTTAGGGATATATACAAAGATTCTGCTCAAGTTACCTTCTGGGCACCTATACATGTGCTAATCTGATGCTAATTAGCATGTGTTGGAGCTGACTTGATTAATCAAGTCTGCTGGAAAGTGTTAATTAATGCACTTCAGCAGCCTCTGCATCACATCTATTCAGCATCCCCACACTTCAAAAAGGTGGTGGGGGCCCTTTAACTAAAGCTTGTCCAAGGAGCTTCAGTTCAAGCTCCCTCACCACTATTTTGAAGTGTGGGATGCTGAATTTACATAAAGCTTCAGGTGCCTTAATTAGAGAAGCTCTTGGAGCCACTAAAGCACATCTGCCCCTCCACCCTGGAACACATGTATAGATGCCCTCTGAGTCAAAAAAATACTAATAAAATTCATCCCAGAATAGCTTGCGTCTAGACGGAATAAGTTAATATTTCCAAAGAATGGTGGAAAATATGGTAAAAGGATATACATTCTCAAATGAGAACAGTATGCAGAGGTTTCAGGTGCTGGGGAAAGAAGCAATTGCATCTTTTCATTTGACCCACACAAGCTACCTGATGCCTGCTGCAGAAATATGAGTGTAACCTACTTTGCATCACATCTAGGGCCAGATTTTGCATGAAAACAGACACTTGTCTCACACTGAAGTTCTTGAGCTTTACTAGAAGCTATCCACAAACTGAATAATAGCAAGTAGCCTTCAGATCACTCAACTCTTTTCAGGGACAACTTGGTCCCTGCCCATCCTTATTTCAGTGCTACTTACATCTCTGTAAGGTGCCCAACAAATGATTGTTCATATTAAATATCCCCACAACTTGAATCAGATTGCCTTAGGATCTGTTCGCATGAACACCCTCAGGAAGTTAAAGTGAATCAAGAAGGGTGTGGAGTTGGGTATACAAACATTAAAATGCACTAGTGTCCCCAAAGGCTATTTAGCTCCTAAATAGTAGTATCTATGGGGGGGGGGGGTCTAATATATTTTATCCTATACACATTGACTTCACACCTTTTAAGTTCATTTATACTTTCCCTGAGAGTCCCCATTGAGACAGCCCCTTTATATTAGTACTGGCTCTACTGGTGAACTGCAAAAATAAAAGAACTAAAAGAAAAGAATATAATAATAAAGAAAAGAATTGCCTGCATCTCATCAGATATTACAAAATCAGTACTAAGTAGCGATAAAGCTGTCTCATATAATCAGAAACCATACTTCCTGCAATTTGAGTCAAATAAATTTTCATTGAATTATTTTCAAACATTCTCAGGTGGATGTAATAGATTGTAATCAGTCTCTGGTGTCCAGAGATACCAGTGAAAGTGGCCTATACAAAAACTGTTGAAACCACCATAAAGGTTATGCTTTTTTCAGCTTGTCTTAAGTAAAGGGGCTTTTATAAAGTTATGAAAGTAATTACTTCACAGAGCTTCAGTTATAAGCTTTAGTGACTGATCCATACTAAGCTGTGTTTACAAAGCAAAGCAAGATTTGCTTATGTATCCATAATTCCTTCCAAGAGCAGTGTCTGAGTTCCACCCTAATTAGCTATTGAATCTAGCCATATTTCCACTCCTTCCCTACATCCGTATGCCTACTTAAAAAGACTTTCTTGCTTAAGATCAAGGGACCTTTAAGAACTGGCTTATTTGAAATAAAGTCCTTTAGAAAGTACAGCCAGCTCTTTCGTTCTGTGCAACTAGCATATTGGACCAGCTGCTGTGTGAGAAAATTACAGCAAGAAGCTTGTCATGTTGCATTTTTAATGTGTTGTTCTTTGTTGTTGTGACTTAAAATGAATTTAGATCTTATGAAAGATATCAGTTTAACGGTCTTACAGACTGAAGCACTCCGTTTATCCACAGAACAAACAGCAACAGTAAAAGTTTGCCCCTACTATCTCCCTGAAAATGCATCTCAACATGAAGGATAGGAAGTGATTGCCTTTTAAGTTGATGGCTTTGATCCAGAAAATGTTCACTCACTAAGGTCTAGACCATGGCAACTTACATGGAGTGAAAGTCTTAAAAGTCAATTTGTTCCATCTAAAGCTACACAGTCTGCGGCATATTCCATTGCTGTTGTCTGGCCTAGATTGCCATTTGAAGCTCTACTCCATTATAGGTGAAAGAGTAACTTCCATTTTTTCCCCAAGATTCTTCTGGGTCATCCGATGGTATTACCCTATAAAGGAATTATTATTTTTAGAATAACTGCATGTTAAATAGAGCTGGCTTAACATACAAACAAATGTTCATGGACCAATTTGGAAAACAATTGTTGCAATTTTAAACTTTTTGGGGAAAAAATGGTCAATTTGGAACATTCAAAAGTTTTCATCCAGCTCACATGACTGTTATTTGTTCAGAAAGAAGGCCAAGTGTGTTTTATCTGCCAGCCCCTGTTTTCACCTTGTCTAGTGCATTGCTGATATTTGATTCAATTATCTCTTTGTGAGGGCATGGGCTGGTTGTTAAGAGCACCTCATTCTCTCCTGTTTCCTCCACTGGGTAACCCCGACTTCAAAGCAGGCTACAATTCCCCTACCTGCTACAAACGTCCTAATACCTATGCTTTAAAAAAACAAACAAAAATCCCTTCTCAGCCCTAATTTCATTGTTCATGAATGCACCATCATTATTTTTGCCTCTTTTTACAGCACAGGACCACATCTGGAGTGCTAAGCACTCTTGATACCTACTCAACTCTACAGTGTTGAGCAGACATGCCACTGTAGATCACTACCACAGGGATCGGTGATTACTGACCTTCATACCTGCTGGAGACAAGCCATTGGAGCAAAAAATAGACAGACAACACCAGTTGCTACCTAGAAAAATTACTACAGCAACAGCAGATCTAGTGTAATGTATTTAACATAGGTCAAAAGCAAACAGGACTATATCAATACAAGTTCTGTGGTTAATAACTTTTTATCAGCCATGATCTATCTCACTGCTAGTGAGTTTTCTGATCTGCTCTGCATCACAGCAACCTGACTCATACTACACAATCAGTGTTGGTTCACATCAGGATTCTCAGATCCAGGGAATATAAAATTGGAGCTGGAATAGCCTTTTCATTCTCTTGGAGCCTCAAATGCAAGAAGTGGTCACACAAGAATCAAACTTCTTTGGGTGTGTTCTCTTAATTAATGAGTGTACGGGCACAAATAATCAGATCATCTTGCTAATATTTAAATGTCAAGACAGCACACGCTTTCCAGAGGAGCTAATTCAGATGCTGTCTGATCCAGGGATGGAGTGCACAAGATACATTATCTCAGGAGTTTTCAGCTCCCATGGGGGAGCTGATGAGATAAAGCAGGCTGAAATCTCAATAGTACGTGTGTGGTAGCTACTGAATGTAAAGAGGACTTTCAGACTTCTCAGTGTCTAGGCAAAATTTCAAAATTACATGAAGAACTATGGAAATACGAATCTAGACAAGACTGAGACATTGCTGTCAAGGGAGAAGCAGTCCAGAGAACTGCTTATCTTCTTTTAATCTTTTCCATTCTTTGTGGTATCTCCTCTGAAATTAACTCGCCCTGCAGGAGATGTCCCAGTGGCTAGTATGCAAGTCTGTGGCTTGAGAGACCAAGTTTCGGGTTTTTTGTTTTGCCCCAGACTTCTGTGATCCTAGGAAAATCAGTCTTGTGCCCCAATTCTCCATGTATAAAATGGGGATAATAGCACTTTACTACCTCAGGCAGTGTAGTGAATATAAATACATTAGAGATTGTGAACTGCTGAACAACTATGAGGATGGAGTTACAGAGAGAAAGAGCCCTGGGGTCCTTTTGGAATCTCCATTTCTATTGGATGCAGCAAAAAATACTCCTTCATCTGTGATTAACCAGCAAAATGTGTGCCACCCCATCAAGCATGGAGGTAGCTGTGCTGATGTACACTTTGGTAAACTCCAGGCTTGATTATTGCTACTCATATCTGGGAATAGTGCCACAGGAGAGGTGGCATCTTGCCCTGCTTCTCTAATACATTTACAAAGGTAGGTGCCATGCCATATTAAACTTACAGTCAGAATATTATTCTCTCTTTTCTTTCCCAGCCACAGAATAGGTATGGAAAAAATTTTAAAGATCAATAGGAAAAAATAAATCACCTTGGCTTGTTTATTTTTCCCCCAAGGCCGACGAAATAGGCAAATACAAATACTGCAGCATACACTCAACACTTTTCAATACAGAGTGGCAGTCAGAAATATCCATTAGCTTATTCCATATGTTGACTGTTTATTCGCCTAGTACCTTTCCGCTCGGTGAGAGAAATGAGCTTTGATTCGTCCCAGAATGTCTCTTGTTTAGTTTTGTGGTCATCTTCAACTTTGCTGTGCTTTGTCCTCTCTCATGTGGCAGTCGTGGTACTTCTTTATTCTGCAGTTTTTATTGATTTGGTCAAAAGTAATTAAAGAGATAATTCTTTCTCAATTACATTTCCTTGAATTTCCTGAGGCTGGTAACTCTTCTCCCACCCCTTCTCAAATTAGCTTTGTTCTCACTATGAAATGAAACAGAATAGCCTGTTCTTTTTTTTTCTTTCTGTTCTTGTTTTTCACTTGAATAGAGACTCTGTGCTCTAGAAGATATTGATCTAATAATTTTATTAGGAATTCCTGCCTTGGTTCATGAACTGTGGTTCTGGGGAGGGGGGAGGGAGGGTTGGTATTTCTGTATCACACTGGGGGGAAAACTGTCAGTTTTGAAAACTATTTGCATATCCTTGAGTGGAGCTCTTCAACTATTTCCTAGACTACCTTATAGTACAGCAAGAGCCAGAAGAATAAGTCTTCAAAGGAAGACCTTTTTTTCTTATCAACAAGGATTACATTAATTTCTATTAGAATTATAGGCAATGCGTAGGGGAGGCATGGGGGCACATGACCCTCTCCCCCGAAATTGGCCCTCGCCAGCCAGGGAGTGGGGAGCACCGGCCGGTGCCCCCTCCCAGAAGCGCCGACAGCACTGCCAGTTTGCCACCGGCATGTCCAGGGTCAGCGATCAGCTGCTGGGGGACCCCCACACCCCATGGGCAATTGGCTGCTGGTGCCATCCCAGAACCGGGAGGCACCAGTTGCCCATAATTAGAATGCGCTAATGGATAACCAAAATGTCTTCATTTAAAATGCCAGAAGATGAGGGGGAGCATATTTGTGTTGTTTACTTCAACGGTGGAGAGTATCTAAAAATATTAACCAAGCATGGATACATTTTCATTGATCGCACACATATTTCCAAATAATGAATAGTAGATATCTGGAGTTGCATAAAGCTAAAACTTCTGGTAGGTGGCCCAATGACAATAAAAATGAAAGAAAAACAAAACATAGGAATATAAAATGCATAAATAGAGGGGTGTGTGTATATATATGTGTGTGTGTGTGTGTGTGTGTGTGTATATTATGTGTGTGTGTGTGTGTGTGTGTGTGTGTGCATGTATGAAGTATACAGTATATAGAAATATGCATGCATTTCATGTCACTTTATGAAAATATTTAATAGGAAAGTTAACTATGAGGGCCAAAGACAAGCTTGCAGCAATTCCATTGAAGTTAATGGAGTTACATCAAGAATTAATTTCACCCAAATATTCAAAAACCTGTAACAAAATTAGGTCACTAGTCATTGGAGACAAGGAAATAAAAAAAACTCGATGAGGACTATAATAAGCAAAATGTTTCATAAAAAATAACAAATTTATTTGTAAAAACTCCTGTGCAGATGAAGTGTAAACAGAGAAGTATTATTTCTATTTTACAGTTGCAGAGTAGAGGCACAGAAATATTAAGCAATGGAAGGACTCCCATTAACTCTGTGGGATTTGGATTAGATCCTAAATGATTTGCTCAGGATCACAGAGGAAGTCTGTGTCTAAGCTAGAAACTGAGCCCGCATATCCTGAATTTTATTTGTATGCCCCACCCACAAGACTAATCTTTCTCTTGCTCCGTGTTCTTCTTTTGGTTCCTTGGTCCCTTTGCAGCCACAGATGGGGAATCATGGAACAGTAGCTGTTGCAACAGCTGCACAATACTCAAGGGTTCCCGTTGGCAAAGGGAATCCTCAGGTGGCCAATTTATAATGCCATGCATCACCAGAGCAGTGCAAGATAGCTTTAATGAATCACAATATTTGGCCAATATCTGCGAGTTTTTCATTTGTGTAGAGCTTTTGTTTCTTTAAAGTTGCAGCACTTTATTAATGCTTCTTTAAGCATAGGGTTAATATTACAGTACTCACATTCTTAATGAAGCCTTTTGACTGGGAATCTTTGTGTTTAATTGCAAATTATCCTTCAGTCCTCATGTCGGTTTCATATTTCCTTGTTCTAATGAAAGAGAAAAGGCCAGTACTAAGCACTTACTGTAAAAAAGTGAAATAAAATAAAAGCTCTTGAGTACCACAGTGGGACTCCACTTGAATACTGCCTATAAAACACAACAGTCAGAATTCAGTCCAGAAGATAGCTTTAGGCAACCCAAATCCAACTGACCACCTGAACACCAAGAGTTTCACAAGACCTAATTACAGTTATTTATATGATTAAGAGTTATTTCACCAGGTTGATACTGTATTTGCTTCTGGCTTACCAGCTCAGTCATATGGCTAAGGGGAGTTCTGTGATGGAGGTAGCATAAATTCAAAAGTTATTCCAAAAAAAGAAAAATAGCTGGGACATGTTAAGAATGAAGTCAGAGCATCTGCCATAGCACTGGGGAGCTGGAGGAACATGAGAAAGGGCTACTCAAAATAATATATCCATTTCCTCAGAAAGGAAAACTGATGGATTTAATGATACAGCAGACATGCATAGAATGCCCCAGGAGAGACATGGGTGGTACAGCCTTATTTGCAAGGCTTGTAAGCTTTTAGATTTAGGTTTGCAAGAAAATAACTGTAGTCAATCAGGTAGCATCTAGCTCCCCCTACTGTAGCTTTTCTGTAGTTCTTTTATACCCGGAGCTGCTAGGATATAACACAAATGACAAACCTTAATCATCCTCCTGGAAACGGCTTGGATGATTTCCCATGCAATCTCACTTTGGTTCATGTTTCATATAATAATGTATGAAGTTTGATAGTTGTAAACATACCAGTGCTTGAAGCATACCCAGCTGTGTGATATTGTGTCTTGCTGTTCCTGTAATACTGAAAATCGGAAATGATCATAGAACTGCCCCTTTCATTTTTAAAAGGATGAAAAATCCCATTGATTCAGAAACATTAAACACAAACCTCTCATGAATCTTGCATGTAATGTTATAAAAATGATTTGGATCATTTCAATAAGATTTTGTTGAGTTTAATGGATACAACAGACTAGTATTGTTTTCCTTCATTTTTTCTAATATCTAGCACTGCAAATTAAAAACAATTGTGTTGATATATGATGGAGCTGCAGCTATATATGCCCTGTTTTAAGGCCTGATTGTGTTCTAGTCTGATATTGCGTGACAAGGAAGTGGAACATAAGAACAAACCCCATCTTTACTCTGTTACCATTACACTAAATATCATATTTACTTGATTAGAAGACAAGGTTTTCCCCCCTGTTTAACATGGGGGGGAAAGCCCCTTGCCTTAATGTCAAGCATGAGGAGGAGGAGAGGGGCAGCAACTGCTGAGGCTCTGGCCCAAGCCCAGAGTTGGGGCTGAAGCTGGAGCCAGAGCTGCCACCTGTCTCCCCCAGCTGCCTCTGCATGCCCTGCCATTCCTCCCTAACAGGCCCCAGTATTTCCTTCTGGCCACACCGCTCCTCCATCTCTCTCCCTCTCTGCCACACTCCTCCTTACCTTTGCTCCAAACCAGCAAGCTCTGCCCCTGCGGCAGGCCGGGGCATGGAGCATGGCTTCAGCCTGGCCCTATAGCAGTGGCATGGAGCTAACACTGCTGTTCCAGCCCAGCCCCATAGCATCGGTGCTAACACCGTGCCACTGCGGCTACAGGGTTGGGCTGAAACAGCAGTGCCAGCTCCATATCACTGCTATGGGGTAGACTGGAGCTATGCTCCATGTCCTGGGCTGGAGCAGGGATAGAGATTGCCCATGCAGAGCAAAGGTAAGGGCGGGGAGGGGTGTTGAAGGCCGGGTGGGGTGGGGGGGAGATGGAAGAAAGGGGGGTAGGGACCTGAGGCTGCAAGTGGCAGAAGCAGCATGGAGAGGGGAGGAGCAGGGAACAGGAGAAAGGGGACTAGGGGCAACCTGAGGCTGTGGGGGGGCAGGCACAGTGGGGGCTAAGTGCAGTTGGCAGGGAGACAGGCAGCAGGGGGCAAGCTCAAGCTGCCTGCCTCTCACTGCCTACCCCCTACCACCTGCCTCCCATTGCCTGCCCCATTACTGCCCCCCCACTCCTGCTCTACCACATGCCCCCTTACTGCTTCCCCCAGTGTCTGTGCCCTACCACCTGCCCCATTACTGCCTCCCTCATCACATCTTTCCCTGCCATCTACAGCAGTTGGGAGAGGGGGAGGGACAAATTTAAGATGATCCGCAAATAATTAGATTCCATACATGGAAAATTACAGTAATTTATTGGGGGGTTATCTTATATTCAGGGTCATCATGTATGTGAGTTAATACAGTAGTTGTGTTGTGCTGCTCATCACGAGTATTTGAGAGAGAGAGCAAAAGCGAGAACATGGCTTGTAGCATCACTGCAACTTGTCCTGGGAAAGATCTAGTGGTAGGAGCCAGGCAAGAATGGACTCAGATACTCTAGTGGTAAAAATAGTATAAAAAACCTTAATAGAATGGAACTAAGATCCTGAGAAGGGAAGAAAATCACAGTAAAAGAGTAAGACAGATAGAAGAGATATCAGAAGGTGAGGGAAAGAAAACTGGAGGATGAACATTAAAATAACTCAAATATTTTTTGAGTGGACACTTCTCACCTTATTCTTGAAACATCATGTGTACACAAATTGGATTCTTCTCCTTAATATGCAACTCTGCTGCATTCCTGACTTCAGTCTCTATTCTCTTGAAGAACAAGCATAAACCTTGTGGCAGAATGCCATCTCAATATGGCCAGGCAGCCCCATCCCTGTGTGCTTCAGGTAACCCTGGAGTATAACCTGAGCTGGATACATTCCTGAGGGAGGGGAAACCTGTTCCTGTGGATATGAGAAGCTACAGGTATCAGGTTGGGAGAAGAGGTGAATGACCCTGTCCCTCTGCCCAGTAACCAGTGATGCATTTCAAAGGTTGGCTGGCAGCCAAAATCTGCTGGCTTTTATTGGGTCAGGTAAATGAGGTCAGAAGGTCTATATAAGCCAAGAGTGCTGCGGGGGCGGGGGGGGAGGCAACCGTGATGAAGACACAGAGCAGCTGAACATCTGCAGCTCTCTCTCTCTCTCTTGAAATATATGGACACACTATGAACTGCCTGCCTCCAGAGGAAAGCTCTATCAGCCTCTGGATGATGCTTGTGAGAACCTACAAACCTGACTAGAAACAGGCAGTCCTCAACTTACAATGTTTTGAGTTACAATGTTTTGCACTTACATTTATAAATTGACACCTTGTTTCAACTTTATGACTTCAGTTTCAACTTACAAAGCTTGATCCGATGCAACGCCATGCCAGCGAACGTGTTCGCTATGTCACTTATCTCCCTGGAGAATATCTGTCCAAACTTGCTTGGACACTTTCTTTAAGAAAGCAGACACGACTCTAGAAAAAACTTGCAGCCAAGTCTCCTGAGAAGACTCCAGCCAAGAACCCTTCAAAAAGTCCAGCAAAGTCACCTCAAAGAAGTCCTTCCAAATCAATATGATTGCTATTTATGATATATAATACATTAATGTAGCTATATTACTCACCTGTGATTGAGTACAACATTCCGAGGTATTTTTGGTGAAAATAGGGTATCAGGCCTTGGTTCAGGAACCAATCCCCCATTTATAACATTGTTTCTTATGAACTCTTGGTTCCGAGTTACAACATTTCAACTTAAAATGCGGTTTTCAGGAACCAATTGTGTCATAAGTCCAAGGACTGCCTGTATATATCTTGCAGTAACTCAGATGTGTGATCAAAGGCTACCCAGCCACACAGTTTGCTCTAAGGTATTTCTCCGATTTTGCTGTACCCTATTCCAAACCTACTCCTTGTAATCAATAAAGCTGTCCACTGTACCTAGCGTGGAAGACTTATTGGGAGAGGGTCTAGATTATGCCTTGGGGGTCCCCTTGGTCCGGCTGACTAAGGGAGACCACTATTTGTGCTTCAGACTAAGGGAAGCACCCCAAGTTCTTGCAGTGGGTTGAGTACCCATCCGATCTATAAAGCCTGTAGAGCTTTATTAACCTCAAGAAGCACAGAGCCACTAACAAACTGAGACTCTTGAGTGGTGACAGTGTTACTCCCAGGCTTGTGGAGGAGCTCCAGGAAGAGGGTCAGCCAGACGTAAGGCACCCCCAGGGAGGCACTTGGAGCTTGATAGGTGCAGTAAGTTGGGAAGCTTGGTGCAGGACCACCCCCTGTTGGGCTGCCACAAACCTTAATCTGAGTTCCCTTTGTAATGGCAATTTCTAGGGTTCCCCCCACCAGCTTTCCTAGCTTAATCCTCTACTCACTCAGAGCCACTCTACATTTTATCTTTGTAAATGGGAACTAATAGGTCCTACCTTGTCTGGTAGAATGACACAACAGAATACTTATTTGTATCTAACATACCCTAAAGCACATATATACAGGATTGTACATGTGGATGTTCAGGCTTACAATTATAATTTTACCAGCCTAGATGCATTAGAAACTGAAAAAAATTAGGTTGAATTTGGATAGGCAATGCTTTGTCCTACAGGTTTTGATTGCAAAATCAAAATCCAGCAAGGACTGGATCAAAATTAATTTCCAAAATCATGACACTTTTGAAAACCCATTTTGTAGACGTAAGTATAATTGTATAGATTATTTAGTATTCATATATCTAGTTTTTAAAAATAAATACATTTAGAAAGCAATCACCTCATTGGCAACCAGGAGAAACTTCCCGAAGCAAATAATATTTTATTGTTTATTTAATTACATTCATTTATTAATAAATTTGTTAAATTAATGATTGGATTCTACTCTTCAGACCGTGGGGGATGGGAGTAAGGTGGGCTGGCAGGGGACACTGGCGGAGCAGGGCAGGCAACAGACACAGAAAGGTTAAGGAGAACTCACCCACTGCTACTGCTGCTACCATTGTCCCCCACTGATCTGGGGGTGGTGGGAGCCCCAGATCTGCTCCTAACTCACTGCAGCCAGGGGCTGTGGGGACCAGCCACTCAGGGTGCCAGGGTCACCTGGGGACAATGGCAGTGGTGCGCAGATTCCCCTTTTTGGCACCTGTTCCCTGTCTGCCACTCCCCCACAGGTGTCCCGGGCTGCTTGGAAGTATGTGCTAGTAGGACGAGCCCACTCACAGCCACTGCTGTCCCTACCCAAGTCAGCTCCTTGTGCAACTGCTCCCCATGGCCCCCCAGCTGGAGTGGGACAGGAGTGGCTCCAGGTTTTCCCTCATGCCTGCAAAAGCTGGAGACAGAGGTGGCAGCAGGCAGGTTCCCCCTTCCAGCACTTGCTCCTGTCTAGCAGGGGACATGGAGGGGCAGGGGCGGCAGGGAGCAGGTGCAGGAAACGGAAACATGTCCTCCATTGCTGCTATCCTCTGGTGAGCCTGACACCCCACACAGCTGCAGCTGGAGTGGGGCAGAAGCAGCTCTGGGACTCCCCTGTACCCGGCTCTGCCAGAAACTGGCAGCAGCATCTGGTAGAACTTAGAAATAAACTGGTGTTTGGAGACTGGAACATCTGCCTATATTCCACTTCAGGGTTGGCATGAGTCTATATTGGTTGTGTGCAAAAAACACATACCCAAGAATAATGATCTGTCACAATGTATATCTTCAGAAAAGAACAGTTACAAGTAAGTACATTCCTGGTCCAAGTTTTAGAAATTGGATTTTTCTTTTAGGTTAGATGCAGCTGGACCAGCTAACAATTTTCCATGAGAAAGTTTATTCTTTAAACACTTTTAGCACTCAAGCATAGTAATTTAAATGTGCTTGCATTCTGAACCGTGTTTGTAGATGACATAAATAATATGTTTATGTATGCTGAAATTATTCAACTGGATTGTCTTTCTCCATATGAAAATTAGCTATCATTTATGCTTATTATGAATATGCATAAATTTAGCACAAGAAAACTGACTTGCGCAAGTGTATTATAACTGTTGTCCTTTACTACCCTGATATTTACAACCTGCAGCATAATACGATTACATGCTTTTGACTCACTTTCTAGGAACCAACAAAAGAAGATGTCTATGTTCCTCAGGAAGAGATGACTACTACAAAGGATTCCCCCAAGCCAAAGGTGAGTTTAAATTACTCTCTAGAACAATTAATCTAACAAGACACTTAAGCAAATGGTTAGCTTTAGACAGAAGGACTTCTCTCACTGTTTAGATACTTGCATATATGAATCAGGGCTTGACTCTCTACTGTACAGCATGATATTATGTTGATGCTTTCGATTTTATTGAGACCAATTTGAAAGTGTGTTAAGAAACCATTTTTTGCTGCCTGATAAACATTCCAAACCCCAGTTCTCCTGTTCTTAAACTCTCACTGAAGTCAGCAGAAAGGTTGCCTAAGAAATGACTACAGAATCAAGTCCTACTTTGCTAAGAGAACTGTTGCAAGCTTAGCAATATTAGTGTTATTCCATTGTGTTAATTTAAATGTACATGTTTCAAAAGGCAGACACTTAAGCTATATTGAACTCAGCTCAGAAATGGATAACGCATTAAAATTATGCTTTTCATTTCTTTAAATTGATTTTAGAGCACCTGTGAGCACCATTCATTCAGAAATCTCTAGAGCCAGATTTTTGTACTGGTGCATTTTGGTGTTGCTCCTCTAAGGTCAGTAGAGATACACAGATTTACACCTGCTGAATATCTAGCCTATAGACAGATTTTTTTCAGCCTTTACCCAAAGTGACCCAAATCCATTATTTTAAATATTGAAGGTCTTAGAAATATTTCACTCAAATGCCTCCTCCTGCTAAGCACAGAACAATTACTGTGGCAAGCCTGCTGCTGTAATTCATCCAAGATCACCCAAGCATATGTTCTAGTTGGCGTGTACTTAGTCCTGTCATATAAGTGTGCAGAATTACAGTATAGTTTGTGACTATCTACACTGAAGCAGTTCGAGCACTATCAATTTAAAGAAAACCTTGGAAGCTGGTTACTGCATTGACCATTCTAAAGTACATTTCACTCTCCACATTTGGATTTTACAATCCATCAATAAGCTCCTTTTTTCAGTGTGTGTTAACCTTTACCTTGGTTTAAATCTGCTAAATCTCCCTTCTGTTTAGCACAAAATTGAATGTGCTATGGAGGATGGAGAATGGAGGATGATTTGATCATGATTTTGCCTCGGTATAAAAGTAACGAAAAGAATGCAAAAGAGAAAGTGTTGTGTGCAGGGGCAGATCTGAGGGGGAGAAGGGTGCACTAATGCACTTGCACCTTCCTTTGATTCCTGGTTCACTCAAAATTTAAAACCAGCTGCTTGGCAGGGGCAGCTGCGTTTCTAACCAGGCAGTGCTAAGGAGCTTGACTGACTTCATGGCTCATTATTAGGGACCTACCCAAATCGAGGAGGCAGACAGCTTGAGGTGCAGTTTCTCAGAAACCCCCACATGTATCTCTTTGAAACCTGGCAGGCTTAATGGCTTCAGAAGGGGCTACCATCCCTGCTGTTTTCATCCAAATCTGCCAAAAAATGACCATGTTATAGGCAGTTTCATGATTCCCCATTATTGCCTATGGGCAAAACATCAAAATAGCATTGATACAGCGAAACAGTTTCGACGAAACAAAACAGAGCAGTGCTTTAAAATGAAATGAAACTCAGAACAAAACACTGTCCTGTCAAAATGGCAGTCAAAACAAAACAGTGCTATTTCGCACAGCCCTAATGGGCATCCCCTATCTGTGGCTTTTGGCATACTGGGAACTTGAAGATGGAGGTTCCTGGCTAACAGGTCTTGCCTCTCTGTTCAGGTTCAAACTAGTTACCATCTTTGGGGTCAGGAAGGAGTTTTGTGCCATGGCCAGATTGGTATAGACTCTGGGGATTTTTGAAGTGGCAGATAGGGAGGGTGCAGAAAGCAGAGCAGCATACCAGGTAGGGGAAAGGGATCAGTGACACTCAGGGAGTTCGTAGAGCTAATTTGTAGCATGCCTGCTAAAAAGGTTAGCCCTTACTGTTTAAAACAAACAACAAATAAGACTCCAAAAAGCATATCTTTGAAATTATAAAAGTTTTATGAGAGTGTCAGATGTCTGGTTTAGAATCACTTATAAATGCTGCTGTTCATCAAAAGCATCAGCTGGCCTCTCTGTACTGATGCAATGCGTTTTGTTTGGTACAGAGAGACTGAGACAGGAGCTAAAACCTTCCTCTTAAATTATGCATTACTTTTTTTTCCCCCTGCAAACCTTTAATGTGTGCAAGGAAGAAAATCTCCTACTGCATACTTTCTAAGGAGCATAGTAAAGAAATCCCTTTTGTTCCTATGCAATCAACCCTAGAATAATCTCTCTCCTGCGCACCTCTGCAGGACTTTAGCAGATGCATAGGTCTGCAGCCAATTCCCATGTATGCTTTGGGTATTTCTGCATAACGCAATGTAGTGCCATGCAGAGATCTGAGCCAGCTTATGTACAAGAAGCTGTATCTGCAAGGCACTGCATTGTACTATGTAAATATACCCTTTGACTCTGTCCAGGGACACCCACATTATATGTTGCAGCGAACAACAAATTTACTCATGCATTCATGCACAGTGAGCCCTGCTTTCATTACATGTATTACAAGGTTAACAAAAAAGATGCAAAAAGTAATGCATGTGCATAGCATGCAATTTTAAAAGGATGATAACAGTGAAATAAAAATAAATTTTCTCTGGAACGCTCAAAGATACTACTTTTAAGTGAGAGTTAGTTCCATGACACATATGAACTTTTTATCTTCTATATCAGGAGTTGTCAATTATTTCAGCTGGAAGGCTGCTTAATGAGTTTTGGTGAGCTGTCAAGGGCCGTGTGGCAGGGCACTGTTGGTGCCTGCCACTTTAAGATCAGAGCCAAGCAGCCAGCAGATGCTTGATTGTGGTAGCCATTTTAGATCCCTGGCTGCCTATATAACTAGATCTGTTCCCTGCTGGCAGGCCAGGTAGCAACACTGCCTGGCTGCTGGTATCATCCTGGAGGTAAGGGAGGAGATGTAGGGGATGTCTTGGAGGCTCCTAGTCCTGGGCATGACCTAAAACTTCACCCTGCCAGGAGTGGGTGGCCTGGTGGGGCTCTCAGTGGTGTGGGAGCCCTCAGCAAATGCCAGGCCAGTTACCACCCCAGTGAAAAGCGGGTCGGGGTGCCTTAACCCCAGCTTCCACGACTGGGTGGGTCACCTGCTACTAGGGCCCAAAGGGCAGACCCCAGGGGAGAGAGTGGAGCTAGACACTCAGACCTGATAGAGAGAGTACACTTGACTGGTCAATGCTGGAGCCAGGACCAGAACCATCAAAAGGGCCAGGGGCCCACTGTGAGGGATGCCCGGAGCTAAGAGGGCCTGGGGTTTCTGACTGGCCTTGGAGGTGAGGCCAGCGCCTGTATGGCCAAAGGTCCCGGGGGGTGCCACCCAAGAGGGGAAAATAGTTTCAGGGAGCTAGATAGCCTGAATGAAGGTGGGGTAGGCTGCTGGAATGGAGGGATCTCAGAGGGGTCCTGATTAGAGAAGTCTGGGGCCCAGTGTGTGGCCGGCGAGATTAACATCAGCAAATGCCATCTGCGAAGCATGGGCTGCAGTGTAGGGGAGGTACAGAGCCACAGATAGTGCCCCCTGGCATCAGAGCAAGAAACAGGCAGCCTCCCGCCTAATTAAGATCATTAACCAATTAACAACAAGGCATGGCAGGTAAGAAGGCAGGCGGTTGGCCCAGAAACAGGTGGGTGGAGCAAAGGCAAATCAGCCCTAAGAACCCCCTGTTACAGGCCGCAAGGATTTATGTGCATTTGTTAGAGGTGTTAGCAGTGATCACATAATAGCTCAAAATACAGTCTTATTCTTGTATATTGTGTGGCGGGGGTAAGGGGGTGTTTGTAGGGGGTGGTTGGGAAGTGGGTATGTGTGTGGGGAGGTATGGGTGTGGTCAGTGGGGTGTGGGAGGGAGGGTTAGGGTGGGTGTTGTATGGTGGAGGGTGGTAGTGTGTGTGGGGGATATGGGCGTCTGTGGGTGTGTAGGGGATTATGGTGGGGTGTGGGGGAGCTATGGAAGAGTGTGGATGTGCTTGAGGTTATGGTGGAGGGTGGGGTATGTAGGTGTGTGTGTGCAGCAGGGAGGTCCTCACAGTCCGCGGAGTGTGCAAGTCCCTGGAGCTGCATGTGGTGGTATAACTCACAGCTGCTGCATTCCCATCCCAGTCCCCAGCTGCACATGGTGGCAGCAAGTGTGACCAGCCCAACCCAGCCCCATAGCATGCAGCTCCTACGCTCTTGCAGCATGGGGTGCCAGCCCAGCTTGGCCCCATAGCACACGGTACCACACAGTCCCACCCCGTTTTCCCCAATGGAAGGCCCTGGCCCTGGCCCTGGCCTGATGGGGCCCTTACCTGAATGTCCATGCTTGCAGGCAAGGAGGCCTGGAACAGCCATGGGGTGTCTCTAACACCCCTTAGCTCAGGGCTGGGGGCAGTCAGGCCAGGCTGGAGTGGGGGTTGTTTGTTTAGCAACCAGAGCTGTACGTCCTGTACAGAGGCACTGGCTTGCAGAGGGGCACCCCATGGCCAGGGCTTACAGAGGGGCCCCGCAGGCCAGATGGAATTGCCTGGCAGGCTGGATCTGGACCACGGGCTGTATTTTGCTCGCCTCTGATCTATAACTTTAACTGTAGAGTTAGTCAAAAATGTTGCGAGAACTTTTTTTTGCCTTGTAATGGGGAAAACATATTAATTATTTTATGTATACTTTAAGAATATGACAGACAGAAATGTAGCCTGTCTGATGTCAGGTAAGGATTTCAAATAGTGATTAAAAGCAGAAGGTTAGAATGGAAACTAGCATGCATCCTCAACACTGGATGCCACTTCTGTCCCAGTCATAATGAAATATTTTCACTAACACAATTTTTTTTCCTTTTCATTATCTTCAGTCTGCTCCACAGGAAAGTCTGAAGAAACCTGCTCCATTCAAGCAACTAGAAAAGAATCTGAGGACTCTCAGTAAAGATCTTACTCATACAAGGTAAAAATGTGACGGAAAGTGACCGTTTCAGAGTCACAGGTAGAAAGATGAGGGATTTATTGAGCAGCAGTAGCAGCAATAAGGTTAAGCACATAATTGGCAGCAATCCCAAGAGTTCAGAAGAAGGAATATATTATTCTGTTTGTATAACATTGACACTTGCTGCTAATGTTATCATCTTAACATAAAGTTAACAAACAAAACATTAAGAATGGGTCAAGAATGGAATAGAAAACAATAGGGAAATGATTATAATGCCACTGTAGGAATGAATATATGCAGTCATTTAAAATAATCTATTTCATTCCCATCTCAGACATAGAAGTAGAAAGTTGTAACACCTCTGGCTGAGTTCTGCTAATGTATTATCACTAAACTGTTATAACCTGGGTTCCTGGTTTTCTCTGATTTAAAAAAAAATCCCCAATTTTCAGGTTTAAAAAAAAAAATCCAAAATCCACATTTTTCTATGATCAAAATGAAACACCATATATATCTATGTATTAGTAGCATTTCATTTTAATCACAGGAAAATGTGGATTTGGGTTACTACTTTAACCCAAAAAGTGGCTGGGTTTTTTTATCAGAGAAAACCAGGATCCCTGGTTGGGTTTGGTTACAACTTTTGGATCCTGTGTGCTTTTAAGAGAGTAGAATCTGGACAAGAGCGATTTGCATGTTTTATCTTTGCCTCCAATGTCAGCTTCCAATATGTAGACTCCCTGTCTGATCCATGCCGTGATATGTGAGATTGCAGTCCAGTTGTCCAGAAACCAGAACAACTCTCAAGCTTCCTCAGTCACTTATGTGGGCTTCCCAAGAGCTCTGCCTCCATGGGCACTCGAGGTTCTAGTTTCTCTCTCTGGAGAGGTAGTAAACAGATCAACAAGATTGAAACTCCTTGATGCATAGCACAAGTGTTTAAATCTCACTTCCTGATTGCAAAGCAGACGTACCCCCAAGTACCATTTATTATATTTGTTCAGTAATAACTTAAGTAGTTATTAAACTGCATTTGTATAGTCTTTTAAAATGTTTTCCTGGAAACTTCTAACTTTCTAAATGTGAATGTTAATGTTAACTTAGAAAAAAAAATTAAGTTTTTGCAACTAAAACAACAAGCAGTTGTATTAAAAAAGATGATTTACTCCTGACAGGACTTAGTTATAACCTGCTGCAAATAAACACTGACAAATTACCACTGGCAATCCCAGCAGCATACAGATTACACAAGTGTTTACAACAAGGTCTGTAGACTTAAAGTCTCTGAAAGCATTTTCCACACAACAATTGCCAAATTAAAGCAAGGAGCAATAAGGAAGACAGATCATTATTCCAAGAAACAGATCATTTCTTAGGTTAAGCCTGGAAAATGTTGTGTTTTTTGAATTGCTGAAAGGCTTTATTAGCAATATATATATTAAAAACAAAGATTTATGACCTGCAACATTAGCATAAGCTTATAATTGCACAAAAGTTGAGAAACTCTGAGCTATACTTCTCAAAGTAAATGTAACTATCCTCTTGGAACACACGTTATAGTGCAACTAGAACACTAAAGGTAGGTACAGATGTTATACTTAATGTGCATTAAGCACACAGTAAGTGCTTTAAAGTCATAACAGAACAGATGTTCATGGCACTTAAAGAGTTTTAAAAATGGCAGATCCTGCTCTAAGTTAACCCGCAATGGATGTGGTATTAGACTAAAGCACTTGAGGTTAGAGCACTTTTTTGAACATCTGTACCATATCCATTGTACTTCAGCACGCAATTTTGCTGTCATCCCAGGGGCCCCTCACTGGGTGGCTTGCTAGCCTCAGCTAGTGCTCATCTGCTTCAGAGCACTTCAGGGGAGAGGGAGAAAATGGAGCCTCTCTGCCGTGTGGACCCGGCTCAGACCCCACCAAGCCCTGTGCCCACAAGCTTGGAGGGCATCTCCCAATTGCAGCCAGGCTGTGCCACTTTTTATTGCACTGGGAACAGAGAGGCTTCATTTCCCACCCTCCCCCCTGGGCCCAGTTCCTGGCATGGCAAAAAGTCAAGCCAGGCAGCCCTGTGCTGGAGCTTCTAGCTGCCATTGTCAGGAGGCTTAGGGGATGGGGGGCGGGGAAAGGAACCCCCCACTACAAAGGCCACCTCACAGCTTGCTGGCTGGGGTCTCAGGGTGGGGGGGAGATCTGGGCTGTGTCCACATGGAAGGAACCTCCCATCCCAGCCACTTGACAGCTGCAGCCAAGAGTTGCAGTGGAGGGCTGCCCAGTCCAGCCCAGCTTATCACCATGCCAGAAACTGGGGCCAGCAGGGGGAGGAAGGGAGCCCCCTTATAGTACAGATCCACCCCCACCACCCAAGACCCCAGCCAAAAAACTGTGGTGGGGGTACTCCCTTTCCTCACCCACCTACCCAAGCCTCCTGACAACAGCAGCCAGAAGCTGCAGCACGGGGCCGCTCAGCCCAGCTTTTTGCCACATTTGGAACTGGGGCCAGGCGGGGAAAGGACTCCCCTGCTGTGAGAGTGTGCCCCTCCCCACACACACACAGTTTGCTGGCTGGAGTCTCAGGGGGGTGCCAGTCCAGGTCCATATGCAGGGGTCATAGAAGTCATAGAATCATAGAAGTCGGGTCGGAAGGGACCTTGTAGATCTTCAAGTCCAACCCCCTGCCTGGGCAGGAGAAAACTGGGTTCAAATGACTCCAGCCGGGTAGGCATCAAGCCTCCTCTTAAAGACCCCCAGGGTAGGAGCCAGCACCACTTCTCTTGGAAGTTGGTTCCAGATCCTAGCCGCCCTGACCGTGAAGTAGTTCTTATGGATGTCTAATCTAAACCTACTCTCCAACAGCTTGTGGCTGTTATTCCTTGTTATGCCAGGGGGCGCTAGGGGAAACAAGGTCTCTCCCAAACCCTTCTGGTCCCCTCTAGTGACTTTATAGACAGTCACCAGGTCCCCCCTCAGCCTTCTCTTGTGAAGGCTGAACAGGTTCAGGTCCC
>NW_017729001.1:10375851-10385449 GCF_001723915.1 Gavialis gangeticus
CTTGAGCATCATCCCTGAAGCTGGCCCATCGCAGATGTGCTCCTTGAGGATCTTCTCAAATAGTTTCCCTAGGATTGAGGTGAGACTGACGGGTCGTCTGTTTCCCCCCCTGCCACTTCCTCCAGGACCCAGTTCCTGGCCTGGTGAAAAGCCTGGCTGGGCAGCCGTGGAGTACAGCACCTGGCTGCAGCTGTCAAAGAGTCTGGGGTGGGGGGGTTGGGGAAAGGGAACCATCCTGCTGCATGGACCTGGACTACCCCCCTTCCCCCGCAACGCCTCAGCCAGCAAGCTGTGGGGGGGGCTCTTGTGGTGGAGGAGCTCTGTTCCCCTGTCTTCCCTCCCCCCAGCTGCTGCTGATAATCACCAGCTAGTGGGCAGGGGCTGGGGAGAAGGGCCTGCACTGAGCCTCCCCCTCTTCTTTCATTGCCCCCCGTCTTTCTCTCTGCCTTGTCTCCCCCCTGCCCCATTATCATGGTTAAGTCCTAATGACATTTAGCATCATAAACTTGGTAACAAAATATTTGTTAAAACCAAACAGCAATAAATACAATGTCTATCATCAAAGTTGGAAAGACCAGTTTCATAAGACATGACTCATTTGCCTGAAATGTGTTGTTAGCTCTGTTAGATTGGCTGTCTGCATTCATTGTTCACAGTTAAATTTCAGTGGGATTGTCACTTGGAGGTCAAATTACAGTTTTTTGATGGTAAACCCCCTCAGCTTAGTTTTGGTTATTGAGTTTTGGGATACATCTACATGGAACGTGTCTCGTTCCAAATCGTTGTTTAGTTTTGAACATTCTGCAGTACACAAATGACCATCGGGGGGCTGCACCTGATGACCTCACGAGGTCCCTTCCAGCCCTAAATTTCTGTGACTCTGTGACTCACATGACATCATTCTTAGAAGTCTGGGCAGAGAGGTCCATGACTGATTGGGTGTGGAGAGTGAGAACTACCTCCTTTTCCCACAGATGATGTTTAACAAACTAGGATGAGTCTTACTCTAAGGCAGGATTGAAAAGCATGCCTTTTCTAAATTATGTCAGTTTTGTAGATCAGGTTAGAACTTTGTCTTCTGGGGCTCTCAATTTTACATTTTTAATTTGCTGAAAATTAAAATGAGTATATCAGAGCTAAAGACTCTCTGAACCTTACAGAGGAATCTGAACCTAGTAAAACCCATGTGACTGGATTTATATGCCCATATCCCTGAGAATTAGAGAAGGGGCTAGTGCAGGTTCTAGACAACAGAAGTGCTCTGGGTGGATCTGATTGCAGCTGTTATAAAAGACATTTTGCTAAGGGGAAGTCTTTTTCTAGGGAAGCCTCAAAGAGGAATCTCTGAAATAAGCCAGTTCTATATAGAAGGTTGCATAATATGTGCTTCAAGACTGACCTTCTAGTTCATTTCATATGAAAAATCTGAACATGGGTACATAAAAACTGACCCACAGAGGGCTTGGCTGAAACAAGTGGGCCCAGTGATTTTTTTTTTTTTATTACTATTTACAACAGGGCTAAACAAAAGATACTTATAATAAATGACTTAAGGTTGTAGAATTTTTGGACTTGGCCAGCCTACAAGTATTATGATTCAAATTAGCTTTTCTTTGGGAATACTGTCAGCAAAGTTCAAAAGTTTCTCTCAGATATAGTGGATATTTTAATAGCAGTCTTGTAGATCCATCATTTTAGAGAGCCCTCAAGTGCAAATTGTACTTATAAAAGCACTAGACTGTTGGTCCTGGAGAGTAGTATGTAACATTTTTTTTATACAGAACTGGCAGGCATCTGTTAAAAGCCCCATCATTGTACTACAGATCTGACCCAGAGAGAGTAACTGAGGGGTTTCAGCAACAGAAAAAAACTCAAAGTCCAGGCTTGCTTTTTTTTGTTTTTTATAATGTTTTACCATGTAAAAATAAAGATTAATGCAGTTTGGTGTGTTTAGGCCAGACTATATGGAAAAAACAAAAAAGTGTACAATTTTGCTTTTGCCCCCCAGCGTGCTCCAGGTAGTGTGACAGTAGTGTATTAGGGATGGCTGATGATCTAATGGTAAGGGCAAAGGAGTATGAATCAAGAGGATGGTGATTCTAAGACTTGGCTGAGCCACTGACTCTTTTTATGACCTTGTGCAAATCATTTGACCTCTTTTCACCTGTCAAGAGCACTGTAAATTGGTACTGGAAACTAGATGATGTATCTGAACTGAGCTCTCCTGTATAAATATTTCTTTTTAAAATGGCATGGACAGCACAATGTGTATGAGGATCTCATGTCTGTTGTGACTGAAAGCCAAAAATATTTTCTGATGGGGTGGAGTTTCTTCCACTATTTTCAGTAAAACCTAAAAGTTTTTAATTCAGTTGCATTTAACTTAATAATATTGCTATTCATATTTTTATTGATTTTTTTCCCTAGTCTCTTAAAATGTGGATGTATTTAACTGAGAAATCTAATAATACTTATCACTTGTATATGTATACATACAAAATATTAATTAGTTAATCTTTGTAACACCCCAGAAGGGAGACAGATGAGTAGGTAAGTATTAGTAACCCCATCGGTAAACTAAGAAAACTGAATAGGGAGATGAGATGAATAACATAAGACTATTTTAAAAAGTCAAATTGCAACCAAGGTGTTGGAAATTAAAGTGCTCTGCTTATTTTTCACTGGTGTTTCTGTTTCTCTGACTTATTTTCTTTAAGGCAGCCTACTAAATATAAAGATTTCAGGAAAAAGTATTTTTTTTAGATCATCTTCTAGCACATCCAAGGGAACGAGTGCAGGATTTGTTGCACACATTTTGTAGGAAACTACACAAGATACTAACTGCACAGGATCCAAATAATAGTGTACAGTAGCACGTTACGGCACCAACAGTGCTAATATACTACTGCACAGTATTATTAGGCAGTAGCATCTCGGATAGATGTGCCCAATATTGAACATTTTGCTTACTCTTATTTTAACTGAAGACATTTCTGTTTCTCATATTACTTTATAATACAATTCTAATTGTTTCAATCATTTAATTGTATCATACGCCATAAACATATTCAATGCAAAATTGGCATAAGTCCAATTAATTTACTTTCACTTCTACTCACTTCTACTGTACTCCTCTGTATATCGTATAAGCATTGAAATGTTTTGATTCCCATTATATGCATTTTGGAAACAATATGCCAACCACTTATCTCATTTATTTGAATGATGTTAAATCCACCATGCAGAGAAATAGCAATGACAAAAGAGGAGTAATGACCCAATAGCCCTACTGAAAAAATATATTTGAGATAGGAACCTGTGGCCTGGTGCAAACTCTGATTTAGATAATTGCATCACTATTCAGGATCCCAAATGTGTAGGAATACATCTGGATAATAACTGCAGCATGTGGGAAAGGAGCTAGCTGAAAAAAGAAAAAGCAGGGGGAAAAGAAAATAAATTTTTTGAACATGAGCCACTAGCAGCCACAAGGCACCTTTGATGCTGCCTTTCCTTCTTACGACAGAAAAGAAATATGTGCTAATAGTTATGGGCTAGGGACAGGCACTCAATTCCAGCAGTGTTGGACATTTCCCAGAAATTTCCCAGAAATCTGCAGTGTTGGAAAATATGACAAGAAGGAGGATCATGTATGCCTTTCAGCCTCTTGGGTGGAAAGCAACAGAGTTGCCTCAAGTTCTCCAGCCAGAGGGCAATAGGGAGCTGCTTCTTTGCTTTTAAGTTCTGCTTAGGATATGAAAACACGTAATAAAAATAATGATAACCTGTAATTTTGACATCACACCCACTTACAACCACATTCTTTCAAACATGCACAATATTTTTCCTTCAGTCCCCTCAGTGACACAAAAAAGAACATAGTAGGCAGAGTGGCTGCTTATCCTAGTCCTCCGTTGTCAATCTTCAGTCCTTCCCTTTTTCTTTCTCCCTGATGCTCTTAAAGTACTGTTTGTGCTCCCTGTTGATTGTTGCACTCAAGATTTTACACCTCATTGGCTGCGTTAGGTCACTTTAGATAGAACTCTGTCAGTTTAAAAACATCAGATGCCTGTGCCAAAATGCAATTAGGAGTTTACTTGTCTGTGTGCAGGCAGAAAAAGATAAGCCAAGTGAAGAATCTGTAGATGATGACCTGTTCTTTTTCTTTGTAAGTCAGAGCTTCTCAACTTCTTCCTTTTAAGTAAATCTGAGTTCCTATAAAGTAGTTCTGATTGACATAACCAAGTGTTTGTCAGTGTAAGGTTCACATTACACATGGATAGAGCACATTACAGTAGTAGAGACAAAGCCTTTGTCCTTCAGCATTCAAATACCTTCCTAACTTTGAGCAAAGAATTATGTTTTCAGTTCTGCAGCACAACATCTTCTTTGCTATTTTTACTAAGACTAAGCAAACTCAAGCACAGAGACTTTGAAATGACATCCAGTTCTGAGAGAGATCCTTTCTTACTGCTTTGTTCCTATGACATCTCTAAATATGATCCAAAAATAATGTTCAGTAATTCACAGTTGGGAAAGGAGTTACTGTTTGAGAAACAAAAGAGCGGAAGTCTTTATAACTAATCATAAATTATTGAAAGATATAGGAACACATATCAAAAAAGGCAACTTAAGCATTCAAGGTCTGCACCTCTGAATCCAGAAAGACATGAATGATAAATCACACATGATGCTCAGCTTACCCAGAAAGAGTGTACAAGAGCACTAGAAACACTGTCACAGCTATACAAAAAAGTAGTTAGAAAGGAGTAGGCTTACTTAAATGAGCCCAACTGAAAATATTTTCTTGCCAGGAAAGGCGACAAGGGAAGATGAGAAGAGTAGCAGTGGTAGAAGCTGGAAAAGAATCTCACAGATTATGTCATAACGGCCACCATATCAAATTTCAAATATCTTTAAGAAGGCAAAAATGTCTTTGCCTCCACCACCAATCAGGTTGTTCTGATTAGTGACCTTTCTGGTTAATACTAGCAGTCTTCATTCTGTGCCAAACACAAGTCATTCCTTTTGGGAAGAAATGTCAGATCACTTTATGGTGAAAATGAAGTGCATTTCAACTTGCCTGTCTTTTTTTTTTTTCTTCTTTTTTTTTTCTTAATGCAAGTAGAGCAATTTTTTGAGGTGGTAAGTGTTTTCTGTATTTAGACAGAGAAGCTCACTAAGCAGCTATTGCCAGAAGTACTGAGTATACTTTGCAATGCAACCTGGAATTTTTTTTGGTGGGGGGAAACAAATGTTTATTGAATTAAAATGATCTGTGTCATGTTTTACATGGACAAATTCCTGGCATCTCTGATGGAAGCTAATGTATGGCCATTGCTCAAAAATTGCTCTTGAACTTGAACAGTCCACAAGTCCACAACCTAATAGTTTATTGTTGGTATAATTACTACAAAAGTTGTTGTAATACAATTTTGAGTGTTGAAAGTGTTTGGATAGTGTCACCTATAGGTGCCAACTATTATTTTTGCTGAGGGGGCAGGGCTAAGATGATGGTGGAAAGTTTATATGCATTTCAGGTGGCAGCCCTCTTCCCAAGGGAGGCCAAGGCCCTCAGGCCCCCACATACTCGGGACCTGGTCAGCAGCCTGCCTGTGGACCTGAATATAGTAAAGGCATTGCACTAGTGACTTTGGTAGATAGTGAAACATACCAAACAGTACTGCCGGGTTCATTTCACTATCCTTCCTTTCCTTTTTGTGTTCTTGTGACAAAGTATTTAGCAGAATTTGCACTTTCATTAGACTCTGACAGGGCTGTGCCGTGAGCGCTTCTGCCGCAACCTCTAGGCTGTCAACCCTGTGCCTTAGTGCCCATGCCACCCCAGCTCCCTCATTTGATTATTAAGTTAACTAGGTGCATCTTGTTTTAAATGGACAAATGATAAAAGGCTTACATCAGGTATTCCCATAAAAAATGTTCATAGTTATCCAAGTTGTCTTTGCACATGATTTAACTTGGTATACCTTTCAAATGATAAACCAGAGTCCTTTGTCATTTGAAGATTCAAAAAATAAATAATTTTGGGATGTACATTCATTTTAATTGTATCAGTTCTGGCTGTTCAGGATAGGAGACAAAGCTGCCATTTTACAGTGTCACTGAGTATTTGTTTCAGTTGTAAGTAAAGCTCGTGTGGATGACATTGGAAAGGATAAGAAATATTTTGAGATACTGTCAGAAATTTGTTTGCAGCTTTGAAATGGGAGACAAGAGAGGTGTGAGTGCCACTCTGTGGGAATACTCCGTTCTGTGAAACTTATTTTAATTGTTTCGATACCTGCTATTTCTCTAGACAAATACGGAGGAATTGAGGCAGAGGGAGTTCTGAAAGGATTGATATTGGCAAAATAATATAATCTGCATACAGACTTATCTTGTGCTCATCTCTCTTCATTTGTATCTCTTCCCCTCTGGACAATTTCTTATGGGTTGCCAGGCATTCAAGGGATAAATTAAAAGGACAAGCAAAGGAGGAGTAATCCTGCCTCGTTACTTTTTTCCAGCTGAAAGCCCCGTGACAGAATTCTGTTTGTCAGTACAGATACAAGAGGAAAACTTTCAGGGTCTGCAAAGCAATTAGGAAAAATTGAACCAAAATCAAGTATTTTTTTACTATTATTCATAAGAAATGGCTGTTCTACCCTTCAGCTAAAGGGATTTAAACTAATTACACCAGAAGTTAATTGAATGAGGTGCATATTACACTTTCATTTCATTTACCTCCCTTGAGTCCCTCTTTGTTTCTAAATCCTTATACTACCCTTTGCACTGGAGGTAATTCTAGTGCTCTGCTTTCCCTTTTGCGTGTATGTAAAGTTGATCAAATATTCATCAAAAGATTTCAAGCAAAAACTAGGAAAAATATCTAGAAAACTCTTGTGTATTGTTTCCTATTTTCTGACCAGGTGCAGTTCTAAATGACTGTCTTATCTGTTTCTTTTAGAAACAGCTTCCATTGGTCCTGAAAAGTTACTGTCCTAAATGTGAAAAAGGCCAACTGTATGAGCAATAGCATGGATTTGTGGCAGGTGGTGCCAGAACTAAATGGGAAGCAATGGATGACATTTGTGTTGGTGAAACAAAGGCAAAGAGAACTGCCTCTGCAGAGGGTCCCAGGACATCATCTAAGCAGATGAACCAGCATAAAGCTGACAAGATATCACCATGTCTGGTCACTGCCATCAAGGCTTTGACAGCTTTAAGCTACCTGTTCAAAAGGAAAGAATCTGTGCTGCTTTATGAGCCACTCAAACCCGTATTTGCAAAAATGGCATGTTTAAGCCTCTGTAGATTTATTGCGTTTTGAAATATGAAGAAAGTGGCCCCTTGTGCATCTATTTCACTGTGTTGCATTAGTTGAACAAAAATAATTGTCAAACTGCTGACAATTTAATCTTTAACAGTATTCCACTGTTTGCCTTTTATGCTCTAAATAAGAATCTGAATGTTTCTTCTTTAAGATCTTTACAGATTCCCGAAGGAAAAAACATACAAGTCAGACTGTGCTCAACTAGCTCTGGCTAAAGCATTTTTTATGTCAGAACTGACAGCACACTAAGGAGAGTTTCTCCTGTTCCTTTTAGTTCCGGTGGGCAAGAGAAGCAGTCTTTGGGTATTTTTTTAGTACAAAACTGACTACCTTTGTGCTTGGAACGGCAGCAACTTTTAGAAAGATTTCAAATGGTGAGAATTTCTTAGGCTAGGGGTTTTTTGTTCTGACCTTCACTGAGCTTATCCTATGAGATTGTATACTAAGCCTGTTCTAATGTATATACGACAGTAAGGACTTCAATATTCAGGGGTATTGATAAGTTGGTATTCATTAGCACAAGTGTTTACTATAAGATTTAGTGTAATGGAGGCAAAAAAGGCAGAGTGGGGTTAAGGAGAATGGAAGGAAAGAGGAGGAAAAAATTGGGCAATACTAACTGTAAAGGGAAATGTTTATCTACTAATATTAGTTTTTTCTATAGTTAATACTTCATAATGTCAGTTACTTGGAAACCAGTGTTATGTGGTCTTTTGCAGCTTGGCAGAAATCACTCTAATTGGCATGTTTCTAGCACTGTCATTGCTGGCAGTTTGCAGAATTTTTTTAGGAAAGAAAAAGTCTTTTTACATGAATGATGGCTCACATTAATTAGACAGCAGTCATGAGCAAAGACATCTATTTAAGTGCATGGATGTATGAATCATTATCTCTAGCATCAATCACTGGGAAAATGGCTATTTTAGGTTCTCATCAACATTTCTGACTTTCCAGGTTGCTCTCTTGAGTCTCAGTTTCCATTTTTTCATAGAAGACTCTGTGCATGTGTTTGAAATTTCATAAACAGAAGTAGTTTGTTGTTTATCAGAAGTTACTATATCTATATGACACAGCATATTCTTAAGTATCTTAACACAGTGACGCATGTATTTCTTCTCAGGGTGTGTTTGAGCAACTCTTTGCATAACAATAAGGTTTCTGTTGCTGGCTAGTACAGTGGTATCCAGCCTACTGGCCCTGTGCACCAGATGAGTGGTGCAGAGTCAGTCTGCAAGCCAGAGCCACATGGGGCATGTCCACACATACAAGCACATGCGCTTGCAGCAGCTCAAATAGAAGCAGTGCAAGTTTGAGCCAAGGCTTTTTGCCTCAGTGCATGTGCTTGGACATGCACTTTGTTGTAGAGCAAATTGTGCCACGTGGGGCAAAATAGCCCTGCCTGGCTCCTCCCAGATCTGCAGCCAGGGGGTGCTAGAGCCTGGGGCCAGCACCTGTGCTGTCCCCAGGAGTATAAAAAGCCGCCCTGGCAAGTAGCTCAGGGCAACTAACTCTCAGGAGCTTCTGGGGCCCAGCCAGTTGGTACCTGGGGACGCTACCCCTTGTGCCAGCTGGACTGCTGAAGCAGCCCTGATTGTTCCCTGCACCCTTTACCCACTGCAGCAGTCTGGCATTGGGGGCTGCTGCCGGGCTGTGACCTGCTGTGCACTTGCCAGACCCGGATGGGGACTGCACAGCTGGTAGAGGCATCTGCCCCTTTGGGCCAGCTGCCAGTGGACTGTGGTTGCAGGGTTGGCCTCTGTGTGGCACTACTGCCACGTGTGCCCCCTGCCTGGCCATTGGGCAGCTATAACGCGGAACATGTTCCGGGTGTGGTGGCCTGCTTTGAACTGTCAAAGCATGTCCATCTGGCCAGGAGATCAGCCACAGCCAGCTGGGTCCGAGGTGCCAGCTCTGAGCACATCTCCCTAGCAGGAATTCTGGTGTTCCCTATTGGAAAACTAAAAAACCCCTGATTAAAAAAAATCCCCAGATCACTCTCTAAAATACCCCCAAATCCATGTTCCTCCACAATTAAAACAAAAGACCACTATAAAGAGAGCGTGAGACAGAGACAACGATCAGTTGGACAATGCTTTATTGATATATCTACAGTGTTAAAGCAAGTGTCTTATCATAATAAAGTGAACTCTAAATACATGTTTCATGAATACATGAATATATATTTTGCTGCCCTCCAACAAGGGGTTTGGCCCCCACAGGGGCTACCACCCCCCACAAGGCCCACATACCCCACCCCAGCCCCCC
>NW_017729001.1:10386047-10387464 GCF_001723915.1 Gavialis gangeticus
ACCCCTTACTCACGGGGACTGGAGCCCTGGTGCTGAAATACGTGGCCTGGGTGGCCACATGTTTCAGCACCAAGGCAAGGGGCCAACCACAGAGATGCTCTGGCAGCCAGAGTGTCTCAGTGGAGAACCCAGCCTCTGGTCGCCTCTGTGCCCTGCTCCGCTTTTTTAAACTTTGGGGGGTTTTTTGCTTTTTTTTTTTTAAGACCCATGAATATCCAGGGGTCTAATTTTCAACACTTTTTTGTTCCTGGACGTGCCTGTTGCCCTGCCTCAAAGGAGCTTGAGATGGGGCAAGAGGTATGTGCACGCTTGTCTGGATGCACCCATGGGGTCAGTATTCATGTGTAATCTAGCTACATATTGGCCTGACCCCATGCACTGGATCCAGTCACATACTGAGTGTTTCTGTATGGCCTGACTCTGTGTGGCCAAATCTGGCCACAGAGTAACCCCACGTGTCATCCCAATCTAGAGTGCGGGGCCATGTTATCCAGGGCTACCCGTAGGTCCAGAAATTTGGCAGCAGCAAAGCAACAATTAATGTTGCCATTACCCCACTGCTGCCAAATGTCTGGATCTGTAAGGATCCCTAAGAGCCAGATGGCATGGCTCCACTGGGCCAAGCATCACTGAACTAGGAGAATGTCACTTTCCATACCTCCTTGATTTTTTGGATAATGAGGAACTGCTTTTATATCAGCATTTCCAACTGTTTTATAGACATTAACTACACAAATCTCATAACAGCCCGGCAGGTAGTTATGAGACATAAAGGAATTAGTTCAATCATTAAACTGCAGCAACTTCTCAGATCTCATGTTTTACATGTGTATTATTCCATAGGAGCACCACATAACTTTACAAATAGGAAGTGAAAAAGAGTACTATATGCAAATGAAGTTGCAACAACAAAGGCAAAATTTAATTATTGCATTTCAATCTGGCATTAACATTTCTACTCCTTTAAAAATTGCCAGGAGCTCTTACATGATTACAGGCTGTCAGTATTTCAGTTTCATTATAGATCCAAAAGGTAGTCACACTCTGAAACCATTCCAGGTCAGATATACTTTGCAGTTCTTCCTTTAGCTAGATATTACTTTGAATTCTCTTGAGATCCAAATGGTAATCTGCTCTGTCTCTCCTTAGTTTAAGTGATCTAAGTGGCTGGATTGCAGGTAATTTTAAATGTGTATTTAGAATGCTTCTGTTGATTTCTGTTCTTAATCCATAGGTATAACAGTCTGAAACATTCAGATTGTACTACTTTGGTTACATTTCATAGATTTCATAGACATTAGGGCTGGAAGGGACCTCGGAAGATCATCGAGTCCAGCCCCCTGCCCGAAGGGCAGGAAGGCAGCTGGGGTCATAGGATCCCAGCAAGATAAGCATCCAATTTGCTCCTGAAGGTGTT
>NW_017729001.1:10392464-10415472 GCF_001723915.1 Gavialis gangeticus
AAGGGCAGGAAGTCAGCTGGGGTCATAGGATCCCAGCAAGATAAGCATCCAATTTGCTCCTGAAGGTGTTCAATGTAGGTGCTTGAGCCACCTCCAATGGCAGGCTGTTCCAGACCTTGGGGGCTTGGACAGTAAAGAAATTTTCCTTATGTCCACCCTGAAGCGGTCTTGCAGTAGTTTATGACCGTTCAACCTCGTCATCCCTTGGGGTGCTCTGGTGAACAAACGTTCCCCCAAATACTGGTGGCCACCCCTGATAAACTTATAGGTGGCCATCAGATCACCCCTGAGCCTGCGCTTTTCCAGGCTAAAGAGCCCCATGGCTCTCAGCCTGTTGTCATAAGGTCTGAGCAGTAGGGCACTGGGCCTCACTGGCAAGGGCAGAGGCTGGAGTAGTCATGGCACAGGGAGGCAGGGTGGGCAAGGAGGGAGCTGCCGCGTGCTGCCTCTCTGCTGGGCATATGGTTTCTGGGCAGGGAAGGAGCTGGCCAACTATCCAACGGTGGGGTTGTGTTTCCAAGATGGCTGCAAAATGCTGGCAGCAGGTTTTGGCTTCTAAAGATGACTGTTAAGTGTTGGCAGCTAGGGCCGGACCCGTAGCTCCCCCTGGTGACCACAGGAGTACATGGCAGGGCTGGAGGGAGATGGCACTAAATTTAGTGCAGGGGTAGGCAACATTTTTTGGGCGGAGTGCCGAAAAAACCATAATGTCTACCTTGGAAGGTGCCAGAGTGCTGACATGCCGGACCCCGGAGCAGTTGTTTGCAGCCTCCTGGCTGCAGCTGGCCCACAGAGCCCAGTCTCCTTGCAGCAGGGCTTGCAGCATCCCAGCTGCCTGCTGGGAGCAGCCTGGGCTCCGTGGCTGGCAGCACCTGCTGAGAACCTGGGCTGGTGGTGGTGTACCAAGCAAAACGGCCTTGTATGCCATGCTCGGCACACATGCTGAGGGTTCCTGACCCCTGATTTAGTGCCAAGTCCCTGCACAGTGTAGACACCTGCCAAAAATTGCTTTCTGCGCATTCAGTTAATGTGCAGTAACTTTAATCACAACTAATTGCATGTGTAGCTATGCCCTATAGTGCCTAGGGTAGAAAATACTTTATCAGTAGTTCCACTCATAGGGAGCTCATATACCAAGAAATTCTTTGTAATTAAGCCTACCTTTGGAATAAGATCTGACACCTTACATAAATTAAGTGAATGTACATGACTAAATGATATGCACATGGCCAAATATCTGGGGGGTGGCGGGTTTATGGTTTATCATTTGGAGTCATCAGGACCTTGTGGAAGTACTAGTCCTAGAGGGATAGACCCTTAGCTGGTGTACATAGTTTCATAGTTGGTAGGGTCAGAAGGGACCTGAGCAGATCATCAAGTCTGACCCCCTGCCCTAGGCAGGAAAGAATGCTGGGGTCAAACGACCCTGGCAAGGTGATTATATAGCCTCCTTCTGAAGACCCCCAGCGTAGGAGCGAGCACCACTTCCCTTGGAAGTTGGTTCCAGATCCCAGATGACCCGACTGTGAAGTAGTGTTTCCTGATGTCCAGCCTGAACCTACTGTCAGTCAACTTATAGCCATTATTCCTAGTTACTCCTGGTAGTGCTCAGGGGAACAGGGTCTCTCCCATTCCCCGCTGGTCCCCCTTGGTAAGTTTATAAATGGCCACCAGATCCCCTCTCAGCCTTCTCTTGTGGAGGCTGAACAGGTTCAGGTCCTCTAGCCTCTCCTCGTAGGGCCTTCTCTGCTGCCCCCTGATCATGCGACTGGCCCTCCTTTGGACCCTCTCGATGCTGTCCACATCCCTTCTGAAGTGCGGCGCCCAGAACTGGATGCAGTACTCCAACTGCGGCCTGACCAGTGTCACATAGATGGGGAGGAACACCTCCTTGGACCTGCTTGAGATGCATCTGTGGATGCATAACAAGGTGCGGTTAGCCTTTCTGACTGCATCCCCACATTGGCGGCCCATGTTCCTCTTGGAATCAGCAATGACTCCAAGATCCTTTTCTGCCTCTGTGCTGACAAGAAGAGAGTTCCCCAGCCTGTAGGTATGCTGCTGGTTCTTCCTCTCCAGGTGCAGTACCTTGCACTTGTCAATATTGTAACCCATCCTATTCCCATCCACCCACCCTTGTAGCCTGTCCAGACCTAGTTGTAGCCTGTCCCTCCCTTCTAACGTGCCCACTTCTCCCCACATCTTAGTGTCATCTGTGAACTTGAACAAGGTGCTTTTCACCCCCTCATCCAAGTCACTGATAAAGATGTTGAATAGTGTGGGCCCAAGGACCGAGCCCTGGGGAACTCCACTGCCCACATCCCTCCAGGTCAAAAATGACCCATCCACCACCACTCCGTGGGTGTGGCCCTCCAGCCAGTTTGCAACCCATCTGACGGTGTAGGCATCAACACCACAGTTGCCTAATTTCTTAATGAGAATGGGGTGAGAGACATTGTCGAAGGCCTTCCTAAAGCCCAGAAAATCTACGTCCACCACGACACCTGCATCCAAGGATTGGGTGGCCTGGTCATAGAAGGCAACCAGGTTGGTCTGACAGGACCTGTCTTGAATGAACCCATGTTGGTTGCCCCTAAGCATAATCTCCCCTGCTGGTCCCTCGCAGATGTGCTCCTGGATAATTTTTTCAAAGAGCTTTCCCAGGACCGAGGTAAGACTAATGGGCCTATAGTTTCCTGGGTCCTCCTTCCTTCCTTTTTTGAAAATGGGGACCACACTGGCCCTTTTCCAGTCCTCTGGCACCTCGCCACAGCACTACGTGTGCTTGTAAAGCTGTGCCAGGGGTCCTGCAATGGCCTCTGCCAATTCCCTCAGCACCTTTGGGTGGAGATCTGGACCCGCTGATTTAAACATGTCCAGTCCCACCAGAAGTTCCCTGACTAGGTCCTCTCTGACCCTGGGCCTGTCTGTACCTCTCCTGAGTTCGTCCGGGATCCCGGTGTGGGGGATGTCCCGGTTCCCACTCAGAAACATGGAAGCGAAGAGGTCAGCTCTATTGTCTGGTGCAACCACCAGATTGCCAAGCGTGTCCTGCAGGTGCCCCACGTCCCCCAGTGCCTTCTTTTTACTCCCTATATATTTAAAAAAGGACTTCTTGTTGTCTTTGATCTGGATCACTAGTCCTTCCTGAAGTCAAGGGCTGCTGCCTTGCTGCAGGCCTTTGACACCCTGCACTGGATTGTGAATTCCAGTAGGCAATGATCGCTATCACCCAAGTGGTCGAGAACCTGCAGTCCCCTCACCAGGTCGTCGCCTGTGGCCAGGATGAGGTCCAGCAAGACATTTTCCCTGGTGGGACCATGCACCTCCTGGTTTAGGTGGAGGTCCTGTATCTCAGCTAGAACCTACATGAGCGGTCAGACCTAGCTGACTGCTCCTCCCAGCAGATGTCTGGGTAGTTGAGGTCACCCATGATGACCACATCCCTTGACGTAACTGCCTCTGCAAGCTGACCTGAGAATTCCTGGTCCAGCTCTTCCCCCGGCTGGGTGGTCTGTAGTAGACACCCACCATTAAGTCCCTATCCCCCCCGACCCCCTTGTATCCCATCCCAGAACACTTTAGTCTGCCCCTCCTCTGACCCCGTGCAGTTTGTTGAGGATGTGTATTGCTCTTTGATGTACAACAGCACACCCCCACATTTCCTCACCATTCTGTCCCACCTGTACAGTCTGTAGCCATTGATGTTTACCACCCAGTCATGGGTTGAATCCCACCACATTTCAGTGACCCCCACTATGTCCAGGTTTGTGTTAACTAGCAGGAGGGCAAGTTCCTCCTGCTTGTTCCCCATACTATGAGCATTAGTGTAGAGGTATTTAAGGCCTCCTGTAGGTGTATGCACCACCCCCCTGATTCCAGGACTATCCAGACCCCTGCCACTTACCTGGGTACTTCTTGTGCTCATCGCCTGTCTTGCCTGGGAAGTGTCATCATTTCCCCCTGTGGCCCCATCCCCCAGCAAACCTAGTTTAAAGCACGCCATACGAGATCAGCCAACCTGGAAGAAAAGACACGCTTGCCTTTAGGGGAGAGGTGAAGCCCATCCCACCCGAGCTTGCCCCCTGTGTAAAAATATAGGTCATTGTCAAGGAACCTGAGGCCTTCCTGGTAGCACCAACTCCAAAGCTGCCGGTTGACCACTCCAATGCAGGTCTCATGGTGCCATCCGCATCTACTTACCAGGAGAATACCACCTGCACCCCTGTCTCCTTGAGCTTGGATCCCAGGGCCTCTTAGTCTTTCATGATGCAGTATGGACTGCTCCCTGCTGCGACGTTTGTTCCCACATGGATTAGGACCATGGGGTGCTGGTCCGAGGGTCAAACGAGTTTTTGGGATTATGCCTGTAACATCCTGGATCCGAGCACCAGGTAGACAGGCGACCTCGCGCGCCATGGAGTCGGATCAGCAGATGGGACCCTCCATTCCCCTCAGGATGGAGTCTCCAGTGACAAGGACTCGGCATTTCTTTCTCATGGTGTTCCGTCCCTGTTTGGACTGTGCCGTGTGTAGAGTGGCACCATCCCCCCCCAGAGGCATCTCCTTTGACCTTCTCCTCTAAGTCTGCTAAGGCCTTGAATCTGTTCCCCAATTGTACCTGGGGAGCCACCTCCACGCTAGCCCAAGCAGCCCTGGTTCTGGTGGTCACCTTCTTCCATTACTCAGATGTGCATCTCTCCCGGAAAGTCTGTCTGTTGGATAGGATAGCTCCTTTGCAGTCAAGAGAGCTACAACAGTTTTATCACCTGAGTGAGGATCTGGCCACTCAAGTGCCATTGGCACACCTTGTTTCTTTTATAAATTATTCATAATGGATTATGTTTACATACTGTAGATGTTCAGGTGTCAGTGAACTTGGTAAAATTTAATTTATGGGGTCAAATACCTCACTGATATCATTTCTTTGAAGTTAAGTGGCCTAATATATTTAAATTAAATGTAAATATGTTGGTAAATATGTGGTTTGGCTTGACAGTGATAACAAATTTTCCACTGTTATTGTGACAGGTTCATAATGTCATCCCAAAACCTGATTTATGATCAAGATAAACAGATTAATGGATATCTTCAATTTTGTGTGAGTCACTCCTAATGCAAAGAAATGCATCAGGAATCTTTAATCTTGGAGTTAAAAGCTCAACTCAGCAATACTTTTATGGAGCTGCATTACAATTAACTGATGACCCAGAGTCCATAAAGGATTTAAAGAGTAATTTAATAAGCACGAAGTTGTACTAAGCACTGAAAATATGCTCACAATCAATTTGCTATATGTGCAGTATGCTACTAGGCTATTCTTTTGTGTGTGAGGTTGACCTTTATCTATAATAATATATTCCTATAAAGAAACCTGAAGCATTCCATTGCAAATTATTAGAACTCAGAAAACTATTTTAATTTTCTTGCTGACAAAGATATTAGCTTACAAAAAATAAGACACATCTTTTCCTCTAAAAGGCAGTTGAAAAAGTGTGTTGTGACTACAGTTGACTGAAGCTCAATTACTGTAATAAATGTATTCGAAATTTCATTTTGATTGCATTTGCATTTTAATGAATGATTTTTACCTACTTGTCAATTTGGCAGCCAGGCTAAATTTATTAAGTTATTGTATAAATTGGGCATTCTGATGCCAGAATTTAAATGCAGAAGTATTTGTTGTACCATTGCAGCAATGTATTTTGAAGAACATTTCTGTATTGTGGGTTTTAATTACCTGTATACTCCAGGTTAGAGTTTATTATGCTTTTCCCCCAGCCACAGCAAAAGTCAGTATATGTTTAAGCTTGTTCCTGACAGGCACAAAAATTAACATCTCTGGTACTATGACTGTTCATTGGTTAATTAGGCAGCTGTTGTAGTTTATATATGCTGTTGTGATTTTTTTTTCAGTATTGTATTTCTGTAGTAATATTTGGAAGTTACAGAGAACTCCATTTTTGAGACTGGGACTTCCCCTAAGTCTCACAATAAAGAATGTGTAGCTGCTCCTGTAGCTTTGTTCAAATGATCACAGATTTTGGCATACAAAATAAAAGCTAATTAATAAGCTTGGTAAATGGCAAAATATTATACTAAATCCCTACCACTTCTGTATTTCTTTCCCTAATGTCATTGACTATGGAAGCTCTTTTTGTGTGTAAGAGAATCTTCCTATTTTATAATGATCTCTCTTTATCAGTTTGCATTAATTCATTTAATAATCTCACTGTCTGCTGTTATGGGTTTGTAAACCGTGACAAAGCCTTTCATTTAAAAGGGTTTTTAAGCAAATCCTTACGAAGAGTGGGAGAAACAGTATGAAGCGGGGGGAAAGCATATATTTACATACAAATATCTTGATAATTGATGGTGATGAAAGAAAACTATAGGAAAAGCACGTGAGAATGAAACAGAAGTTTGTTATTAGACATTTTATATGTCAAGGGTGAACTCTAATGCAAAATCCTGAAGAACAATTAACAAGCCTGATTTTGTTCCAAGATCTTTGTGATTTCCTAGTGTTTAAGAACACAGTGTTTCTCAATAGGGTCATGACTTTTTTACAGCAGCACTCTTATTTTTTTCCTGAAACAGTACTGAAAGGTCTACCAGAGAAGTGTCTCTCTGTAGAGTGACTTGTGTTTGCATTTGCTGGACTAAAGAAAAAGGCAAAAGTTAACATCCACAAGTAGTTTATCAAAATGACAGGCAGGTAAGGAGGGAATGATTCTCCTTGAGAACTAATTAATTAACACCTGCTATTCGCTACCTATATGATCTTCATATACTTTAATGCATCTCTGATAAGAAAAGATGGTTATTGCTGACCAGTAAAATAAACCTGGCCTAGTTTCAGCATAAATCTGCACTGAAATAATCAATACCGCTTGATGACAATCCAAAACTCAGCAACACATTAACTTAGGAGAATATGCCCTGTGCCAGCGGGCGGTTGCTCTTGTCTGACTTGGATCAGCTGCCACTTACTAGTCAACATTTTAATCAAAGGCTGCAGAATAATCTTATGCCATATTCATTTCACTGCCACAGTGCACCTTCTCTTTTCTGTCTTTGTCGTCATCTTACAGGGAGTGCATTATGACTTCCTCTCTTTTTCTTCTTACTGTAATGCCCTTGTCTGTTGTCTCCCAGTCACTGACAGGCTTCATTGACAACCTTCCTGTTACTGACAATGAAGCCCAGTGACAGAAAGTGGAATTTAGCAACTACCAGGTGGCTTCAGGGCAGTACTTGTCAGCTTGTGACAATCAAGTTAAGATAGTAAGTGGCCTAGTGGCCAATAAGATGCTGTAAGGTATAATTAAGCAAGAGATAACTTTACCTTAGGAACAGGCAAAGCCATGCTGAGTTCAACATATTTAATATTAAACTAATGTTGATCTGACTGTGAGACACCAGGAATGACTAATGGCATAAATCTCTCTCAGTTCTTAATGTTGGGTGTTAGTGCTTTGTAACAGGGGGCCAGCTCGGAGCCGTTCCCAGAGTGGCCTGCCCACCTGTTCCTGGGCCAACTGCCCGTGTTCTCACCCACCATGCCTTGTTGGTATAATTAATTAATGGATGTTAATTAAGCGGGAGGCTGCCCATTTACTGCCCCGATGCCAGGGGGCACTATCTGCAGCTCCATTCCTTCCCTACACTGCAGCCCAAGCCTCGCAGATGGCATCTCGATGTTCCTTTAATCACCAGCCGCCACAATAGGCCCCAGAATCCTCCTATTGAACCCCACTTAAAAGTAACACATGGTGGAGAATCAGGCTCAGTATATCTACAGTATATCCTGGCTGGCTAAAGGCTCAACCAAAAACAAGACATAGGCATTGTCTTAATAATGTAATTTAGCAACTTACATTTCTTACCCAAAAGTGTAAAAATTAGATGCAGAGTTTCAACAGCTAACTTTCTCTGTGAGTCCTGAGGATGTATTTTTGAGGCAGTTATTATAATAGGTCAGCCTAGCTGTCTGTAATAATCTCCTTTTTTTCCTTGTAACTTCTGCAGTCCATTTAATATTTTTCATTTATTGTCTAGATTTCACATCATCTTTCAGTCAGACATGCTGTCAGATCAGTTTCACTTTCCTCTTTAGTCCCCTTCCTCCATCTGAGATGCATACACATTTGGAGACACATTCATTTGATGAACTACTAGGAAACGTTACTTGGTTTCCTCAGTTTACCCGCAACACTCAATATTTTAGTGGAAGAGAAAACACTGTATTTTAGTTTTCACACTAAAAAAAAAAATCACATACATTTCAGCTGACATTTGTACTATTGTAACAAGAGCCTAGGGCTCCTGTTACCTTAAGAGAGGGGAACAACTGCAGGAAGAGCCTCAGATAGGGAAAGGCTATTCGTTAAGAGCCTCAAAGAAGCAGGCGTCAGGGGCCTGTAAGCTGTGAGTTACGGAGGTAACTGCTCTGCAATATACAGCTGGAGAGAGCCGTGCATGGGAAATTAGACACTGCTGTAGCAGCCAGGCAAGGGCAGTAAGCTGCCACGGGAGAAGCCAGCAAGCCCAATTAAAAAACACCTGTAGCCAATTTAGGGAAGTCACCTGACCAGAAAGGGACAGACCCTGGAAGAAAGATAAACCAGAGCCTGACTCAGGGCAAGTAGTCTAGCCCTGGAACCTGAAAGGAAAAGAGCTCTGCTGAGAGATGGCTCTTGCTAGTACTACAGGAAGTTGGTAGAAGATAATGGGCAAGAGATGGTGAATATCATATAGAAGAGAGGGGACTGGCATGAACTGTTCAGAGGTTAGCCCTCCAAAGAGAGCAACAATGAGACACCAGGGCCCAGAATGGGCAGCCTCCAGCCTAATTAAGATTGTAATTACTTAATAGCAAGGTGTGGCAGACAAGATTGGCAGGCGGTATGCCCAGAGGCAGAGAGAGATCAGCACTGTGGCTGGCTGGGGAGTTCCCACCTTTGCCACAATGCTGGTCTCCCACTGCCTCAGGCCTCAGGCACCTGAAGGCTTATCTGGACCAAATTCAGCCCCTCAAGTTAACAGGACCTCAACTTGAGCCCCCTTTCTCACAGGGCCTCAACTCAATACTCCGCCCCCTTCTCTGGCGTCCGGAGCAGAACACCCCCACAGGCTCAGGTGCCCCTTGTCAGCATGCCTGGCCCACAACTCTCCTTCTCTCCCCAGGGTTTTATACCTTAAAGGACTCAGGTGCCACCCATGGGCATGCCTGCCCCCTATCTCCCTCTTACTGGGATCTTGCACCCCAAATGGCCTCAGGTGCCCCACATGGGCATGCCTGGCCCCACTACCCACTTTGGGCCTTGTGCCCTATCAGTCTCAGGTGTCCTACGTAGACATACCTGGCCCTAAATCCCTCTGATGTTACTAGTAACCCACCAGATGGTGGGGACAGGGGTTATTAAGGCACCCCAACCCACTTTTCAATAGGATGGCCCTCGAACCTGGCATTTGCTGGCCCTGCCCCACCACTGGCAGGACCATCAGGCCTCCCTAACCCGGCAGGGTGCAGTTTTAAGTCATGCCCAGGACCAGGACCCTCTAAGCTGCCCCATAGCTCCTGCCCTTACCTCTGTGTTGTCTCTGAAGCAGCAGCTCCACCAAGAGATGTTCCTTCCTCAGCACCAGGAAGCAACTGCTGCCTCCAGCCCTTGTGGCCTGTGTCTTAAGATGGGTGCTCATCAGGACTGGCCTGCACCTGTCTGCTGCCTGGCCCAGTTCTTAAAGTGGCAGAGCACCATGAGTGCTCTGACACATGCCTTCCCCTGTAAAAATTTTCCTGGGGACGGTTTTCCCTGCTGCTCAGCCAACAAGCTCCCACAAAGCTTGCAACTTCCCTTAATGGTGAGCAACCCACTGGTGCTCTGCCTCTCTGTCTCTCTCTCTCCACACTCTATATATAAATACACACACACACACACACACACACACACACACACACACACTACTATAGTTATCTTTCATCACCACCAATTATCAAGTTATTTTTATTTATTTATTTGCAAAAAAGAGAGAGAGAGAGAGATGGGAGTGATGGCTGTTCCTGGAGGGACTACCTGGGAAGGAGCCCTGCATTGAGAGGACTATGGCTGTGGCTGAACTAATGCCTGTGACTCTACTTGCAGTCCCAAGTGTAGCAAAGAGTGGAAAGCTTGCGGGGTTGGGGGGAGGGAGGTGATGTTTCCAGTTAAAATGGTAGTGTGTTTTTCATTTGTTGATGTTTGTTTGTCCAAAGGAAAAGGAGTGTGTTAAGCAGTTGCTTGCCCTTTTCTAATATTACACTGGTGGACCAGGCCTGGGACTGTACAGATGGTTGGGAGGCCCCATTAGTGTCTGAGGGGCACATGACTGCCTTGAGGCCTGCCAGGGGTCAGGGTCAGGGTACTGACTGGGACAGTGGGCCTTAAGCCCTAGGAGGGCAGAGACAGAAGCCAGGGAGCTCAGTATTTCCCTACAGGGGTAAGAAGCAGGGCCAGGGGCCCAAAGTTCATGAGGGGTGTTACTGTAGCCCAGGAGAGGCAAGAACCAGGGTCCAGGACTCATTGCTCAAGAGGGGTGAACTCCTAGCCCAGGATGGGCAAGCACTAAGATTAGGGACCCGTAGCCCAAGAGGGCTTAACCATTGCTGGAAAGAGGCAAGAGCCAGGGTCAAGGGCCCATACCTCAGCAAGGGTGAAATTGGCCCAGAAGGGGTAGACAGGAGCCAGGGGCCAGCTGCCCAGAAGGGAGAATTTTGGGGCGGAAGCCAGGAAGGTCAAAACCCCAACAAGGAAGGAAAAGCTGAAGGTGGTTTGGTGGCTTTGGGAACAAGTATACCACTTGAATTGTCTTCTTCTCATGTCTCTACACCACATTTAAACATTTTGTTACACATGGTTGTATTCACTTATTTTACTTTGCAAGATCTTTCATTGTACATGTGCCTTCAAGCAGCGGGCATTGCAGCAGGTGTTGCATAGTCTGGGACTCTCTGCTGGAGTCACAAGTGGTTGAACCAATGGTGTAGCCCCACTTTATTAGTTTCTTGGAGCATCCAACTCCAGTATGTAGGTGGTTAAGTCATTGCCACCTTTGCCTTGGTTCATCAGCCCCTGGTTGCAAGGACTTAGCCATTGAAATGTCCATTTTTTCACTGTCAGGTATTTTTTCTCTTCAGCCTTTCATTCCACATCTGTAGTTTTGTCTCTTTGGGTATGGCATTCAGAGATTGGGTGCTGGTGAGGAAGCTCCAGCGTGACTTCAGATGTTTGTGTGCCATGAGATGGTCATAGAGTGCATGTCTCACATCTTCAGTTTGTCTCAATTATTCTATCCCACTTGAATGATGATGCATAACATCTGAGAGATGTGGGCATGGCTGTAGGGGAGGTCGGATGCTGTGAATAGCTCATAAGGCATCTGGTGTACTGCAGGGCATGTTCAGGCCAGGAGGGCCCATCTAGCCCAAGAATAGATTGGGATAAGTGGGATCCAAGAGGGATCCGCTAACCAGAAGACAGGCCAAGACTTATTCTAAGACTCTTGGGCAACCTTCCTTCCAAATCTATTAAGTATACCAAGGCATGGCAGACAAGAGCAAAGGGAGGGTAGCTTAGAGGTAGGGCTAGTCAAGAGCTGTTTGGTAGGGCTGTGCAAAGCTTCACTCCCTGATTCGATTTGGTGGAGATTCAGCCCAATTCGGGACCAAATCTCTGAATCCAAATCAAACCAGAGAACCCTTTAATCTCTCCCAGTCAAGTCAGACATGTTCAGCAATTTGGGCATAGATACAGCTTTAAATGATTTTTCTACGTACCTCTAGGTAGCAGGGGCTCTGAACGCTGCCTTGCTGGGGCAGATTCAGTGTCCCACAGAAGCATGGGGGACTCCCCAGCATACTCAGCAGCAGACCTGGAAGTGGACCAGAAGCACTTCCGGTACACTTCCTGGTCCACATGGGAACATGCAGGGGGGCGCCCCCATGTCCCCCTAGCTCAGTGACTGGTGCCTCCTGGGTCTGGCAGGGAGCACCCGGGGTCCCGCTGCGGCCAATCGCTGGGTCAGAGGGGCACAGCAGGGGGGCCCCCAGCACACTCCTTGGCAGACTCGGAAGTAGACCGGAAGTACTCCCAGTCCACTTCTGGGTTAGCTGCCTCCCACACTGGAGAGCCTCCCACGCTGCTGTGGGACGCTTCGGGCACCCCTGCACTGCAGTGATCACAAGCTGCGCCTGCTACCTCAAGGTATGTAGAAAAAATTTTAAAGCTGTGCCTGTGTCCAAATCAAATCAGTGACAGTGATCCAAATCAACAGATCGAATCACTGTCCCTGATTTGGGCCAAATCCAAATCGAATAGAGCCCATTTCACATACCCCATACCATTTGGCCACCAGGGGATGTCACAGTCACCTCTGGGGCCCTGTCCTGTCACAACCATCCCAAAGCTTTGTTTGCTTGCTTTACACAATTTACCAATATTTAGAGATGAAACTACCGAGTTATTGCTGTAGGGTATTAATTTTTAACTATGGGACAAATTTTCAATTCTTTCTGTTTGGTTGTCAAACACAGAGAAATGTAATCTCTCAATGCACGCACATAACTCCTAGGAATAAGTAAAGGAAGCAAATTGTCTCTTAGAGTGAAAATGGACCTTAGCACAACACTGGTTTACATTTAACATTTGTACAGTTTGTGGGGTTTGATTTTCTTTGATGTTCTTCTGTTTGTAATTTTTGGCAGGCATTTGATAAATTCTGTGAAGCAGGGTCGGGGGTACTTCTACTTGCTTCACAAAGAATCACTGGAGAGGAAGAATGCACTAAAAGCAGCACAGGAGGAGCAACAGGCAAGATGGGCAACTGAATGCCAGCCACCCAGATATTCATCTGATGAGGAACACTCAGATGAAGAGAGAAATGAGTAAGTAGACATTCTGGCATTTTGGTGACTTCAGGATCAATATTTTCTTAAGGAGCAGTTTTATCGTTTAACCTATGGTCACTGTCATCAACATCTGGGAGTGTGATTATCCTTTAAAATATTAAGTTACCGTCATATATGATCTTTGACAGTGTGCGCGCACACACACGCACTGGAATTTGAATGTTTAAAACTGGTATTTGGCCGCTTGCATTCAGACAGACATCAGTACAAAAGAAGGCTATTGATCCATCACTGCCTGGTTGCAGACTAATCAGAAGGCCAGAGGATAGGCCTATGCTTGAGTTTGGGGTTAATTAGAGCCTTTTTGTTTGTGTGAATATATATCTGTTAACAGCATTTATATGTATATATATTCATGTATATAAGTTTATGGCTGTAAGTTATTAATTAATGTGTAAGATTAAACGTGTACATAGTTAAGAGTCACTGTGACTCCTAGTCTGCTCTGCTCTGAAAGGAAGGAGGTAAGCTGGCCTATAGCTAGACAGCCATGCTCCCCACAGCATACACACTCCCGCTAACATCCCTTCCATTTAAAGAGGCGATACTTCCCGCATACCACCAGGGTTACATATGGTTATCTTCCTGTTCAATTTGGAGAAAGCAAGCTGCTCTGAGCTGAGCTGGCTTTTTATGGACTTCTAGTCTCTTTGTCCAGTGACTGCCTAGTCAGCCTCAAAATCATCTACCTATCAAATGATCATTTGACTGGATTAGTGCATCTAGGCGGGCAGGTTCTTCTAGGAAATAGCCGGCTTATCGACCTGTGGAACATGCATTGGAAAAGAAACATGTTAGGATTTAACAATCTTCCATTGTTAACCCTGTCATGCCAGCCCTCTGAATTTCAGCCTAAAATGGAAGTCAAAAGACAGTAAGAGGAGCTTATAATCAAATGCAGTTCGTGTTTTGATTCAGATACGTACATCAAGTTGATAATAAGAAACAGAATTCATACACTGTACTTAGAGTCCCCAAATGGTCACCTTTAGAATTATATTGCTGCTATTAGCTAAGGTTGTAGCTGGTAATAACTAAGTTTCCTTGCTGGGGTTTGCTGCTGCTCCTGTTGCTTCCAGTTAATAGTTTTCTTACATTTACTCTTCTTGTGTGAACTGACTCTCATCTCAGAGCCTGCAACCTCCAGTATCCCTGAGATTTTATCATTCTTAGCTCCAAAATTTAGAAAATTAATATTTATCTGCCGCTGGCTGCCTGTCATGCAGCCCTCAATGGCTTGCCAAAACTCAGTAAGCAGCCCTCCACCCAAAATAATTTCCTGCCTCTGCCATAGCATATCATGTAGACATGCCCACTGTGTGTGTAACCTTGGGTAAATTACTAAGGGAAGATTTAAAAAATAGTTAGGTGCTTCAAAATTACGTAGACACCCACTGGAGTTAGGCACCTATGTGCTTTTCAAAATCTCACTAAACACTCTTAAATATCTGGTTCTTACTTTCTCAGTGCTTCAGTCCCTCATCTGTAAAATGGTTATACCCAGTGGGGGGATCACACCCAAAGGGGAAGCAGCTCAGGGAGCTATGTTGCCCAGTATGAAGGCGGAGGATACTGCCTGATGAGAGGACGTCGGGGGGGGGGGTTCGACAGTAGGATTCTAGGGCTCAGTGTGGGGGCTGGTGACAATAAGAATGATAGCTGCCATCTGCGAGGCTTGGGCTGCGGTGTAGGGGAGATAGTGCCCCCTGTCATCAGGGTAGGATATGGGCAGCCTCCCACTTATTAACACCTATTTAACTAATTAACAACAAGGCATGGCAGGCAAGAACGTGGGCAGTTAGCCCAGGTGGGCGGGCCATGGTTGGATTGGCCCCAAGCAGGCCCCCTGTTACACTTCTCCACTCAGCTGGAACTCACCAGTGGTCCTAAGCAGCTGATTGGAGAAATGGAACCTCTGACAGTCAGAGCAATTAGCTTGAGCACCTGAGTGGTTCTGCACAGTTGTTAACTATGGCTCTGTCTGAATCCTAGTTGATTCACAAACCCTGACCTTCATGAACTATCTGGGTTCTACTGTATTAAACAAACAGAAATGTTATTGAATAAATCAGAACATTTTTTCATACAAACCTTTTAGTTCAGTGCTGGCCACTATTTTCATACAAGTGCAACTGTTCTATCACATATAGAAGTCATAAGATAGAATATATTGCATAGAAGCCTACAAATAGATGTGTATGTATTTATTCAGTTTCCTAACTATACCTCATTTTTAAACATCCAGATTATACCAGAATTTATGCTGTCCTCTGGTTTGAACTAGATGCAAATATTTGGGATGCGCTGATGAAGTGACTGAATAGTCTTCCCTTTGAGAAAGGATAGCAATACTAACAAAACTCTCTTTATGGAGACAGAACTTATATCAGCAAAAAATGAATTTGCCAGTATACATTGTATCATTTCTGCGAGCAAAAAGAAGCTATACAAGCAAAAACTCTTTTACGAAAGGTGTAAATGCACCTAAGCAAGAGCTTTGGCCCACACAGAAATACTGCCCAAAAATCACTCCCATAGTCAGTAATGTTCTGTTGGCCAAAGTTTCTAGTGCAGACCTGACCAAAGACAGTAAAGTTGACATGAATGAATATTCAGTGTTTTGTTTGCCACACCCTCCATCTGATATTAAAGAAGTTAAATGAATTTTTAGGTGTTTTCCTCCCAAAAAACAAAAATCTCGAGGCTTAGGGTGCCTCAAACTACTTCCTGATTGGCAACTATTTCCTGATTAATCTGCCCACCTCCAATATATGTGGGATAGGATAAGAGAACACACTGAAACTAATGAAAGAAATGTGCTCTGTTGGCAGACCTTTGTTTATTCATTCAAACTGTCCAATGTGATTTATGCAGAGATTGGGTCCCTGCCAGTGGGTGTTAGTTTCAAGCTTGTCATGTTACTCATGTCTGCTTGTATGCAGTGGTAGGTGAGTTTAAAAAACTGTTTTCAGTCTATGTGGGAAATAGCGATCATTATCTGTTGTGGATATTTGCATCACTCCTGGCTATCAAAAGGCTAATATTATAGACTGAGCTATCAAAAGGCTATCAAAAGGCTAATATTATAAAATGGGAATTTGAGGGGTGGAGGGGGTAAGAAGGTCTCTAAAGCAACTCAGTGACTTTTTTGGAGAAGGTCACGGGAGATAGAATCTAACTTCAGGGTTTCTTTTAAGGATTTGTATATACAGTGTTAAACATAGAAAGCATTGTGCTATAGATACCATCATGGACAAATGGCTTAGATAAGACAGCTAAAACTATTGAATGTAAAGTATTTTTTTTCATTTTTATTACTTGATTATCTTGTGTGTGGAAGAAGCATGCTATTGCTCAAACAGACCTTGAAGCAGAAGCTTTTAAGTGTAGTTTTAGCCAGAAAAAGGATGTAAAAGATATCATGAGGTTCCAAACATCCTCTGAATTACTTTCATCCATGATTGTCTCCATTTACAAATCAAAAGATGATTTTGCTAGCTCCTAGCACCACAAGCTCTGCATGTTGTAGGAAAATCAAGCTGTGCTCTTTCTGCCTCTAACATCATAACCAAAAATGAATGTTCTGCAGGATTTTCCTGATAGTTTTCTGGCTAGCATATGACGTATAATAAAATCCAATTCTCTCTTGCATAGATGTAATCATTTTATGGTTCAAAGATGTATACAAGCATTTTTTTCCCCTCGTGTAAGGCTCAAAGGTACACTGGAACAGATATATTGAGCCTGCTGTTCCTTTGTATTATATTGGTTTTATATCATTGTAGTTCCACTGAAACCAAGGAGTTACACAAGTATAAAGAGTACAGTCAGGAACACTGAGTAAAGGAGGTGCCTATTTATTTAAGTATTTATTGGTATAATCTCTTTTCTTATTGAAGGACTAGGGCCAAGTATAGACAGTCAAAAAGTCCAAGGCTAAATTGATTCCATCTTTGTAGGTTAGTCTAAACTGCAGAGTTTGAACTGATAAGCAAATGAACAGACATTCACTTTTGATTCAGGAAATGCAGTCACATGCCTGCAGTGGCTCAAGCCAGAAGCTGGGGGGTGCTAGAGCACAGCTAGCAGCCACTGCCAAAGGGGAGGGAACAGAGACACCCTCCAAGGCTTCCCCCACTCCCTGCTGGGAGGGGGGTAGTAGCATTGAATTCATAAAAGTTTGAACAAGAATAGTTCTTTCTCTGAAAAATTATAAACCAAAAACTATAAACACAACCTAGGAGGTGTATTCACTTCCTCTTCCTGCTGCCCCCCAAGGTCTCTGGGATTTGCAGTCCAGCATCAGAGCAGCAGGACTCCACAGGATTGCTTGTTACTTCCTCCTCCTGCTTCCAGGTGCCTCTGGGATTTGTAGTCCACAGTTACAGCCAGCACAAAGTTTAGCAGAGCAGGGCAGGGCAACTCCATACTTGAGAGAAGATGAGTTTAACCCCCCTCCCTTTCCCCAGACCCCAGCCGTGGTTTGCCTGGGGGGTGGGGGCAGTAAGCCAGCTGCCTCTGCTCCAGCTAGGGAGCAGAGGAGCGGGCCCAGCCCTGCTCTCTGGAGCAGACAGCCCAACCCAGCCCAGGCCTGAAAAGCATGCTGGGATGCTGGGGGACTGTGATTAAACTTGAACTAGGTAGGATTCTGGGATAGAAGTTTCATAAACCGGTTTGACCTGAATCAGTTAATTCTGATACTACATTCAACCAAGTTTATCTTAAACTAGTTTCAGCCATTTTGAAACTGGTTTATGTGCACTGAAGGTTTAAATCAGTTTTTGATCACTTAAACCAGTTTATGTGTAACTTCTGTCTCTGGCCTAGGAATCTTTATATTGATTTAAATTGACAATGGATCAGGACCTATTGGCATACTTTAAGCATGTCTGACTGTTGATAATGGATGCGTATATTTAATTTAGCCTTGTGAGGTTTATGACTAACAAATACAAATTACAGTTGTTTATTCTCAATGGATTATACTGCTTAAACTCATGAATATTATGGGTTAATAAATAGCATAGATTAGTGCCTAACCATTAAGGAATAAATAAATCCTACCCAGTACCTTAAAAGACATTTATATTAGTGTCCCATGGTAGCAGAGTTATGGAAAACAGTAAGAATTAAATTAATTTTGTATTCAAACCCAATTATGACTACATTGCAATACAAACGGTTATGCCCAAGAAAAATTAAGGTAAGTATTCCACCCAGAAAGGACCAAAGATATGCTGACAAATGGTAAATAGCAGATATTTAAATAATTGTTAGAATTCCTTGAGCCCATGAAATTCATCATAAAGCTACATCACAAAGGACCTATTAGAAATTAGATTATCTAATCTACCCTTCTCTCAGTGCAAGAGTGTTTCTTATTTAAAAAAAAAATTATTATTTTTTTAAAAAGTATATATATATAAAATAAATAAATAAAATCCAGTGCATTAGATAATCCAGTTTTTAGTTACCTCACTGGCAGTAATTTAGTTTAAATCATTCTTCAGTATATATTGAGAATCAGTGCTGATTTTGGATCCCTGTAATATTTTCTTGATAAACTGTTCTGAGAAACTATTTGCAGGCGTTTCCCAAATGATTTGTTGCACATAAGCCTTCTGACCACATGGGTGTACTGTCTTTGTTTTACCTCTGCAGTTTCAGATGAAATTGTGGCGTAGTGATGGATGTTATTTTGTTGTTTTCTATTTAGAAAGAGCAAGTAATGTGTTACCCAAAAAATGTATGAAGTTAGTCATATATATTTGATATTATTATAAATCAACAGTACTGACTTCAGGCTAACGCAGCTAACTACCTCTCTGCTGTATTGATAGGACAGTGTCATTATTGTTATACATGTAATAGTGTTATCAGCTCTTTTACCATATCAATATTTTGTAATACACAACAAGCTCCCTGCCAGAAATGAGGAAAGAGAAGAGAAACATCTTTCCTCTTATTAAAGTAAAAGTGTTAGACATATGACTAACTCCACAATATGATTGCTATAGTTTCTACTTTGATACTTAAACTTTCATTAGGACTGATGAAGAAGAGGTTCAAGGAAAAGTCTGGTTTGGGGAAACACAAAGCTCATGTTTTTGCACAGTGGATCCCAGAGATTTCATATTCACATTTAGTTCAAAACAGCACAAATTTCCTTTGTAGAATTCACCTGTAATCTTTATCCAAAAGAGTCCTCTCCCAAAAGTCTGGTATATGACAGGCTCTACCTATATATTTCATTGGAAGATAGTGAATGTGTCTACACAAAACATTTTGTTGCACATTAAACTAATCTAATGCCCAATAAACCATCTACATTTGTGCAGCAATTATTGTGCAGTATATTAGCCTAATGCACCAAAGCAGCAAACAGCAAGGGGGCAGGGAGAGCTGTCCCAGCTCAGCAGGACACCGCCTGCCAGCCCCATGGAGATGGAGACAGGTCCCTATCTCCACATGGCTGGGAGGCAGCTGCCCAGCAACTAAGAGAGCTCTCCCTGCCCCATGGACATCGGGACAGGTCCTGATCTCCACATGGCTGGGCGGCAGCTGCCTGGCATCTGGGACAGCAATCCCAGTCATGTAGGGATTGGGATCCATCCCAATCTCCATGGGCAGGCAGCTGCCCCACAGCCAGAACAGCTTTCCCTCACCCTGTAGCGGTCAGGACCAGCCCTCATGCCCCCTGCCAGCCTAGGGATGACACCCAGGGGACCCTGGAGATCCCCCTGGCTGGTGCAGGGGGGCAGAGCAGGGCAGGAGCAGCCCTAGACAACCGCTCCCATCAGGAGCAAATTTGTTCCTAACAGGCACATGGTTTAATGCATGTAGGGGACCAGTTTAATGAATCTGAATTTTCAGTGCTGAAAAGTCAGGCATGTTAATTGCACATACAGATGGACCTGTGTTAACCAGAGGTAAACAACATCAGTCTAAAACAGTGGTCCTCAACCCATGGTTCATGGGCAATATGGTTCCTGCAAGATCCTCTGCCATTGCTCACAACCCAGAAAATTAGAAACTTAAAATTGAGGGTAATATAGAGAGCAACATATGCTGCTACATGCAAAATAATACTTGCTCCATATTATTGCCCATGAACCAGTGAAGGTTGGACACTACTAGTCTGTAACCATGTTCCCTTATCTAGTGTCTCCCCTTATTAGGCAGAACTGACTAGGCACAAGTTTCTCCATTACTGAATTAGCTAAACCAAAGTATTTGATGGCACATTTATATAACAGAGGGTATCTAGGCAGGATATGATCCCCTGAACCCAATGTTGAGATGCATTTCCCTGTACTAGTGCATGTACCATAACAGTGACTGCGTTTTCAATTGAATAAATGTGACAGTTGAATGTCAGGGGCACACTTTTTTATTTCTTTTTTATTCCAACTACACAAAAGCCTATAATTGGCAGTAGGACGCTGACCCCAAAACTCTGTTTCATATTCATGAAGAGAATCTTATTCCAAAACTGTATTCAGTCTTCAAGAAAGGTGCTGTTCATAAAATTCTGCATAAGAAGCTTAATTTTGACCTTACCTGCCAGCTATACTGATGTGGCCAGTACCATTTCTGATTTACACCAATTTATCATGCTACTGATGGCAGCACAGCATTTTGTCTTTTTTTTTTTTTTGTGGGCCCACTATACTTTTTAGCATAGCTGTGTCCTTGGAGTACTCTGCTAAGTAGCCCAGAGAGAAAACAAATTAGTATTATGGGCTTATGCACCTGAGACATTTCCTTGCTCCTGGTCTTTCTTTTTTCTCCTCTTCCACTATCATGCTGTTTTTAATGCAGCAATGAACGCAGGACATACTTCTTCACACAGCTGTCTTAACTGTCAGTTTTGAAAGCTTGCTTCACCTGTTCTAAGTCTAACGTGGCAAACGCCTTGACAGTCAGTAGGCTACAGAGCTTTATGTTTATTTTTTATGCTATATCCCTGGAATACTATCCAAAAAGTAATGTGTTCCTGACCCAGAAATATGCTAAGCTACCCAAGCAATTCCTAGCTAAGTTGATCTGCCTCTTCTCCCTGTCATCTATGTAGATACATTATCCTTGGAGTGCCCTATTTTACAATAAGAGGTGACACTGGGCACAGCTAATGTGCCTTTTCATATGTGCATTAAATTTAGTACCTCCAGTGTGAGATACTAAATTAATGCTCATTAGGCTTCCCTAATGTGCAGTAGTGCATTTGCATGGTTTTTCAGTGATGCTTTATGCATAGTAGACTATTTTACTGCACATTAGCATAATGTCGTGGTTTTTTATGTGACATTTAAATGCGCAGTAAAACAATCTACTGCACACTAAAGCACACATGTAGACATGCCCACTAGATATGTATATATTATCAAACCCAAAAAAATCACAATTCAAAGGCAACTACTGGCATTAGGCACTGATCCAGAAGCCAAATGGTGTATATTGCAAAAGTAAAACTAAAACCCCCAACTTTTAACAAGTCATGGTGCTCAGACCAAAGGTACCACTTAACTTCATATACTGCCCTCTATCACTTGGATGATCTGCTCAGGTCCCTGCGGACCCTACAAACTATGAAACTATGAAACTTTGTACCCGAAGCCTTCCAGTGATGTAGTAAGTAATATTTTTGGTATTTGTCAAATAGGATGTTTTCTCTACTTCTGTCTTCTTCCCAGAGGAAAACCCACTTATATATGGGCTCTTCTGTTGTCATGAAGTACTATAGCCTGTTATTTGTGAAGGCAAGGTTGAAGAAAGGTACTACGGTGCCTATACATGTTCTCCTACATTCTAATTAGAATACATGGCGGTGGCAGGGATGCTTTAACTAAAACTCATCAAACAAGCTTTAGTTAATGTGCTCCTGTGGCCATTTTGAAATGCAGGATGCTGAATACACATCAGCCTGTGGTGTCCAGGAGTCACTTCAATTAAAAGGCCCACCCCTTCACCCCCCACTCCAGAGCATGTGTACAGACGCTCTTAAATTGGAAAATGGTGAAGTTTGAAACGGTTTGGGTTTTTGTGGGAGCAAGTTCTGCACTCTTGCCCCTATCCCTGAGAAACCTCTTTTTGCACCCGTGAACTTTACTGTTGAGTGAAAAAACAGTTCTAATATTCCAGACAAGTGTCATCATTTGAATCTCTTAATTATTCCTGACTTAAAGCTTGAAGAGCCTTAAAGATGGGAATCAAGAGCTTAAGTTTGTCATGCTGTTGCATGGGTCTCCAGCATAACAAGCAGAGGATATATCAGGGAGAGCAGGCAGGTCATTAGGCAGAGAGGAAACTCCTGTGAGTGCCCACAGTCACTTGGCTGGAGGGGGTGGGGTGTAGGAGACCCTTAAAGCTTGTGCCTAAGAGCAAGCAGGCAGTCTGACCCTGCCAGGCAGAGAGTGAAGAGCTCCTACCCTGGAGAGCTGCAGTGGGAGACTCTGCTGACCCCTGGAGTGCCTGCCCATGTATCAGTACGACACTGAAAGCTCGCTGCAGTGCAGATAGAACCCAAGACAAGGGGAAGCTGGGCAGACAGTGGGTTGGCTTACAGTGCTGTTAGAGCCAGTGGGCTTATGTGCTTTTGTATGAGTTGCACTGGTGGTTTGGGTGGGTCTGTGAAGGGTCCCATTAGCATGAAAGGATCTTGGGGCTAGAGGGCCCAGAGCTTGGGGTCCAGAGCAAGCCCAGTGCACAAGAAAGACCGAACTTGGGGGCCAGAGTGAGCCCAGTGCCCAAGAAGGACAGACCTTGGGGGCCAGAGCCGTGATTGAGGCTGGAGCCCAGAAGCTAGGTCCAGCACAGATGGACCTGAGATAAGAGACCCAGCAAGAGTCAAGGGGCAGAAGCTGAAAAGGCCAAGACCCCTACAGGCACTGGGTGCCCTGGGAGCACATATGGGGAAGGGGGGCCCATCCTGCTTGAGGAGAGGATTTGAAGCTAGCAGGATTCAGAGAAGGAATCCAGTGACAGACTGTAGGACTGGGATTGGCTCTAGGACCCTTAGGCATCTTCCCTGCCCAATCAATTACATCAAGGTATGGCAGG
>NW_017729001.1:10415705-10418508 GCF_001723915.1 Gavialis gangeticus
CAGTTTCAAAATAGCTGAAACTGGTTTAAGATAAACCTGGTTGAATGTAGTATCAGACATAACTGATTTGGGTCAAACCGGTTTACGAAACTTCTGTCCCAGACCCCTTCCTGGAGGCATGTGGCTGCATTTCCTGTATCAAAGATAAATGTCTGTTCCCTTCTGTTTCAATTTAGTCTGTGCAGCTTAAATTAAACTGGAAAGACTAAATCAATTCAGCCTCGGGCTTTTTGACTGTCTGTACCTAACCCTAAAGGGAGGGTGCCTTAGAGCCAGAGCTGGGTGGGTGCCATTTGGCCACCAGGGGCATGACAGGGGTTCTGTTGCATGGAATCCTGTTACATGGAATATGGGATCAATCTCAAAGTCTTTTCACTACAGAATTTCAAAAAAATCTCACTATTTTAGATGCCCAAAGGATATTAATTTACATGCCCAACTAAAGTTTTCAGTAATAGTCCAATCATATGCATCACAAATTATGCTACATGAAAGTCTTCTAAAAAGAAGGAAAGAGGAAAGGTGGACAGGGGTTAACATAAATGAAGTTAGGCCATCTCATTGGTTCTATACATGCTACATCTTTCACTTCTAATGTTTTTCTTTATCTCTCTTCCCATAGTTTCTTTTTAACAGATGGTCCCTTGCTGAGGAAGGCAGTGAAGAAGAAAATGAAGACGGTTGTACGACCTTTCACACCTGTCCATAACAGCCTCTTGGTTCCAAACACCTCTGAAGCAGCCATGTATGTTTTAGACAAATTTATTATCCACCCAATCTGAAAATGGAGTTTCAAGTAAAATGAGTCTGCTAATACGTGAGCTGCCAGCATATGACTTGTGAAATAGCCAACATACTTCTGTGCCAAGTATGTCTTTATGAGATGTACCTTAATGCATTTTGGAGGTGGATTAAGCTAAACTACACAAAGGAACTCAGTGCAGAATAGAAGCATCCATGCAGGGAGATAGCATGGACTATTGTCCTTTAAATTTACACCAAAGCTTATTTTGCAGTAGCTTCTCCATACCAATGCATTTGACAACTTGCTTAGATTCCAGTTGCACAAGGTGTTGGATGTCAAATGGCCACTATTTCTATTAATAGGAATTGAAAGCATTAAGCACTTTATAAGATCAGGTTTATAGAATTGTTTGACACGCACATGACATGATACACTGATGGGTCAGGGCTGTATATCAACATTGCAGATGTGTTGAGAATAGTCTAGGATGCATGGGCTACTGAAAAAGGTATACACCCCAGAATTGTTTTGTGCCAACACCTAAGGATCAGCTTTTAACCTCAGATTCATTCATTCAGATCCCACTGGATTCAGTGGGGTGTGTGCAGACAGATGTGGCTGCTTTTCACTACCTTGAAAAAGCACTTTTAAACACCTATTAGTTATTTTTTGTCTACCTTTCCACAAGAAAACCATCAAACCCCATCCAGTATTTTCTGCTGCCAAAACATTTTCCCATGTTTCCCCCAAATCTTTTACTTTATCGTGTTTATTGGAACAGTTCTGAGAGACAAACTAAAGACAGGGTTCCTTGTGCTAGGCACTGTATAAACACAGAAAAAGTGACAGTATTGTATAATATGAATAGGTAAGACAGACAAGGGAGGGAGAAGAAAGGGATGTGTACTGACTTGGGAATGACAATGGCTTGGGAAGGACAGTTCCTTTTCACAACATCAGAAGATACGAAATTTGGCTTCATTTCACATTAGAATGAAAACAAAACCATTTTTGAAGGAGTTTCATGAAACAGTATTCAGTTTCAGTCTTTCTCTGGAAGTGACCAGAAAGACTACCCTGAACCTCAGAAACTTTCTTATTGAAAATGTCCTTGCAATCACTAAGTTTCTGGAAAGCATGCTTGATGTAAATGAAACAATCTTTTTCGTTGAAAATTGTTTCACTGAAAATGTTCTAGCAGCTCAAAATATAACATGCAAACTGAGTGAACAGTGAGATGGTGGCAAATATCACACTAGTTCTATACTTTCCATTTGGTTTTGTTATTTGATTTCTTTCAAGTGAAGTTTTTAGGTAGATGGAAAGACAAAGAAAGATAGGGTTGGAACAAGAAACCAGTCAGCCCAGGGGGGAGAGAGTATAGAGTATGAACTGCAGAACATGCATGCCTGTGGGGCCTTGCTTGAACTGCTTTCTGAAGCTTCACAGTCAGGTTGTGGCTCTGGGTGGCTCCTCTGTAATTTTTTTTCCCACAGGCCACAAGGCAGGGAAGAAGTAGATCTGAAGGACCTTGGGATCTTCCATTGCACAGTTCTCAGTCTTGGGCTTCTAGGGAACAGAGGTGGCTTCAACAAATAAGCCTCTTCCCTAGTTCAGTCGTATGTATTTGGATTCATGATTGCAAAGCTGTGCCTGTCTCTGTCTAATAACTCTCATCTGTTAATATTCTTCAGTACACTCAGCCGTGTTGCCCAGTTCACCTCCCACTGTCATCATTAGAAACATGGGGATGCAAGTAATAGAGGCGATCTAGAATTGTATCAGTGCAGGAAAAAGAAGTTTTCATTTTTTTAGGAAGTATTCGCAGAAGATAGACCTTCCAGGACTCTTGCATCCCAGTGTTCACAAGTGTAAAGAGAACTAGGGAGAGTAAAAGGAAATGCAGAGACTGTACAAAAGAGGGGAGATTCTGTTAAAGTTTAAATGCTGTCTTGAACTGTGGGGAGAGTAGGGAAAAATCCTCCAAAGCATATGAGATCTGACTGCTTCTGCTAATAACATCCATCACTTACCTTCCTCTTTTTCTCTAGTTGGGGA
>NW_017729001.1:10423508-10437351 GCF_001723915.1 Gavialis gangeticus
CAGAAGATAGACCTTCCAGGACTCTTGCATCCCAGTGTTCACAAGTGTAAAGAGAACTAGGGAGAGTAAAAGGAAATGCAGAGACTGTACAAAAGAGGGGAGATTCTGTTAAAGTTTAAATGCTGTCTTGAACTGTGGGGAGAGTAGGGAAAAATCCTCCAAAGCATATGAGATCTGACTGCTTCTGCTAATAACATCCATCACTTACCTTCCTCTTTTTCTCTAGTTGGGTCATTTCCCTGCAGTCATAAGAAAGTGATAGTTTGTACTTACGTTACTGTATATTTCCACACCGAGATTGCAAGTTGCTTTAATGCACAAGACGGGGAAACATGTTCTGGAAACTGAGCAAGGATTCCTAATTCAATGCATAGAAAGGTAGAAGAATCCAGGAGCATTGTTCAGTGTAAGATGCTGTCTTCACAGAATACAGGTGTATGTGGTCTTTCTTCCCAATAGCAACCATGATCCGTGCTATTAATTTAGTCTGTATTTATTCCCAAGATCATTGTTGTTATTTCTTGTCTGCCAAAAATTTACTTTGTATGAAATTATCTAAGTATTCCTTCTCTCAACTTTGCAGTACAGCATGTTTGTTTTTTCTTCATTTTCACAGTGAACCCCTTTTTCGACAACTATGCGCTTTACACTGGCTTTTGGAAGCTTTGACTCTTGAAACTAACTGCTCTATAAAATCTGTGTTAACCTGCTGGAATCCAAAGTATGTGTGCATTGCCTGAAGTTTTTGATGGGATGAGACTTTTTAAATTTGAAATGTTGTTATTTTTCTCTCTTCTGTTATGTAAAAATTGAGTGACATTATTACTGCTTCTGGGCCACACATCCCTGCCAAATTTTGCACAGAATTTCCTGTTGGAATCAGTGGGGAGATGTAAGAATCAGTGACACAGCATGGCCCTCCATTATTATACCCTGCAGCATTAACTGAAAGTACCTTGTGTTTTCCAAACCAAATGTACTTTTTTTAAATTATGCAAATTAATATATGTAATAATGACATGACTGCAGCTTTCCTTGCATAGCTGTCCCAATGAAAGGAAAAGGAATTTCACATGCACTGTGTTTATAATAGAATGTTTGTTATCTATTTATTAGCTATTTTTTATCAGCTGTTTATGAAAACAATGGTATTTTTAAACAAAGAAATTACATCAGAACCTTTATATTGTTGCATAATCAGTAGGAGATACTGTTTTAATTTTTTGCATTTTCAACCTATAGGTGTAACAATGTTGAATGTAAATGTGTTTGCATTATTCAAGATGTTTTGCTAACTGTATACCTGAACATCAAACAGAACAATAGTCATGAATTAAATTATATTCTCTGATTCCACAGAGCAGCCTCTTCAAGGCTGTTCTGTTTTTTCTCCCTGCATGATCAGAAATCCCAATGATACAAATAAGTATTCTGCTTTATATACAGTAGAGATGACAGAATAGCCTTGAAGACATTTAGGTAGGTGGGTTGGAAAGGGAAGATTCATCCAAAATATTCACCCGTGGAGCATAAACCAGGCAAGAGACCGTGGGGTAGAGATGCACATACTTGTAAGCAGGTTTTACAGACAGGAAAGGAATATAGCGATTCAGGACTCTTGGGATCAATTCCAGCTCTGTTTCCTGTACCCCAAAAGTATATGCCCCCTTCTGCTTGTACCTGCTTGTATCTGATGTGGCTCCTTTCCTATCCTCCTCTTCTCCTATGCAACTCCCTCTGGATGCTGTCCCCCCTGCCCATATGTATCTTCACAACTTTTGGCTTTTTTAAAAAGTTGATCTGAAGCAGATACACTGCAAGGAATGGTTCAGCCCAAAGAATTAAGGTTTGGCAAAGTTATAGGCAACTGAGTCTTATAAGGGGTTTTGGGTGACCTTAAATATTGGTACCAGTATAAGCTCCACCTGTCTTAAACCAAATTTGCCATTAGTTTCATCGATGAAGTTAAATCACTTTGGACCATTTTCTGCACTGCCTTAAAATATCTGGAAATAGGAATGCATGGACACAGCTGAGAACATAATATGGCCTAATGAATCTGTGGTATGTTTGTAGTACACAAGTTCAGCTTTCTTAATATTTTTCTTCATTTTTGACTATCAGTCACTCAGAGCTATAACACTTGTGAGTTATCACTCCCCTCCTTACAAGTGAAGATAAATGTCATAGCAGAGATCGGCCACCATTTATTCTCTATTTATTGCATTTCTAAAAAGAACGTGTTGTAATAAAACCAAGATTCTGGAAATGGAAAACTCATTAAATTGTTTTTCACTTAGGGACCCTGGTGGCAGTAAAAGTACATTAAAAAAAATCAATAAGGAAAAGACAGCAAGGTACAGATGGGAGCACTTTATCGTGGACACAAAGGTAACTTCATTGCTAATTTCTGCTTTATGACCAAGTCTAACTTTCAGAATATTTGTTTTCTCTGTTTTGTTCCCTAATGTTACTCCCTGATTTGATCTTTTATGTTCTGGAACTTGTGACCTCTTGATACTTGGCTATCTGGATTTTAAAGAAAAAGTATTTTGACAATGGATAACAGGAAGACCAATATTTGGCTATTTATAGGACTGAAGCTGTGGTGTCAACTTATGAAGTAGTGATGTTGTTGGGGGAAAACATATTGTTAAAAAATACTTGTGGGTACCTGAAAATATTAGCCTCTTTCTTGTATTTGCTCCATATCTTACTACCAGGAGACTCAACCCAACTAATCCAATCTCTAATAATTAGTCCTTACCCCAGTAGGCACTGAAGAGGGTTTGAGAGTTACTCAGTAAAGTGAGATTTTGACCATCGAGTTCTAGTTTGTTTGTTCGTTTTAGGAGTCTCATCCTGGCAACTTCCTGGAGTTGCCTGGCTTTTTTTTCCCTTAATTAAAACTTAATAATTACCTTGGAAAATAAAATCCAAGTGCCAAAGCCAGTACAAGTAGTAGAAATCCAGGGGAAAGCAAAGGGAAAGAGAAAATAGAGCCATTTAGCTGAAGGGCTTTGTAAACAAAGAAAAATTAAATCATTAACTGAGAAGAAATGAAACTATAAAAGACAACTTCAAATTAACTAAAGGCAGCATACTGGAAACCTCTGGTACTGTTCTGCTGAGATAACCCATATTTCTTGAGGCAATGGTAAGAATTCTCTCACTTTTTTTTAATTACAAGCGTATTTGCATTAAAACAAAGGGAGTTAGAGTTGGCTAGGGATTAGATCAGGGGACTTGGAAACAGGACATTTAGATTCTGTTCCTGGTTTTGTATTGGCTATATAGTGTGTCCTTCAACAAATTACTTAACTTTCCTATTCCTTACCTTGCCCCAAAAGAATACCTCCTAGACATAATTCACAACTTGGAATGAAAGTTTCTTTAGAATCTGAAATATCATCCCATGGGCTTCATCTGCTCCTATTCCACACCTGAAAGTTTGTCATATGTGACATCACAGCTAGTAAATATGATCTGATAAGCAGAGGAATAAGATTTCAGAGTAAGCAAACCAGTGAGTACCAAATGTTCCTGAACATCTAAAAAGACAAAGTTCATGTTTTCATGCAAATATCCTTTATGGTAGGAGAAAAGAGAGGGGAGACATCACTCAGCAAGTCGTATAATAGTTGGAGATTTTTCTAAATAGAAGGGTTTCCAGGTGGTGTCTATTTTTTTAAAGTTAGGTTTCAAATCATCAAAAGCCAAAAAATCCAAAGTAGTGCTGAAGCTGATGTGTCTTCATGCAGTCAAGTTGCTGTGTGTGTTGTTTTTCTTCCCACCTGAATTAATGACAGAATTTCCTTGCTGTTGTCATTTATTTGAACATTATTTAAACATGGTGTTTTATATTTGATATGAAGCCTTTGATCGAGATCTGGATCCCTGCAGGGGTATTTGCCATGTGAGACATACTGTTCTGATTATCAAGCCTACAGATTTCAGTCTGCTGAGGTTTCATATTTCTGACACAGGAAATTCATTTCTCAGGATATGTGGTAGGGAGGGAGGAGGAGGCTTGAACATTTATCACCACAGCGTTGACCCTTTTTCTCCTCAGAGGTGAAAAAGTTAAGGATTTCTTTAATTTCAAACCTCTGTGAAGATTCAGTGCTACTTGTTTACAAATTATATTGGTTCATTAATATCAAAGCCATAACCAGGGAAGGAGACTTCTCAGTGAGTAGCTTGACTAGCTATTTGAATTCACTACTGCAAACTGTGGGGTACAAAAACCCCTGGAGGACTCCAGTATTGAAATGAGATACGGAAATACAGTGTACCATCCCTATCAGACATTGTCACAGAAATCCCCTCCTTTCTTTTCCTTCTTCCTTCTGTGCAAGAAATCCAGCCAGAAAGCACCACGTATTCAGCTTAGCAGGAAGACAAACAAGCGAACATCTGTCATAAGCATCTCTCGGCTTAGTGGTCCATCATCTTCCCACAGCCGAACACCTCCTGGCAGCACACCTTCCCTTGTCCCCAGCTCTGAAGACTATGCCAATGTGAACACAGCTCCCTCTGATGGTACCAGAGAATTTGAAGATAGTGAGTCGATGCAGAGTAAGCAAACCAGAGAAGATGAAGAGCCTGTTAACTATTGTAAGTTGCCCTTTTTGGCTGCAAATAAAAATAGATTTGTTTCAACAGTTACTTAGGTTCGTAGCTTAAATACTCTCCTGCCTATAGCACACACTTGTGTTACTTTGGCTAGGTCACTTAACCTCTCTCTTCCTTATTCTTTCTGTCTGCACAGTAGAAGAACTGAAATGCAGCTTACTCACAGGCATTAAGAACTGTAATTGTAAGGTTTGTGTAATGTTTTCAGACCTCAAGATGGGTAATACTATAAAAATGCAAAGCGTTTATTATATCAACCAGCAGATCACAGTTTTCCAATGAATTACTTCTATGTGCAATCAAAATTTCATTCACTGGATGCTCAGCAAATCACCAGAGATCTGTAAAGTGTCATTTCCATTGAGCAATATTTACCCGATGAGCAAATAGGGCCAGCATTTCTTTCATGGGAAAACATCAACGTTGCAAGTTAGACTTCACTCACCTTCACATGGGAGCACAAATTGGATTTGTCCGCCTCAGTGGATATGGCCTTCGACAGTAGTGTTCTGGGGGCTGCATTATAAGTTAAGCTCATCTCCATCTTAAGTTCACTTACATGCCAAGAGCACTCTCCATGCAGGTGCTTGCTTTTGTGATGAGGTACTATAGGAGAAAATTATTTACTAACGATTCAGCTTGTTGTATTCTCCATATTCCGCCTACTTCCTCCTTGGAGATTAATTTTTAGTGGAATTGAGTTTCATTTGTTAGATCACATCAAACTCTCACTACAAGCAAATATTATGTGTCAGTAGATTAGCACATTCTATTATTAAGCACAGAATATATATATTCTGTATTATTACAGAAATAAAACCTGACTGGCAGACTGAGAAGTTTAACCTCCCCTGTTGTACTAAAAGGGAAAAAGTTTTGCCTAGAGTCGCCAGTAATGGAACGAATAGTTCAGAAGCTCATTCTGTATTTTCATTTGAGCAATTCTTCCTATGCAGAAGCATTCTGAACCCATTATGGACAAGTTACTAATAGATGTGCCAATGTTCAGTAAATCAGATTATTCAACTGGCATGTGACCCACGATTCTGTGCTTGTCAATAAAAAATGACAAAATTAAAACAAATTCTTCAGAAAGCAACTGATCCACTAAAATTCTGCAATGAAAATACTGATGTATTGAATATGAAGTTTATAAAACTGTACATGTTACTTGTGAATTATTATTGCTGCTGTTAATAGCATATTTTGTTTTATAAATACGGAAATATTTCTTCTAAAAATGACTTGTATCTAAAATATAAGTAAAAGCAGTACAAAAAAGAAAGGAGGAGTAAAAAGAGTAATTGTAGTAAATAATCCAATGTGATTATTAAATAATTACAATAAAATAAATACAGTGCAGAGATTACAGTGAAAAGGGCTATGAATGCCACAAGACACACAAAATGGAATCTGACTTCCCAATCTCAAATAAGCTGTGACATACAGTCAGCCATTTTAGAACCAGTTGGGAGTCATAGATCATTGTCAGCTTGTTTTATACTAAAATTGCAAAATTTGCAAAAAAAACCCTAAATGGGAATAAAGTAGCAGGAAAGAAGTATATTGTTAATGAAGCTGTGTCAGGAAATTGAGACTATTAAAATCAAAACTTTCTAAATTAAAAAAAAATGTAAAGGATTCAGCAGACCAAAGCATGGGTTCCCACAAATAGGGAAGTGTCAGTGATTTTCTAATTGGACAATTAAGTTCTGGCCTTCCTGTACATCAGGAAGTGATTTGTGTAAAAGCTGGTGAGGTGGCACATGCAGCTGGCATAGTACATTCACAATTTAATTCAAGTTTGGATTGGGTGCAGAGATTTATGAAGTGGCAAGGCTTCTCATTACACAGGCAAACCTCTGTATGTCAGAAGCCTCCTAAACAATTTAAAGAGAAACTTTTATAGTTTAAGTGTTTTATTATTTATATATTGTCATCTAACAGTACCAGCCTGGACATATCCAAAATGCTGACCAGGCTTCCGTATTTTTCAACGTGCTGAGCAATACCATAGTTCACAAAATGGGAAAAAAACAGGTATGAGGGATCACAAAAGGGAATGAAAAGCAGCAGATAACTATAATGCTGTCTGTGACAGCAGACAGCCATAAACAACCTTTGTATGTTATCTTTGAGCACAAAAGCTGGCCAAGGGAAAATTTCCCAAAAGGAACTTTTGTTCAACTACAGGTAAAAGAATGGATGACAAAGGAGCTTATGTTAGATTGGATTCAAAAAGTATTGTTTCAGCAGTCTGAGTCCCTGGTAAAGCTGAATTCTGTGCTTGTGATGGATGCTTACAAAGGACACACAACTGATGTATTTAATGACCACAAAACAAACCTGCCTGTTATCCCAGGTATAATGACATCACAACTTCAGCTATTGTAGATCTGTGCAAATAAGCCTTTTAAAGATATCACTTAAAAATCTTTATCACAAAAGACTTGTGAATGGCAAAAACCAGCTGATGGCAACTGGACAAATGCTTCTTGTACCTCTTCCAATCCTGGGTGAATGGATTTTTAAGGCATGAAATTCACTGACAACATAGCCTGCAAGGTGTTCCTTTAGAAAATGTTGTATCTCCATCTCCATGAAATAGAAAACGATGTTGTCTGAGAACTATCAAGTGATAAAGAAGACTCCTCAGTCTTAGAGGATGAACAGGAAAGATTTGCCCTGTTATATATATAGCATTTCACTACAAAGAACTGGGGGTGCCATGTTTTACGGCAGCTCTTAAATGTAAATATGTGGTTTTTAATGCTTTTTTAAAGTTTTTTGCTTTTTCTTTATTTGTTTGTTCTTAAATTGAGAGCCATAGAATCATCACCAAAAAAAAGAAAAGAAAAGAAATGAGGGGTCTGCAAGGGACTTCATGAGGTCATCTAGTCCAACCCTCTGTTCAAGGCAAGATCATGCCCATCTAAACCACCTCATCCACATGTTTTTCTAACTTGTTCTTAAATGCTTCAAAGAATGGGGAGTCCACAAACTCTCAAAGTAATCTGTTCCATTGCTTAAGCATCATCCTCGTTAGAAAATTCTTCCTAATATATAGCCTAAGTTTCCCTTGTTGCAATTTAAGATAGTTATTTTATGTCCTGTTCTCCCTGGCAGCCACAGAGTCTATCACCATCCTCTTTATAACCACCCTTTATATATATGAAGTTTGTTATCAAATCCTTCCATCAGTCTGCTTTTCTCCAAATTAAATAATCCCAGTTTTTCCAACCTTTCTTTGTGAGTCATGTTTCCTAGGCCACTAATCATTTTTGTTACTCTCTGCTAAACTCTTCCCAGTTTGTCTACATCTTTCTTGATGTGTAATGCCCAAAACTGGATTGAGTACTCAAGGTGAGGCCTCACCAGTGCTGAGTAGTGTGGATGAATAACTCTATTCAGAAAACATATGTTCATTCTTAAATTTGAGGGTTATGTGTGTTCAGAAGGATGCAGCATCTGTTTGTCATACAGTGGGTACACCTACATGTGCACTTTACTGCGGAGCTGACTAATTAGCTCCACAGTAAAGTGTCACCAGCTACATGCATGCCTGTATTAGGGCACAGTAAATTAATTAGCTCCACTGTAGGATAGTACTGTCCAGGGCAAGTACTGTCCTACAACAAAGTAGTTACATGCACCAAAACAAACATGTAGATGGTAATCAGGACTGGCTAGGGCACAAGGGTGCAACAATGAGGGGGCTGCCTGCTGGCTAGCCCCACACTGTAACACCCTCATGCCCCAGCCAGCTCCTCTGCAGCATGTTGAACTGGAGCAGAACAGCCCCAGGTTGGCAGGCTAATCCCTCCGGATCCCTACCTGCTGGGGCTGCCCCTCCCTAATTCAATGTGCTGCAGTCCCAGGCTGACACGTAAACTCTGCGCCTGGGAGCAATAAACTCTGGCGTGCGCTGCACCAGAGTTTATTGCTATGTGCTAATTGCACATGTGTATGGACCCAGTACCATCCAAAGAACACTAAGGCTTCAGTATGCTAGATTCTGTACAAACATATAGTAAGAAACAGTCCTACAAAGTGCTTACATTGTTAACAGACAAGGCAGAAAGGGAAACAGAGAAGTGACTTCCTCCCCACGCATGAGAATACCACACACAACTGTCTTGACTCCCATTCTAGAGTCCTACCCAGTGGACCATCCTGCTTCTTATGGAAAGCAAGGTAACTAGACAACACTGTTCTGTGAATTATAGACACAACATACATACTCTGCACAAAAATACTCCTAATCTCTGCAGCACTCAGGGTGTATCCACATGTGCATTAGATCCAGGAGCAGTTTACTCATAAGTAAACTACTTGCAAGTAAATGCTCCCAGGTAGGTATTTACACATGCAGAGAAACAGGAGCAGATTTGCTGCTAATGCAGAAAACTTTTTTTTTTTTTTTTGGTCTGTTTTTTTGCACCAGTCCTGGAAGCACTGCAATACCAGGTCAATGCATGGAGTGGATGGAGCAAGCTCCAGTTCCACCACCCAATACCAAAAAAAAAATCTGCTCAATATAGACCTCCTATGGAGGACATATTAGAGATAATCACCTGCCCTGGGGAGCCCGCCTATGTGGTCACAGTGCTTCCCCTGCAGAAAACAGCTCCCACTTCCTGAGGCCCTGCAGTGGGCCTCTGCCACAATCAGGTGGAGCTCTAGATCCCCCCTGGGTGCTAGCCCAGAGGCTGGCAGGGAGCACTGAGCCAGGAGACAGCTGTATCCTGGCCAGAGCTGGCACATTGCTCCCTGCCCCCAGGGACTGCCTGCTGCTGGGGCAGAGACAATATCCCCCTGCCCCAGCAGCAGGGAGCTCCTGGCCCTGGCTTCCTGATCAGGGGCAGGGAACTTGGAAAGAGCTGCAGCCATGAGGCAGATCCCAACCCCCTGCCTCAATCCACCAGTGGGGCAGCTAGCATCTAGCTTGCTGCTAGCTGCCCTACCATTAGATTGGGACAGGGGGCTCAGACCTGCCCCACCCCTGCAGCTCTTTCGAAGCCCCACACCTTGATCAACAAATCAGGGCACAGGTCCCTGAGCCGGACAGTTCCTAGACCCCACTCCACAGTGACAGGGCAGGGGCTGGGGAGCCTGTTTCCTGCTCAGCTCCGTGATCATGCAGCTGTGTGGGGAACAAGCTGGGGAGCCTGTTTCCTGCTCAACTCCATAATTATGGAGCTGGGTGGGAAACAGGCTTCCCAGCCCTCATCAGCAGGAAGCTCCCAGCACCAGCTCTGCAACCATGGGGCTAGCACTGGGAGATCCTTATCTCCCAATGTAAGCGCCACAATTGCAGGGCTTGGACTGGCAGATCCTAAACTCCCAGCACAAGGTCCGTGATCTCAGAGTTGGGGGCTTGGAGCTCCCTGCTGCTGGGGCATGGGAACAGAGTCCCCACCTTGGCTCCACTGGAGGAGCCCACTCTGGCAGTAGGCAGCTCCCAGGGACAGGGAGCAATCTTCCGCCCCCTGGTGACTGGCTGACTGGGAGCAGATTTGCTCCCAGTCAGGCATCTACACAAGCGCTTTTGCACAGTAACTAATCACAGGTAAATTTGCTAAGGTTTACGGAGCAGTAAGCATGTGCACATTTAGACACACATGCTTACTGCACAATAAACTATGCTACTGCACAGTAAAGCATCTCATGTAGCCGCACCCTTAGGAACTGTATTCTGAAAGTAAACGGACATTTTCCAGCAGCTGTACAGACATATTAAAATGCACTGGGTGTTTAGTTTTTGTTTTCTTTATTTTTTTTACAACATTAGTTCTGAAAATCTATGGTCCGTTTATTATAGTTGCTCAAGTGAACTATTCTGACATCACATGCCATTGCCTTTATGCTCTTGGGGAGCAGGAGATAGACTTTGTTGACAACCAAGCTTAAAAATGCTGGTGCTTTGTCCATCAAAGAAGACTTTTGAGCTGGTATGAAATTTTAGCATTCATATAGTAGGTGAAGCTTTGGGCATTGAAGAAGAATTGACTCTGTATATACTCTCTCTCTTGCGACCAACAGTGGAGGTGATTTGAAAATTCAAGGGGTTTTAATTTCCTAGTTTATTTACCCTTGACATTATTCAGTCAACCACTTGACTTCTGCACTATTTCTCACCCAGCCTTAATGTGTAAGAATATGACCATCCTAGTTCTGCAAAAACAATCATTTAAACTGACATTTACATTGTCACCATTGGGCTTTAGGGATAATGGCCCACTGGGATGAATAGGAGGAATTGCCACTTCAGAACCGTTGTTTCAGGCTGCCTGTTTTCAGGAACACGAGGACACTGTAAACCTTTGAGATAGAAAATGAATGCTTCACGGCTATAATAGCTGGGAACTTTCTCTGAGAAAAATAAAAGCTTCATTGTGGGGGTCATCTATGCAGCAGGACTTGGAGTCTGTGGTGAATTCTGTGGCTACAGCATCATGTTCAACACGGGGTCATGACTGTAGGATGCTTCATGGGAAGATTAGGAACTAGAATAAAACAGCTCAGTCACCCTGTAGCCTTGTGTTCAAATGGATTATGAGGCTTTCTAACATCCATACAGATTTACCTTTGAGACAATACGATCACTTAAAAATATATGGGAAACACCGTTTGGTAAAGTAGGCAACTTAGCAGAAAAAACTGTGCATATTCCTTACAGAGGGTTTTTATTTCACTTTAGAAGTGAGTCTGTAATTGAATATGAAGTCATTTACCCAGCCATAATTTAGTTTGTATTGTAGTGTACCTGCTGCCACATAGCACTTACTTCCACAAGTTTGATTTTCAGCACTGCTGGTGGGGTGAGCACTACACTTGTCCAGAGGTTCTGTAAGTCACATCATGCTAACACATTATACATGGAAGCTGCCATCCTCAGGCAGAGTCTTGTGGCTGTCTAAATTATTATTCAGTCTCCATCTAATCAGGCAAAGGTTTTATAAAAGTAGATTAGTGTTCCAAGCGTTCTTTCTTTGCCACATCTAAAAATTCTTTTAATGTGTACAGACTGTGTGATCCCTACTCTGAATAACAAAGTGCTAAATGTAAGCCTGATTTTTCATGGTTGCTGCATAATGAAGTATTTGTATGTGCAAATCATTTCAAATGACAGACGTTTTCTTCACCCTCAGAAAAAATATGCAGGAATATTTAGAGGAATTAAATACTAACAGGATTGCATCTGCCAAAGCTTTTTAACTGACAGTTCAGGCTCCCAGTTTCCACATTTAAAAGTGGGGATTTTATATATTTGTGCAAGGGACCTTCATTTTAATGCTCATACTTTAATTCTGAGCTTTGCTGTGGAGTTCACCACTCTAGAATCTGATTCCCTCACATTTGTTAATAGATGTATCCACCATAGATCCCTGTGAAGTAGCTAAGTAGTAGTACCCCCATTTCACAGATGTTCAAGTGAAGCACAAAGATTAGGGGGCTTTTCCAAGTGTGTGGGAGTGTGTTACAAATATGTGATCATAACTCAGATGTCTGGAGTCACAATCCAGCACCTTAATTGCAAGTCCATCTGCCTTTGCAGTTTTGTCTTTTCTAGTAATACTAAGCTAATACACAATGATGCTGTAAGGATTATTATTTCCACAGTATTTGAAATTGTGTAAGTTACTGGTCTTCAGATGGAGAGTTGAGGTAGAGGAACTGCATAGTCACACACTCTTACTGACTTGAGTAAGGCCCCATCTATATGTCACATTTAAGACATGATTAACCAGTTAATCACGTCATTAAGCCGTCAGCAAGCCACACGTTCAATCAGTTAATGGTGTGATAAAAAGAGGAATAAGCTACAAAGTTATTCCACAGAATGTAAGTAATAATTTTGTAGCTGCTTCCTACCATACCATTAATTGAACAGGTAACCAGGGACCCCTGTAGCTGGGAGCCTCAGCAGGTAACAGAGCTCCCAGCCACAGCTGATGCAGTGTCCCAGCTATGGGGGTGCTCCAGGCACCCCCAGGCTAGGACACCACATCAGTTGCAGTCTCCCAGCTGTGACAGCTGTGGTCTCCCAGCTGTGGGGGTTTCCGGAGCACCCCTGCAGCTGGGACACTGCGTCAGTTGTGGTCACCCCAATGACTGGAAGCCCAGGTCAGGTTTTTCCCAGTGCAGGGGGAGCCTAGAATTGGGCTCCTGCTGCACTGGCAATGTGGCATGAAAGGGATCTGATTCGTAATCCCACAATTGCATCTCTTGCTAAATACCTGTGGCATGGCAGGAGGCACAATTGCGTGGATCATGTGTCAGATCCCATTGCACCTTTACCTGCATGTGTAGAGGGGCCCTAAGTCATGGAACCCAGCTTTCTTGCAGGATCAGAGTCACATAGTGAGGAGTACTAGTTCAAATTGCAAGTCACTATTAGAAACTGTCTGGATTTAAGCTCCAGAGTTTCTAACCAGGGGCTTATAACTCTTGGAAATCAAGCCACTTCATTTAGATGCCTACATCTGAATATAAGAACATAACTATTGGCACTTATTTCTTGTGATCTTGTCTTGTTAGATGTTGTTTGACAGCATGTTAAGTCCATGTATGCACTCTATAAACCTCCCGTGCAATATTTGAAGTATGCATGGTGTTTCACAGAGAAGAAAAAGTCCCTGTGCTGAGGAATGTACTGCTGCATTCATTGACTTGCAAATTCAACATGGTAGGACATATTCAGCACCTTGTGGGAGCAACTCAAAATTCTATAAATAGCACAAGGACTGATGACAACAGATGACAGAAGGTGTGGCATTAGGGAATGAGAAGTGGGGATAGTGCTAAAATGACAAAGTAGTGTTGATCTTCTTACCGTATTTCTTGCAGTATTTGGTCATCAAGGCTACAATGGTCTAATGGTAGAAAGCTTGTAAAAAGACATGTTTGAGAGGAATTTTGAAGAACAATGACTTCATTAAGGACCTTGGAGGAGAGAGAGAGAGAGAGGCTGTTCAAGAGAGATGGGGAAACACAGGGGAATTAAGTCACAAGAAGTGGACAAAGGGAGCATTAATGAAAGAGATCATCTGAAAGAAATGGGCAAGATAGTGTGATAATTGGATAGGAAGGTAGAACCAAAGAAGTATTTTTTGAGGGTGAATTATTTAAATATATCGTGAAAATGAGAGATAGATATGGAATTTAACATCTGATAGACTATATTTTCTTAAAGAAGAAAAATATA
>NW_017729001.1:10438027-10438678 GCF_001723915.1 Gavialis gangeticus
AGGGAGGTGGTGCTCTCCCCTACCCTGGGGGTCTTCAAGAGGAGGTTGGATGGGCATCTGGCTGGGGTCATCTGAACCCAGCACTCTTTCCTGTCTATGCAGGGGTCAGACTTGATGATCTATTGAGGTCCCTTCCGACCCGAACATCTATGAATCTATAAATCTATGGTGACAGGCTGGCTGGGGCATGAGGGTGCTAAAGTGTCGGGGCTGCCTGCCGCATAACTCTGCATTTTAGCACTCTTGCGCCCCAGCCAGGCCCTCTGTCACCCTACGCTGCCACCCAGAACCCTTGTCTGACCCCCCGAGTCTGCTGACATCTTGGGGCTGCTCCGCCCCGGCTCAAACTGTTGCTGTCCTGGGCATACATGTAGACTCTGCACCTGGGAGCAGCTGACTCCAGCTCGAACTGCTCCAGAGTTTATTGCATTGCATTAATTTCATGTGTAGATGGACCCTATGTGGACATACAGATGGGCCACTTCCTCTACTGATGTAATTTGGCATAGTTCCACTGAAGCTAGTGGAGCTCAACCATTTTACAAAATGTGGGGATCTGACCCACACATGAGCAAATCAAGGATTTTGAAAAGAGGGATGCAGATAATGAGGTGGCTCATCATCACATACAACATGACACATTTTTCTCCA
>NW_017729001.1:10438731-10455332 GCF_001723915.1 Gavialis gangeticus
TGTCTGGATTTAAGCTCCAGAGTTTCTAACCAGGGGCTTATAACTCTTGGAAATCAAGCCACTTCATTTAGATGCCTACATCTGAATATAAGAACATAACTATTGGCACTTATTTCTTGTGATCTTGTCTTGTTAGATGTTGTTTGACAGCATGTTAAGTCCATGTATGCACTCTATAAACCTCCCGTGCAATATTTGAAGTATGCATGGTGTTTCACAGAGAAGAAAAAGTCCCTGTGCTGAGGAATGTACTGCTGCATTCATTGACTTGCAAATTCAACATGGTAGGACATATTCAGCACCTTGTGGGAGCAACTCAAAATTCTATAAATAGCACAAGGACTGATGACAACAGATGACAGAAGGTGTGGCATTAGGGAATGAGAAGTGGGGATAGTGCTAAAATGACAAAGTAGTGTTGATCTTCTTACCGTATTTCTTGCAGTATTTGGTCATCAAGGCTACAATGGTCTAATGGTAGAAAGCTTGTAAAAAGACATGTTTGAGAGGAATTTTGAAGAACAATGACTTCATTAAGGACCTTGGAGGAGAGAGAGAGAGAGAGGCTGTTCAAGAGAGATGGGGAAACACAGGGGAATTAAGTCACAAGAAGTGGACAAAGGGAGCATTAATGAAAGAGATCATCTGAAAGAAATGGGCAAGATAGTGTGATAATTGGATAGGAAGGTAGAACCAAAGAAGTATTTTTTGAGGGTGAATTATTTAAATATATCGTGAAAATGAGAGATAGATATGGAATTTAACATCTGATAGACTATATTTTCTTAAAGAAGAAAAATATAGTGACAAAGTCAACTAAGTATGACATGTATTGATACATCTTTGGAATGAAAGTAGGGATCTGAATTTCATCTGATACAGTTTATTAGAAGTTGCCTACTTTTCTTATACACAGTAAGTATTGATTAATAGTAACAGAGTTTAATATTTTCTTATTTGTTACTTATGCCAGCACTAAAAGAACAAAGACCGAACTTCAACAGGTGGCTAATAATTTTAGGTTCTGTTTTGGGTGCTCAGCATGAAACATCCTAAAGGAACCTGGTTATTCAGAAGTACTGAGTATCAAACCTTTTTAAAGGTGCTTCAGGTTGGGCACTACTCTCCTCTGAGCATATTTAGAAATTGAGGCCAGTGTATACAGAAATCCTTGCAAAGGAAGGAAGGATTGCAATATCTAGTTGGCAGATTTTATTAATATATTTTTTCATCAGACTTACAGAAGTTACTTCAGATAATACATGAAGATGTGGCAAAACAATTTGATGCAGAGGATTTGTCTAAGAAGACTAGACTGCAAAGGTATGTTACCTGATTGGCTTCCACATAACTGAGAGAGGAAGCCTATCATGATGGAGTTTACACAGCACTATTTTTCCAGGAGAGTGACTGCTTAAATTCAGCATTGTGTGACATGGACATTCCACTGTATGGGTGGCAGAATAGCTCAGTTGACTGTATTTTCCAGGTGGGCCTGTCATGATTTTTTTCCTTACAACAAGAAAACAATTCATACAACACCTGTAAAAATCATGTACAGAAGCTTTACAGAGAAATAGGCCATTTTATACTCAGTTTCTTAATATTTTTTATGGAGCCACCATTACATTTTCTGTAGTCCCTGTGTAACATTTCCAGCAGACCTTCTATTATTTTACTCTCTAAAATTATCACCGTTTTAGAAATGTTCAAGAGTAAATGGTGAGTAAAGGCGGATGTCATTCATAATCATAATGTTATTGAAGTTCTAGGGCCACTTCAATTAACCTCAAACTGAACATTTTCCAAAAATGTGAGCCATTACAGGCATGCAATGCCACTTCAATCAATGGGAGGCCCCCTGGCTGCAAGACAAATAAGTAAAGAGAGAAGGACAACAGCAAAGACTGCAATTCAGTTCTTTTCAAGTCTTAGGAGGGCTATGTTCAGGTGCTGTGATTTTTGTGACATAGACTTTCCTAGCCTTTATGTGCATGTGGATTATTTCTCCCTAATTACAGTTCAGGTGTTTCTGTCGAGTACCATGTGGATTCATCTACGTGTACATTTTACTGCGGAGTTGACTAATTAGTTCCTCAGTAAAGCTTCTCTGTCTACACGTGTGCTGGTATTATAGCACAGTGAATTAATTAACTCTGCCATAGGATAGCACTGTCGAGGACAGCACTATCATATGGTGGAGTAATTAAGTGCAACGAAGTGCTCATATAGATGGTCCTGCTCAGTAGCATGGAAGCGGAAAGGGATCTTGGAGTCCTGGTGGACTCCAAGATGAACATGAGTTGTCAGTTTGACGAAGTGATCAGAAAAGCTAACTGCACTTTATCATGCATCAGCAGACACATGACAAACAGAACCAAGGAGGTGATACTTCCCCTCTATCGGGCGCTGGTCAGACTGCAGTTGGAGTACTGCATGCAGTTTTGGGCACCACACTTCAAGAGGGATGTGGATAACCTGGAGAGGGTCCAGAGAAGGGCCACTCATATGGTTAAGGGCTTGCAGGCTAAGTCCTACGAGGAGAGACTGAGGCACCTGGACTCTTCAGCCTCTGCAAGAGAAGGTTGAGAGGCGACCTTGTGGCTGCCTATAAATTCATCATGGGGATGCAGAAGGGAATTGGTGAGGCTCAACTCACCAAGGCGCCCCTGGGGGTCTCAAGAAATAATGGCCATAAGCTAGCAGAGAGCAGATTTAGACTGGACATTAGGAGGAACTTCTTCACAGATAGAGTGGCCAAAATCTACAATGGGCTCCCAAGGGAGGTGGTGCTCTCCCCTACCCTGGGGGTCTTCAAGAGGAGGTTGGATGGGCATCTGGCTGGGGTCATCTGAACCCAGCACTCTTTCCTGTCTATGCAGGGGTCAGACTTGATGATCTATTGAGGTCCCTTCCGACCCGAACATCTATGAATCTATAAATCTATGGTGACAGGCTGGCTGGGGCATGAGGGTGCTAAAGTGTCGGGGCTGCCTGCCGCATAACTCTGCATTTTAGCACTCTTGCGCCCCAGCCAGGCCCTCTGTCACCCTACGCTGCCACCCAGAACCCTTGTCTGACCCCCCGAGTCTGCTGACATCTTGGGGCTGCTCCGCCCCGGCTCAAACTGTTGCTGTCCTGGGCATACATGTAGACTCTGCACCTGGGAGCAGCTGACTCCAGCTCGAACTGCTCCAGAGTTTATTGCATTGCATTAATTTCATGTGTAGATGGACCCTATGTGGACATACAGATGGGCCACTTCCTCTACTGATGTAATTTGGCATAGTTCCACTGAAGCTAGTGGAGCTCAACCATTTTACAAAATGTGGGGATCTGACCCACACATGAGCAAATCAAGGATTTTGAAAAGAGGGATGCAGATAATGAGGTGGCTCATCATCACATACAACATGACACATTTTTCTCCAGTTAAAAAGAAACTAGAAGCTTTACTAATAAGCTAGGGGACCTAGTTCTGTATTATTCAGTTTTAGATCTAAGCAAAAGAAAATGCAGTTTTATGGGAATGTTCGTGAATTGTCTAGATTTTGTATTAAGTTTTAAAAACACAACACCCTAGGCAAAAATGGTCAAAATAGTCCAAATATATTGTTTCATTCTTCCTGTAGTCATTATAGTTAAGTGTACACCTCTTATTCAAATCTGTAAAACGAAATCTAGTCTTTTTTACAATGCCGCTAATACTTCACCTAAGCTAATATTATTGTTACCCCTGATTTTTAGCTTGAATTAAAAACAGTTGGCAGGGCAATAACATAAAAGAGAGACATTACCAGGAAGTAGCTAACAGACAGCAATGAGGAAAATATAAGTTTGAATAGTGGAACATTAAGACTGTTAACAAGGAGGGAGGATCATTATCACCTGTGGAATGAAAATAGATTGCCAGGAACCAGGTAGATTATAATAAGCCATGGAGTCAATTGACTCTCTCAGCACCACCTGAATAGAAATGCTGCTGAGGTTTGGAGGTAGAGCAAGAATCAAAGATGCAACTGTACCACGGCACCCTCTGCCCCTAGACCTACACATCTTTTAGTTAAACCACTCTTCCAGTCAGCCAGAAACTATGTAAATTCCTCCATTCAGGACTCGGAAGCAACACCACCAGCATTGTTCATGTGCTGGAAAAAAGGTATATTCTTTACGGTTTCAAGGACGCACTGTCTTGCTTTGCAGTGCACAACCGGCCTATCAAAGGAATGAAAGAGTTAGCGTAAGTGGATTAAAGGACCAAGAGAACATAACATTTCTGGAACAGAGGCATAAGAGGTAAGAATACGTAAAAAAGAATGACTGTGGCATGTGCTATGTGGCAGGCAGTCATCTTTGTGTGAGGCATATGGCATACAATGTCACATGCATAAACAACACCAGTATTTGTCCTGCTGAAAGAGAGGTGGAATCAGTGAAGTTTTGTTATGTATCAGGTTACTAGTTGTGCATTTTTAATACAGCATATTGGGTTTTGTCTTAGTTCTCCCACTATTATTAAGGAAAGCTGTGCAGCTGAATCACCATCATTAAAAATCTATCCTTATGTATTTATATTCACTAATAAATTAAAGGAAATGCTGGGGCAAAAGTACCTAAAACTGTGTGGAGTCAAAAAGGTATCAGAGGTTGTTTTTCACAATTGGCAACAACTGGCTGTGTGATCCCAAGCCCTTCTGAAGAAAAAATGCTACTTAGGAATAGCACTGATCTCTTCTCAATGACTCAAATACATGTGGTGGTAAGAATTATTCCTAACACATAATATTCAATAATTATTATGTTGAACTTTCCACTAAACTTGAAAAGCAGTAGCCAGGACCTTTCTGAACCTGAGGTGGTTCATACATATCCATAACAATTGCACTTGTAAAAAGTTTGCTGAAGGGGGCTTTTTAGAGATGAGAAATTCTGGGAGTTTATGTGAAGGTAAAAAGGGGAGGAATTCCTACTAGAAGAGAGCAGCACTGCTAGGCTGCAAAGGTCAGTGCACTGGATCTACTCTCGTTTATGTGGGACTTATTCAAGCCCAGTCTAAGTTCTTGGATCCAATCCCTATTAGATCTCTAACTCGTGTTCAGCCATCATTCTGGACCTGTCCACTCACCCAGCGTCTCTGTACACGTTTTGACTTAGGTTCTGATGGGATCTATGAAGATAACTAAGAATTTCTCAGTGAGAGGAGGACCAAGAACTGTCCTGGATACTGTAGCCTGTCCCTAGCATAGTGAGGATTTCCACAACAGATAATTATTGCAATTAGACATGTGCAGTGATATATTCCTCTCTGGTTGAGTTGAAATGAAATATTGAGTACAAAGCTGGATGGTTCTGATTAAGTCTGTCATATCAGGAGTGATTCATCAGCACCAGTAGGATATCTCGTGCTGGAGAAGGCATAGTGTGTATAATTTTTAAAACCTTGTTTTGTCTTGCAGTTCCCTGCATGGGGCTCAGAAGGATGACAAAGTAAACACAACAGCAGACCAAGACGGCATAACAGCAGGGGACCAGAGGCCTAGAAGGTAGAAATAAAATCTAAGCAGGTACCATATAGTCAGCTTCATATGCTGCACCCAGTCAGCTGCTTGTGTGAAAAACATATGGCATGCAAATGCCAGATAGCATCTTGTTGTCATAATAGTCAGTGACGCTCTGCCTTCTGTCAGTTGTTTAATTGCTGGATGTTCTAAAATCTGTGTTGTATTTTCAAGATAGTGCATGAGGATTTTACCTTGGGTTCCCCACTAATATGACTAACAACCAAAGATCTAACTTTTTGTGATCACCTTAAAGGGTTTAGCCTTCTTTGATTACATCTAAGACAAGATGAAAGCTACTTTAAAAGTTTTCAGTTTCAATCCAGCTGAATCTGGTTGGCATCATAGCTGTTTATTATCTACAGAATTGCCGATTCCTGTTTGCAGTGCCTTGGATTGCAATATATTATTTTAAGAGATTTGGGTTTTTCTCTTGCAGTTCACTCTCTGTGACTGTGAGAGAAGACAAAACAACCACAGCAACCTTTAAAGAAGAAGAGAGCACAAAGCACATAAAGAGGACCAAAAGGTAAGCACACTATAGAGCGTTCTGCGTATCATCTTTTTCATGATATCAGTGCAGGTGGATTACAAGCTGTGCTGCTGTAGGGGTGCACAGTGAGCCAACAAAATGCCATTACACTACATATATTGCCTGATACACTGTATGTGGACTTTGTCACAATATTCCTACTAACAGTAATATGAATTGTAAAGCCAAATTTCTGTATTCTCTCTTAAATATTTGCCCTTCTATGTTTAAATCCACTACTGGGTCAAAAAGGAAGCCTAGTTAAACCTTACCAGTTGAAGGTTAGAGAAAACATTATAGGTCTTAAACATTTATGAATAAGGAAGCTGCCTGGCCTTGTTCAGTGTCTGGTATTATTTGCAATTCACAATCTGTTCTTTATTTATATTTCATGCAGTTTGTTTCTGTTGCTGATTTGGATGGTTGACGTAACTAACCAGAACAACATAGACTGTGGATTTTACAAATGAATATGCAACTTGAAATTGCCAATAAATCTCAAACCTGGTATATGTTCCAGGAGATGAATGCAAAAAGGTTAGGGATATGGTTGAGAGAAAAATGTGCTTTTTGAATCACATGAATATTTGCAAGCAGTTCTTTCTAGCATTTGATCAGATCTAAACCAAGCTCTCTGCTCCTTAATTTGCATATTTACAGTGAATGGGGATCTGTCAGCTTTCAAGTGTCCGAGAGCTGAGGTTTTCATTTCACATCACTTTAAAAGAGTCTACATTCGGAGTAGTCCAGCACTGTGCCCCAGAGATGCATAACTCCAGGTTTATGTATTTTTCCACCTGCAGCCGCCATGCCAGCTATTTCATTGAAAGCAAATGTAATTTGCATGCTGAGATGAGACAGAAGTTCTCAGCCATAGCTGAAGAAGCAGCACTTTGTTTACATGACAACCTGGAGATACTTGAAAGGTAAGAACTGGAATACCTTCTATATTTTGTCAAAATATGCAATGCCTCACTATAGGTATTAGCGAGGACTTGCTCCCAAACCTTCTAAAGATGAACCTGCTCACTGAAATGGCGTGGCAACAGAATAATGACAAATGGCGTGTCGATCCGGATAGTCTTGTGCCTTCCCATGCACAGGATGTACACTGCAGGCTGACTTTTCAAGCAAATGTGCTAGGTTTTCTCTGAATGATTTCTATGGACATTACATTGGATATTTACTTTTACATGTGTCTTTATGGACACTAGGATAAAATTCCCCCAGCTTCATAGAGCTTATTGCCTCCTTTATTCTCTAGCCAGTTGACTCACAATTGCATCAGTTATGTTCAGAAATATTCAATAAACATTTTCCAGACTGAAGACAGTCTTTGTTTATCGGATGAATCTCAAAACCAGCTGTTGCATTTCAAATTGTAGTCTGACTCTTAGTCTGAGAATCTCAGTCCCCCTAGCTCCACACATTGAGACCACTGTCCTGTTAATAGGGCAGGATTTATTTACTTTTGAGGCCATTACCTCTTTTCCCCAAAAGAGTGACTACTAAATCATCCAAACTTAAGGCCGATCCACACACACCCTTTAACATCATTCCTGGGCTTTCAGACTTCTCTCACCCGAAGGACAAGTGAGCAGCCTTCTCCTAGGCCAGCATCAATTCGGGTCTGTCGGTCAGCCAGTGTTTGTGATCCTTTCTTCTAGAACAGAAGTCTTACCTGTAACATTTGTAAATTCTACTGGCTCAGAGAGGAAAAGACCTGAGATCTCCTCGTATGTAATTATTGTAAATCTCACAAGCATACCCGGGTTGATCAGTGTTTGTGAGAAAGACCTCCGAGGAGCATCGATGTGCAGCAGGAAATAGCATTGCTAAGTCAATACGTGGCACTCTGTTCACTAAGTTTACTTTGAAATAAGATCCTGCAGCCTTCCCTGACTCCTTGCATTCAATCTAATGTAATAAAGTTGTTCATATGATTACAGATATTAGTTTGGTTTCCCAGCTAAAATTCCAACTCAGAAAAGTATGCTCAACCTATTTTCCACTAAGTTTCAAACAAATATGGCTGTTTTTTTTTCTTTTTTCCTAATTGCTTTTAAACATTTGTTTACAGCCCTGAGGTGGTTGTAAACAATTGTTACATCATTTGATCTCTAAGTGTGTTCTTTATCTCACAGATTAATTATGGTTTGTAAATTGTTTGAAGAGATTTAAATGTAGAAATCACAACTAAAACACAAAATTTTAGTACTTGCAGACTGAACATAATTTACTTTTTTCATCCATGAGTCCTCTACCGTCTTTGTTATGTTCCTAATTAACACTCAGCCAGAACATTCATTTTTAAAATATCCCATTCTAATTTTTTTAAGTTTTATTGCAGGCGGCGGGAAGAGAAATGTTCACAGAAATACCAAGCTTTAAAAAGTATCAAGTGTTTTGAAAGAGACCTAGAAAGAATGAGACAATCTGGAACAAGAGCTGAAAGAGAACATGATGAAGATGAATGCAACTGGTGAGAGAGCGCAGATACTTAGTTTGACTGAATACTCTTCCTTCCTCCCCGTGCCCCAAAAGCCTTTCCTGTAAAACCAAAGCTCTTCTTTGTTTCAAAATCTTTAGTCTGCCAAAAGCAAAATAAAATGTCTAATTAGAAACGAACAAGGGGCAGATCCAAAGAGCATGCAGTGGTGAAGTCACATATTGCTTTGATTCCTGGTCCACCCAAAATTTAAAGCCAACTGCCTGACAGTGGCAGAAGCCAGGCAGCAAGGAGGGAGTCACTTGACTTTGTGGTTTATCCTTTCTCCTTTTTTAATAGTCTTGATGTTCCAGTAACTAAGCCATCCTTTCTTCTGCAATTCTGCTGTCTGTTACCTGCTCCTCTTAATGCTGCTCCTATTTCACATCCCTGCAGATTATTTTTAATTCTAAAAATATGAACTCAGGTAAACACCAACTCAGGTGTGGAAATAATTTTCAGTGAATATTAGATGCACTTTCCAGATGCTCAATAAGGCTAGATTTTGTTTTATGAATCTGAAAGAGATGTACATGTAATTTTAATGACAACAGGACTAAAGAAACAATATCTTTTGATTGGTTTTTTTGCCTAGTTGGTTGGGGTTTTTATACATATCATATGATACAGCAAATTAATGCACATTCCAATAAAATTGTATTTGTTTTTGCTTCCATCTTGAACCGAATAATATGGCATTGCCCTTGACCCCTAGTATATTAGTAAAAAGAAATTAGAAGTTTTACGTGGATAAAAATATGTGATGATGCACCTTACTATCTACACCCCCCTTTTCAAAATCCTAGGATTCCCAGGGGTGTACTATCTACACCCCCATGGAAGCCAATAGACCACCTGAATTCTGACCTCCCAAGGCTTGATTCCCGTGTTGCAGTGTATTTGTGCCCCCTGTTCTGCAGTTCTAAGATCTGGCCTTGGCTAGGTGGCACGTGCAGTAAGCTCTCTGAGCTCATCAAGTCATCAGCGTAGCTGCTGCTGGAACCTACATCAGCCTGGCTCTGGTATTCAGTGGGTGAATGCCACTGCTGATTACCCTCCTTCCCCCCACCCCACACTCCACACTCCTTTGCCTGCTATCAAAACTGGCAGCAAGAGAAAAGAGGAGGGGAATAAGTGACAGCAGCATTCACCCCCTGCACTTGAGCATGGCACCAGTGCAGGCTGTAGCAGCAACTGCACTGATGAGCTGGTAAGCTCAGAGAGCTCCCCGCACATGCTACACAGCTAAAGGGGGATGCAGCTGCACCCCCAGCATACCCCTTGGATCTGCCCCCTGTTTGCTAGTGTAGCCATACAAGCAACAGACTCCTGGTATAGACAAGGACTAAGTTGCCTCCTGTCTTAATGGTTAGGGAAGACCCTCCTCTTGCTGCTGACTTGTACGTATTTGTCTTCTACCAGAGAGAGGTGGCACTTTCTGCTAAAGATTAGCTGATATGCCAGTGTATTCAGGACTCTGATAGGATTAGAGATACACTATTGCAGTCCCTCACATGTATATGGTCTGGAAGGGTCAGAGACATCCATCTCTGGGATTGTCAAAGCAGCACTATAAAATTTACACAGAAAGTCAAGAGCAAATGGGAGTCTTTTCACAAGAGCTTTATTTTTATTGTAGTGTGTAATTCTTTTCTTGAGTCTCCATATTCAGAGTGAAATGACAAAGATTGAGTGTTACAGTGCATTCACATCAGTGAGATTTATGTCAACCTGCACAGGGGAAAAATATGATGACAGCAACAGGAAAAGGGACAGTAAAGAAAATCAGACACTGTGTCAGATCAGGCACCGATTGCTTTAGAAAATCTACAGAGACAAAACAAAATAGAGAGACAAAAGATGAAAAGGGCAAATCAGAAGTAAAATGGAAACATTTGTCAATATTTGATTGTTTGCTTCCACACCACAGGTTTTCACCTATAATGTAAATGAACAATTAAGGAGTGTTTTTAATGCCATGCAAGAGGAATTGGGTGCAGAGGTCTGAGAAGAATAAAAACAAGCCTTTTTTTCCATCATTTCCTAGAAACTGTACCGAGCAAAAGTATCAGGAAGGTCTGAGGTACCCAGCTGGGTAAACATCAGTTTCAAAGGCATCTATTTATTTAGTCGCTGCTCTTTTCTTCTTGCTGTTAAAGGTTTCTGAGTTTGATATCCAGACTGCCCAATGCTGTGAAGAATGACAGTCGCACACAGAAAATCTTAAAGAAACTGGAAAAATTTGGCAAGAACCCAGACTTAAGAATCCGTCCCAGCACCTTTCTGAAGGTGCTGAGTGATCTGCGTGTATGGGAGCTGTGTTCTCCAGACATCTCTGCAGCTGTGGAGGTGAGCTGAAACATTCTAGCGAAGGGGAGATGGGGGACAAGAGGAAGGCCAGACACCTTCTGGTGTGGTTACCCAATCGAAAATTACAATGATATATATTGCGGACCGTGTCTGTGCAAGATCGAGGTAGGTAGCACTGCCCCCTTTGTAGAGTGCTTTGAACTCCTTGCAAAGTACTGTTAATGATTACTGTTTTATTCCTATTTCATTACCTATTTATTTGCTGCTGGAGTGAAAATGACACTGTAATAGCTAGAATACGTAGAAAAGAATATTCAATCACTACAGTGCCCAAAAAGACTTGTAATTCATGGCTGTGATGTCTGCCAACCACTATAGGAAAAGTATCACAATAGTGAACTATGAAAAGTGCACATTTGTTTGAAGAGCCTTCAGCCATTTACAGATAGAAGCTGCTCCAGCTGTGTTTAAAGAGCCTCTCAAGTGGCTCAAATAAAGTGTCTTCAGAAACAATTTGCAGAAGAGAGAAGGGTAAGGGAAAGAGAAAGGAAAGAAAGCATGGAAAGGAAAGAAAGCATGGAAAGGAAAGAGAAGAGATTATATTAATCTACATTGCATAGTCCAAATAAGTCATTTATAGACAAGGCAATGATGCCACCTTGTGTTTTTGGTTGTCAGCTCAGTCCATTCCTTCCTTGATCTACAGTATCTGCAGAAACCTCTTGATGGCAACCACGTAGGTAACTACACATCTTGCATGGTGGGTACTGAGGTACAAAGGCAAAGATCAAGGGTCAATTCCTGATTGATCTTGCAGGTTCCTAAACAGGACTTGAACAAAATTTAGGCACCTAAGTCACAAAGGGCTCTTAGGAGAAGTAAAACACTGCCCACTCACTCCCGATACATGTGTCAAACCTTGAAATAAGGCAGTGAAGCTGCCCTGGGGACATCTCTCCAACACAAGTCTCAAGATCACTGGTCTCTGACTTGCTTAAGAGCAGTGATGGGGGTGTCCACAGCTGACTTCACCTTGTTCTGGGTTTGGCATATACAGAGCAGAAATGGGTAATGCTTCTCACCAGTGCTGTCACAAATGGCATGGAAGCAATATGTGCATGCCCAAAGGGTAATCCCCCAGCAGCACCTGCAAAACTACTTGGGCTTCTAGAATCATTAAGCACTTGCACTTTGCCCTGAAAACCTATGTAGGTACCTAAACTTGGCCTATTGAATAAGCTCAGAAGTGATACAACTTGGATATTTACACATTTAGCTCCTGCCTAAGGGCCTTGCTACACCTTACACTGTGAGCTGTACAAATGTTGGTTGGTGTTACTGCTAGCTTGGAGTTTGGAGCAGTCGCATCCTTCTCTGACTGTCCCCTATGTGCACAGCTGTGACTTGCCAATAACAGGCCTGGTGAGCAGGGACAGGACTAGGAGCTGTAGCTGTGAGTTGCCACTAGATGGCTGGTGAGCCAAGACAGGCTTCTATCCCTGTTCTACAGACAGGGACTCCTGGGATACCTCAGAGGACTCCAATTTGGTAGGGGTGTTTGAAACAGGCTGTATTTGATTCGGATTTGGATTCGGCCTGAATCAGGGACAGTGATTTGATCCATTGATTCGGATCACTGTCCCCAATTCGATTTGGCTGAAACCGAATCTGATGATTCGATGCTGATTTGGCAAATCAGCGATTCAGACACAGGCACAGCTTTAAAAGTTTTTTCTACACACCTTGAGGTAGCAGCATGGCTCATGACTGTTGCAGTGCTGGGGTGGATGGAGCATCCCACAGCAGTGCAGGAGGCTCTCCGGCGTGCTCGGCAGTGAACCCAGAAGTGGACCAGATGTAATTCCAGTCCACTTCCAGGTCTGCCGGGGAGCGCTCTGGGAGCCCCTCCATGCCCTCCCAGCCCAGCAGTCATCTGTAGGGGGACCCCAGGTGCCCCCCAGACCAGGAAGCACCAGTTGTCGAGCCAGGGGGTGCAAGGGGGGTCCCCCAGCATGCTCCCCAGTGGACTCAAAGTGCTTCTGGTCCACTTCTGGGTCTGCTGCTGAGAGCGCTGCGCAGCCCCCCGTGCTCCTGTGGGGCTGCCCCAGCACCACAGTGTACAGAGCCCCTGCTACCTAGAGGTATGTAGAAAAAACATTTAAAGCTGTGTCTACGTCTGAAACACCGAATCTGTCCGAATCTCTCCAAATTGATTCAGAGGGTTCCTAATCGATTCAGAGAGATTAAAGAGTCCTCTGATTTGATTTGGATTCAGAGATTCAGCCGCCAAATCAGGCTGAATCTCCACCAAATTGAATTGGGGACCACAGCTTCACACAGCCCTACAATTTGGGCAGCACATCTGTAGGGAGTGGCCACACCTTAATGGAATAGGCGCTTGGTAGTGCAGATCAGAGATAATCCTGCCCTGCAGTGGCATAACTTTGAGCCATATAACGAGTGTTTAATGCCACATTAAGCTGTTAATATGCAGACAATCCAGGGGTTAAGAACTCCAGAAGCTAACCAAAATTACCGTATAACAAGGCCCTAAATTGCCTGCAATCCAAATCAGTGCTGGGAAGTAACTGAACTCAGCCTCAATCCCCAGTTCTTTAGGTGAAGAACAGGCCACACTGGTTGACTGCTGCTGAAAGTGCACACATAGCAAAAAGGAGCACACACTCACCTTTTGCCCAATAGCTTAGTGGCCTGGGAAGTGCAGGATTTGGGTTCTAACCATTAGGCCAATGATTATCCACTGGGGTGCCATGAAATCTTTTGTGGAGTGCCACAGCACCCAGTCCATAAAGCACTCTCCTTCCCCCATCCAGCTCCCCACACTCGCTGCAGCATCTCAGCAGCATGGCAAGCTGCTTCTCTGGGGACCTGACACTGCTGCCCTTCCCCACCCTCTGGCATGCTTGTGCTGCCCACCCCCACTCTCTGAGCACCATGGTCTGCTGCAAGCAGGTTGATGAATGTTCGGAGCCATGCTTTTTAGCCCAGCTCATCCCTGTGTCTTCTCCCACACTTCCAAAGCCACCAGGAGAAGCCGTGGTGGCAGATGGCTCTGGTTGCCAACACAACCCCATGGGAGAAGCCTTGGCCACAGGGACCACTCTTATCCCCTCAGGTGTGGTCCAGGGATGGGGAGGGGGGGCCAGGCAGTGAAAAGAGCGGAGCACAGCAGAGTGAGGTCTGGCATCCACCGCCACCCTCCCCGTTACCATTTAGATTAGTGTTTCTCAGCCTTTTTAGCCTCAAGGGAGCCCTCCATCACTTTTCTGAATTTAGATTTTAGCTCAGTAAACCGCAGCCAGAATCTGAGGTGCTGATAAATTCAGAAAAGTGATGCGTGCCTTGAGGCTAAGGTTGAGAACAATTGCACTAGGCTACCAACTGAGGGCATTCTCTACCCCGCCTGTTTATGCTGCACTTACTTGGTCTCTTATGAACACTAGCCATTCCTTCTTGATCCCCAACATCTGTTTATATCAGATATTTCCAGAGTCAGAGCATTTGTTAGCTATTGTGGCTCCCCTTTCCAAATCCATAGTGTCCTTATAAAGCCTTGTATTCTCTGTTGCTGCAATTTATTTTTATAGCTGTCTGTCTTTGATTCTTGTTTCCATTTGGTTTCCTCTGTATTTTGTTCCTTTGCTCTCCTGCCAGTAGGGGTTGCTAAAACAAAGAGATATTAATGAGGCTGAGCTCTTTTTCCTACCTCTTATATTTTCTTCACAAAAATACACAGAGGAGGGAAGGCTGTGGTGTTCCTTCTGGCTGGAATTGATAAAGGCAGCTGTAGTATTTCAGGAACAGCAAAAACATCACTGAGTGTAAGCTGGCTGGTTTTGACAAAAGAGCTGAGGCTAATGTTTTTATTCAACTTTAAGTCAATTTAATATAACACAAGCTCAAGGTAAAAGCAAAGCTTTACATTAAAATGGCTTTGACAGTTTGAGGATATAAATAACATGGACGATCCCATAGTTTTCAATTTTTATTCATTTTAATTAACCTTCACTATTGTTGAAATTTAACGTAAAATATTTCTTTCTCTTTTCATCCTTGTCAAACCAAGCTAACACAAATTGATGTTCTAATAGTTTGCAGCCTCAGGAATGGTTGTTCCAAAATCAGATTGGTCTCTCTGGTAGCCAGTCAAACGTTATACAGTGCAGTTGTTTGATGTATTATTCTACCTCAATACCTTTTATATATATGCCGATATATAATGTCAAGCATTAAGGAAAGTTCCTTATTGTATTTCAGTTTGTGCGTGAAAATATTGTTCAGATCCAAGAAGAAGTTTACAAAGGGTGGCTGCAGACTCAAGTCAAAATCCCTAAAAGAATGCAAAGTGCTCCACCTTTTTATTGAATGGTCAAAGAAGATGGTTTCCTAACTACAAGAAGACAGTCTTGTTGCTTCAAGCAGGGATCTGTTTGTAGCTGAAGTATGCGTCAGTGAAATTTGGAAGAAAGGCACCTTTGAAAAACATACTGATTGTGTATGCCATTTACACACTGAAATGTGACTTCACAGAGCTGATTTTTACTATCAGGCAAGATTTATGCAGTGACCAACACAGAATAGAAACTAAAAATAGCTGCTCCTTTTCGGATGACATCATGGATCACCAAAACCTCAGTCTTAAGTTTCTATTTAGAGTGAAGACAGAAACACTCATCAGATAGCAATGGAGAACTGAGTGGCAATAACACTTTTCCACCTTTTTCCCTTTGTCTATAATATCACCTCCTGTTTTTGGTTTTCTATCTGCTTATTTGTTGTACTGCTCTGTCTTCCACAGTTTTGCTCCATTACTTCTGCTTTCGATAATCCCCAGCAGGTCTGTTTGAAGCTTTAAACGGGATGCTTTTTGTATCAGATTTTGTATCTTAATTGCTAAAATGTTTGATTTTTACATTGTTTGTTCTATAAGTTTTTTTTCCCTGAATATGGCTAAAGTTTTGCCTTATTAAAACTGTTATTCAAATGTTCTGTATTCCTAGGTGCTTGTTTTTAATTGTTCATTTTCCAGTAGTGGCTCCACAGATTTACAAAAGTAGGTAACTGTTCTCACCATTTTCCCCAGCACACATTTGCCATTGCTCTGCTGACTCAAAAATGATAAGGACTTCTAACCAGTAGCAGGCAGGAAATAGAAGCTGAGCATCTTTGAAAACTTTGAAAAAAGGCATTGGGCTTGGAATAAAATAATTAATTTGCAAGCCTGTCGCAACACCTAGAGGAGCATTTTATTGTGCAGAACCGTGGAGTTTGATTCATCTTTTAGCTACATTTTAAAGAAAAACAGTGATGAAATGTAGATGCAGGTTAGGACAATGATCCCTGAACGGTCCGTGATACTGCACTACAGTATATTAATGAAGTCTGATAATAGCTTTGTCATTTTACCTTCTTATTTCATGCTCTTTCAGTTTGGAACCAATGCTTTCTCTGAAAGGAGCCAAGAAAGAGATGTTTTTAGATTGTGGCCCATTTCTTCCTGATCATGAGTATGAGCCTTTTAAGCTCTGCTATGTTCCCACTTTCTCATATCAACATGGTAATATTACTTAGCTCTTCTACAGGTGGGATAAGTTCACCTTCATCTTCTCTCTCACTTTCCCTACCTTTCTATTCATCTCTGAACCCATAGAGTCATAGATGCTAGGATCAGAAGGGACCTCAACAGATCATC
>NW_017729001.1:10457931-10460145 GCF_001723915.1 Gavialis gangeticus
CCTCCCTACTCTGACCCTTCTGTACAACCTGTAGCCCTCAATATGTACCGCCCAGTTACGGTAAATCAAAGTTATTATCTGCAAGCAGAAGTGTGAGTTCTTCCTGTGCAAGTTCTCCCTGGGCCAATTCTAAGCCCGTCCCACTCTGAAACTCTGGGAGCTGATCCAGTACCCACTGATGTCCGTGCAAAAGAATCCCATCAAATAAGGACAGGATGAGGGTTCCAGAGCTCATTTCTCTCTACTTCTCTGGCTTCACATCCACCCATTCCCCACCCTACTCACTTTCTTCCTTCAGTCTTTATCCTCTTTCTGTTTCCTTTCTCCCCCTCTGAGTCATTCCTCTCTACAAATCTCACATTAAATCCTCATGTTTCACTTCTTGTAATTCATTTTGCAATGGTTGGTACAAAAGCATCTCTACTAAAGTGAGTTGTGTTAACTATATCCTTTCATCTGCCATGCAAATCATGCTCCATTACCTGGCCTGGGATGACATCTTGTGGTAGCAGCTGATATTACATGCAAGCCAAAATCCATCAGGATTTAGCAGTCTGTGAGCTCATGCTCGAGCTGTCATTACATAGGCTGACAGTTATTTTTCCATTAGTCTGAATCCATAGGTGTGGAATACTGTACAGAACTGAGGATGTCATTCTTAGCAAAACAGCAAACTACAGCTTTTCCCAGACAGATAAGAAATGGAAACACAACTAGCCAGATCCAGATCCATCTTATACAAATCTGTATATCTCCATTGAAATCAGTCAAGCTACATTCATTTGAGTCAGTCGAGAATCTGACCTAATGTATCTATCCACAGGTACCATTAGATATTTCTGTCAAATGTAATTAGCTAACATCTGTGCAGTGTTTAAAGCATCATATCAGTGGTGAACGTGGTAATTCATTGATGCAGTGTTTCAAGGAGTGAGAGGTCATCCTCTGCACATCTCAGTTGGAAATAAATGGCTCTTCAGTCTCTCTTTTCTTCTTTCTTGCGAAAGAGGAGGCATTCACCCAAAAAAACTGCAACTTTCTGCTCTTCCTCTTGTCCAGGTGATGACAATCTGGATCTAAAGCTTGCCATCCTCTAATTCTGAGAACAAAGTCCCTGCTTAGACATAGCAGCTTCCTACTTGCTGACGGACCTATAAATACTTCAGTGTTGAGTAAGAACATCACCCCCAATCTAGTCCTTTTATGCCACATAAAAGGCTGGAAGGATGTAAAAAGACCCTGAAAGTCCTAGAGCATAGCCCAGGTACAGGATAGGAGCAAGACTGCCATAAGACTGCCTTCACAGGACCCTCCCCGCCCCACTTACAAGCAAAAAGTTTGAGCAGGCAGTATATGTCAGGATGAGATTGTAAAATGCAGCACTGTGGGGATTCTGGGCACACATGCTGTTTAAGCTATACTGGGGGCTGCAAAGCATTAGACTTTATCATAGTGATCTACCTGTCCTTGAGTTTTCTGTAGTGCCCATCACTGCATTTCCTAAGCACTTTCATCCAGATCAGTAATTGATAGCAGCCACTCTCCTCTGTTCAAACACAGCTGTATGGTGTCAGCACCTCCCTATTGGTCATGCTTACTGTAGTGCCTAAAACCAATCAGGAATGGTTGTGCTGAGCACAGTACAAACACAGTAGCAGAGGGTTTACAATTTAAATAAGTTTAATATACAGGCAGAAGGAAGAGCTATAACAGCACCAATGGCAACAGTATGCTGACAACAAAAGTCAAATTGGTGTCATGGTACTTGGGGCAGCATGATGTTGGGAGAGGATCAGATAAATGGAAAGAAAAGTACATGAGGTTGGGGAGAGACTAAGCACAGAGAAGAAGGCAAGAGGTAGGCCTGTGCGAGTAGGAAGCTATTCAATCCGTCTTCAGATCTGGCCACTTCAGATGCCAGCAATCCAATCTGGAGCTCCAGACCGGGTTTCTGCTTCAATCTGGCTGAAGTGGCTCCAAAGCTTCGGAGTTGCCTCGGAGATCCAGCCACAGGGTATAATGGGGAATCAATGAAATGTGTATAACTTTGTTGTTTTTTGTCTGCTTTGGATGAAACTTGCAGGAGTTGTAGCCTCTGCTGAGAGCATGAAGCCTACCAAGGTTCAAGAAGATTGGTGCAGGGGTTCATGGGGAACTTCACCCCAAATTCTTGAAAGCAAAATCAGGTCACGTGTATGTGTTACATCACAGGGG
>NW_017729001.1:10465145-10468904 GCF_001723915.1 Gavialis gangeticus
TCTGCTGAGAGCATGAAGCCTACCAAGGTTCAAGAAGATTGGTGCAGGGGTTCATGGGGAACTTCACCCCAAATTCTTGAAAGCAAAATCAGGTCACGTGTATGTGTTACATCACAGGGGGGGGTGAAAACTGCAGGGATGGTAGCCCCTGGTGAGGCCACGAAGCCTGCCAAGTTTCAAGAAGATTGGTGCAGGGGTTTGGGGGGAACTGCACCTCAAGCTGCTGATAGGCAAAACTTGTGACACAGATGACCGTGTGTGTGCTAAGGTGCAGTGGGCTGAAAACTGCAGGGGTAATGGCCCCTGCTCAGGCCACGAAGTCTGCCAAGTTTCAAGGACATAGGTGCAGGGGTTTGGGGGGAACTTCACCTCAAGCGGCAGACAAGCAAAACTCATGACATGGGTGACACTGTGTGTGTTAAGGCACAGCAGGGTGAAAGCTGCAGGGATGGTAGCCCCTGCTGCGGCCACAAAGTCTTCCAGCTGTCAATGAGATGGGTGCAGGACTTCTGGGTTCTGGGGCCCTGCATCTCTAGCTGCTGACAGTCAAAACTCATGTCATGGGTGCCTGTGCAACTGTGTCTGTCTTGGGGCAGGGGGGGAACTACTGCAGGCCTGGCTGCTAAGCTACTGTGTTACCACTTACCAATCAATCATGATTCACTCGCGGACCAGCTCAATACATAGTAGCTAGCTAATGTAGCCAGTTATTTAGCAACAATTAACACCTACAAAACCACAGACTAAGGAGAGGAAATAATCAATACAGACAATCAACTGCCCCAAGACAGAGACAGTCAGTTGCACAAGCACCCATGTCACAAGTTTTGCCAGTCAGCAGCAAGGGGTCCAGGACACCAGAACCCAGAAGCCCTGCACCTATCTCCTCAACAGCTGGCAGGCTTTTTGGCCACAGGAGGGGCTACCATGCCTGCAGTTTTCAGCCCATTTCACCTTAGCACACACAGGGTCATCTGTTTCACAAGTTTTGCCTATCAGCAGCTTGAGGTGCAGTTCCCCCCAAACCCCTGCACTGATCTTCTTGAAACTTGGCAGGCTTTGTGGCCTCACCAGGGGCTACGACCCCTGCAGTTTTCACCCCCCTGTGGTGTAACATGTACACGTGACATGAGGTTTACTTTCAAGAATTTGGGGTGCAGTTGCCATCCCTGCAAGTTTCACCCAAATCAGATAAAAAACAACAGTTATACATATTTCATTGATTCCCCATTATACTCTATGGCCAAATCGCCAAATCAGCTCCAAATCTTTTCTGAAGTGATTCAGAAGCTCCAAACCAATTCAGAAAGCCTAAAGCTTCCAGCGATTCGATTCAGATTCATAGATTCAGCCTCTGAATAATCTGAATCATCTCCAAATCATGATCCGAAGCTTTGCACAGTCCTAGTGAAAGGGTCAGGTGAAGAGAGAAACTGAGGTGAAGAGATTGGGAAGGGAGGGATAGAGGGGAGGGGAGAGGATTGGAGCAAGCAACACTAGTCAGAGAAAATCCAGTCCAAGTTGCTGGAATTTGTATGAATGGCAACTTCTGTAGCTGTCTCCAGTGGCTGGCTGGCTTCTCTCTACAGCTAAGGCCCCATCAGAGAGGGACAGGTGGGAAGAGAAGGAAGGTACTGCTGCCCATCTGGCTTTGCCCAAGTGGGGAACGAGATAGTTCTTGGCAGCTGGGAGACCCTCACTTCACTTTGATAAGCTTGAACTTTTTAATGTTGTAATATAACTTACTTATATCATTTTAATTTAAGAGCACAGTTCTTGATCAGTGTATGGATGCAATGACCTTAATTATTGATCTTTGACTGATTGCCATTAAAGTGCTGTTTTTGCCTCTTGGTAATGCTCCATTGCTTATGATTTTTCAATATATAGTTAAAAGAGTGGTTATTAAAGCAAATTCCCTGTGAAAATAAGGGTATGAAAACTATACCACAGTCATAGTATTCCACAAACACTATGTTTGGAAGCTGCCAGAACTGCCTGTGCTGAACGTTTTTTAAGTAATTTGTTACTAGCACAGTTCAGGTTGTAGGGCTAGCAGAACTTGTGATCTTGTACACACCAGGAAAAGTACAGCCATGTGAGCTCCAGCCATTTTTGGCTTCACGTGCATTTTGAGGTACTTTCAGTAGTCGGTGAACTCATCTACATGAGACATTTACTGCCCAGCTGCTTAATTAGCTGTGCTGTAAGGTCTCCACATCTACATGTGCTGCCTTATTAGGGCACAGTAAACTAATAAATACCGCTGTAGGTTAGTACTTGTAAATACAAGTACTATTCTGCAGAGGTATTATTTACTGTGCATCAACACAGGTGTAGACACTGATGGGATTAGCTGAGGCACGAGGGTGCTTCAGTTTGGGGGGATGCCTGCCAGCTAACCCTACACTGAAGCACTGTCATGCCCCAGCCAGCCTCTTCCCAGCACGTTGAGCCACATCTGACCAGCTCCAGGGTGTTAGGCTGACCCTCTGGGCCCTCTGCCAGCCGGGGCTGCTCTTATCCAGCTCAACATGCTGTGGTCCTGGGCACACGTGAAGATGCAGCACCAGGGAGCAATAAACTCTAGCACAATATGCACTGGAGTTTATTGCTTCATGCTAATAGCATGTGTGGATGTACCCAGTATGACCATGCCTATCCTGGCAAACTTTGTAGCTGAGACTCATCATACTGTAGCAACTACTGTGATGCTGGGGCTTTCTCTACAGTTTGGATCCATGAACTTGCTTATGTTTCTCCCACTGGTATAAATTATTCCCTGGTTTGCCAAAAAAATCAGCTCTTTTCATTTAATGTAATTATATAGAAAAGTAGTTAGGGATGTTCCTTAGTACTTGTAAATCTTCTTATCTTGTGTGGGAGATGCTGCTTTACCTTTTTCATACATCTAAAAAGCTGTATGAACTATAACTGCTCCTTGTTTGAATAAGCCTTAGCTACCTACTGGGCACATCTGCATGTGCATTAATGTGCTTTCGTTATGTGGATTAAATCTAGTACCTCCACTGTGAAGTACTAGAAAAATGTGCATTAGTCTGTCTTAATGCACATTAACTAAAGAGCATGGGGCACTCTTACACATGCTCCAGGGGTGGGCGCTTTAATTAGAGCGGCTTTGAGAGCCACTGTAATTGAAGCACCACAGCATCTCATGTATTAGCATCCCCACATTTCAGAATGGTGGAGGGGATGCTTGAACTGAAGTTTGTTCAACAAGCTTTAGTTCAAGCACCCCCGCCATCATTTTGAAGAGCAGGAACACTAATACACAGATGTTTAGATGAGCCAACTCCAACATATTGTAATTATAGCATGTCAGAGCAGCCTCACAGCATGTCTATAGCAGGGTCGGGCAATTATTTCAGCTGGAGGGCTGCTTCACAAGTTTTGACAACCTGTCAAGGGCTGCTAGAGTAGCTCCTCCCCTTGCCAGATGCCCCGCCCCCTGGTCACCATCTTGGTATTGGAAGTTCCACACCCTAACCCCTGATCTTTGAAACCAGAAGTCCCTGCCCTTGCCCTGGAAGTACTCCTTTTGGGAAGAAGGTTTGGAACCAGGAAAAAAAACACCAAATTATATACTAAGAATATAACATCTACAATAACATTTTAATTTTATTTTTAAAAGAATTTTTGTCCTGATTTGTGTGCGTTTGCATGGTATATATAGAAGTGATTGCATAATAGCTCAAAATGAAGTCTTACTCTTGTATATTATGGGGGGGAGTGGAGGGA
>NW_017729001.1:10469004-10470346 GCF_001723915.1 Gavialis gangeticus
CGGGGGCTGTGGATGCATGTGTGTGGTGGGGCGTGTACAGGTAGTAGTGACCAGGGCTTTCCCCAGAGACCAGTGGGTGTTTGTGGGGTGTGTGATTGTGTGTGGGGAAAAATGTGGTCGTGGGGTCTGTGGAGGAGGGTTTGTCAGTATAGTGGGGCATGCATGGGAGCCCCCCACGCACGGCCCCCTCAGCCAGTCAGGACCCGCCCCTGCCCCGCAATAACCTAGAGCCCATACACCCTGCAGCGCCTCCCTGCCACTGCCAGCAGAGTGCAGCCCCAGCCTGCCCCACACCCACTCCAGACTGACCCTGGCAAAAGCAGATCAACTAGATGCACACAGCCCTAACCTGGTCCCCACGCCTGCGCCACACCACCCACCCAGGGTGTGTCCTGCCACCCCGGGCATGCAGCAAGGCTGTGGAAGTCTTTTTAGGCAGCTGCTGGCTCCAGCCCTGCAGTACTGGTGGGGACCCACATGCAGTCCCACCCCTCCCCACCCCATGCCTGCTGCAGACTCGCCTGCTCACGCAGAACAGCTACTGCAAGAGCAGTGCCAGTGGGGCAGAAGTGTGATCAGTGTGGGGTTTTCCAGGCAGCCCAGATGCAGCCATGACAGTGCAGGGCAGCCCAACCCAGCCCAGCACAGGCTCCACACAGCTGCTGCAGAAAGCACTGGGCAGCACTGAAGGAGAGGGTCTGCTTTTTCCTCACACCGAGCACGCTTCTGCCCCACTGGCACTGCTCTTGCTGCAACTATTCCAAGCGAGCAGGCAAGTCCACAGCAGGTGTGGGGCAGGAGGCGGCTGTGCAGGGGTCCCCACCAGTACCACAGTGCTGGGGCCAGCAGCTGCCTAAAAAGGCAGTCCAGCGCAGAGCCGCTGCAGCCCTGCTGCATGCCCAGGAGGCAGCAGGACATGCTACTGTGGGGAATGCCTGAGCCAGGCAGGATTGAGGGATCCGCTGCAGGCTGGACAAAGCCCCTCTGTTGGCCAGATCCGGCCCACAGGCCGTATTTTGCCCATCCCTGGTCTATAGGCACCCATGGTTTTTAGTGATGCTTAATGCACATTATCATATTTTAATGATCATTAACTCAATAGCACTTTTTTTAGTAATGCTTTAATGTGCTTTTTAGACATTTGTTTCCTGTATTATATATATAATTATCTATGGTATTCACAATTCACTCTACAATTTTTTATGCTTTTTTTCACAGCACCCTGTCAAGGAAGGGTAGCATAGCATCTCCCTATTACAATGCAGTATTGTTGTGCAGCGTCTCCTGTATATCCTCTGCTTTGTAAGTATCACGCCCCCTCCCTCCCTCCCCTCAAGTCTAG
>NW_017729001.1:10470511-10475781 GCF_001723915.1 Gavialis gangeticus
AGGCTTAGTTGGCTGCATATTTCATATGTAACTTAGTTGTGTTCCTACCCTTACCCCCATCCTCTACTACGTAGCCCCCTGCTTGGGTCTTTCTGTATTTCCTTGTGCTTTGAACTTTAACATTTTCCCTATTTTACAGATGAGGAATGGAGGTACACACACAGGCTAAGCAACATGCCCAAGGTGTTTGGACCTCAGTTTTTGCTTCTCCTCTTATTCCAGTGTTACTTTTCATGCCTCACAAGTTGGAAAGCTAAATTCATCATTACTTGTGAACTGCCTTAATGTTAGGCTGATGAGTACCTTAAAAGATCATAAAGTAATAAATAATGCTTATCTCCTTCACTTAGCCTTCCCTTCTGCTTATTAGCTGTTTTGAGATAAATATCTCTAGGTTGTTCACAGAGGAAATACTTTACTATACAAGAAAGGGAGCAAACCATTCTATTGTGTCAGAAACAATACTCCTCCTCTGTTTTATTTTAGCCATAACCAGCAGCCTCTTATAAATAGAGATTGTAAAATAAATACCTCTATTCTTCTCAAAGATATGGTGCTTTATTGTAAATAAATGTCACTATCATTCTTGTTATATTCTGAAATAGAAGTATATCTGTTTAATTGGAATTTCAGCAGCATGTGTCACCACTCTATTCTGCTGTCTTATAAATTAATGGCACAGTGCTGGTGTCTAAAAGAGATGTAGCTATATTTGGCTTTAGACATAAATAACAGCAATTCTTTTTGCTAAGACTTGTTAATAAATATCAGAGCTCTAGCATTCCAGAAGATAAAAGCACACAGTAACAAGCCCCAGAGCATTAGGGACCTGATCCAATTCCTATTAAAGTCAATGGAAAGACTCTCTCTGAGCATAATGGGTGTTGGATGGGCATTGGATCACAGTCCTTGGTCACTGAAACCAAAATAAGTTGTTGCAACAAGGCCAACGGCCAACCTGGTCTTGTACCCAGCAAATCAATTATAGTCTGTTATTTGAAGTAAGAGTTGAGAAATCAATTTCACCATGCTGGGAGCTCTGCAAGAATCCTACACAAAGCAAACTGAAAAATAAACTTACCCAGCAGTAATTTTTTTCTAATCATCAAAAGAAACTGAACAAAAAAAAGAAGAAAGGGCAAAAATAGAAGAAATGTCATTAATCAGGATGCAACTTGGAGGAGTTTTTAACTGTCCAGCTTCTGCTTCCTGAGTCTAACAAGGTATCTATCTTCTCATATGCCTTAAAACAATTACTAGGGAACACCAACAGTTCAGGATGTAAGGAGAGAGAGAGACAAGGGGTCTGGTTACACTGAATTTTTAAGGATTTTTTTCTTTTTTACTCCTGGGAAAATGATTTATCTTATTCTTCAGGACTCTGTTGAGCTTCTTGGTGACAAAGCAGTTTTGTACTTGAACTAGACATTTTGCTAAGTGCTTTCTTCTGGAAGTAACTAAAGGAAATTAACTTCCCATTGCAAGCATGTAAAAGGAGGGGAGATCCCTCAGGGAGTGATTCCTCTGTATTTCGTAGAAATGATTTCTGCTTTATTGGAGCAGGCTCTCCAGAAAGAATTCCCTCAAGCAACTGACAGCAAAAAGCTGTTACTCGCCAGCTCATGTGGTTTAGCTGTACACCCTCTTACCATAGCGTGTCCAGTCACTGGAGCAAATGGCGATTCCAAGAAACTGCATTTTTGTGGAGGAAGATTTCTATAGCATTACAAGCAAATTCCTCAGACTTGGGATTCTTCCATGGGTCTTAGAGCCAGAATGATGCAGAGGACAAAGAAAAGAGGTATGATGCCAGTGCAGTTCAGGTGGGCAAAATGGTGGATCTGGCCAGAAGCCAGGCTCCATTTCCCAGCACCTCCTGCCTGCATATGTTGGTTTCCATGGAGACCCCAGCAGTGGCAGCGCTGTGAGGCCAGGGTTTCCATGAAGACCAGTGCCAGCAGCACTGGCAGGGCACACGGCTGGGTGGGGAGCTGCTCCGCAGCCGGGGCTGGGATCTTGCAGTGGTGACAGTGTGGTCTGAAACCAGGGCAGAGCCGTGATCCACTGCATGCACGCCCCTGCCTGGATCACAGCTCTGCCCCAGTTCCAGGCCACGGTGTCACCACCACAACATCCCAGCCCCAAAGCAGCTCCCTGCCTCACTGCAGGCCCTGCCAGCGCTGCTGGGGCTGGTCTCCATGGAAGCCTTGGCCCCACGCTGTCACTGCTGCTGGGGTCTCCATGGAAACCAGATGCAGCGACATAAGCAGGGGTTGCTGGGAAATGGAGTCTGCCACAGACCCAATCTGGCCAAAGGCTGGTCTTTGCCCACCCCTGCAGTATAGTATGGAAGAAGGCATGATGTGTCCAAGTTAACGCTCCTCTGCTGCATCTTTAGAGAATGACAGCCCTCTACCCAGAAGCTGGAGGGCAAAGAGAAGAAGTGAAGTTGGAGCAATTCTCTCTCTGTGGAGCTGCAAAGCTAATGAGCTCGTCGTCTGTGAGGGCCGCAATGCTGGCTGACCAGCGATGGAATCCGAAACCAACCTGTGCACATGCATGCAAATTGCACTTGGGAAGACAGATTATGGCTACCTTTGCTGCAGGGTTGATAGGGAGATGGATCTCCCTTAACTCTTTTTTTACACTCATAAATGACCATCCATAGATTGGCTTCCATTCAGACAAAAAAAGCTCATGACAAAACTCTCATTGCATTCAGTGAGAAGCAGATCAGGCTCATAATCCAGAGGAGCATTAGAAGAATGTCAGGAGTGCTCTGACAATGGATTCAAGTATACTCCTGCCCTGATACAATGCATACTTGGTGCTAAGAATTCATGTAATCCCACAGTGGAATTACATATTTTATGTATGTTATGATCTTGGAATAAACATATTTTATACTCTAAATTTCCAGCCCTCTATTGGGAGGGATGCTTAGCAATGAACAAAATCTTGTTCTCCGCTATAAATAAGCGTTGGCTGTAATGGAATCCAACAAACTTGGAAAGGGATGGTAGAGCTGAGATGGACGTGGTAGATTCCTAGTAGATGCATCCAGCATCACTGTGGTCAGCGTGATTCACTGATCTTTCCACTATCCAGTCAAAGTGCAACAGTAGCCAAAGTGGCTGTTCATTCAAGAGACTCTCAAACAATGGGAACCTGCTCAGCCATAAAGCTGTCCTTTTTCTTCCAGGCCAAAAATATATGTTAATATGAGGATCCACCTGAAGAATCCAACTGCTGAGCCCCATGTTTGGATGGAGCCCTATGTGGCTGCTCTTAGCTTCAGTACAGCTACCACAACTGGATCCAAAATGAATGGGCAAATTTGTGCTAACAAATGTCATGATTTCAGAAATAAAAAGTGGATCCTAGTTAATAATATACTTGAGAACAAAGGTGACAGAGAACCTGCTCCATAAGAAGGGGAACAAATCTGCTTTTGCACAATCAGGCACTTCCCACGCTGCTTCGGGACCGGCTGCCTCTTCCCCCCGCCAGCCCGGAAATAGTGAGGGAAGCTTGCACAGAGCTGCTGCTGCCTCCGTTAAGAACCCCATGCCACTGCTCTGCATGTGGCTGGTGCTCTGGGACTGGCTGATGCTACCCCGCCCCCTCCCCCCAGCTCCATGACCAGCTGCAGTGCCAGTTTCAAATACCAGCATTTTCAAATTTTCAGCATGTGCTCAGGACTGAGCACACCAGATTTGTGAGGTTTTACTATTTTTTTTTTTTTCATATTTAGAGGCCCCTCATAATGTGAGGCCCTAAGCTGTAGCTTACTTAGCTTGTGCCTAGATCTGGCACTGGGCTCACTGCACCCCAGGCCTTTAAAAATCATGTCTTCCACTAGGCTGCAGGTGCAGTTTTCTGACATCCCCGGTGCCCAGGGAGTCCTGGATCAAGGAGCCTTTCCCTTATCCCAAGGTCCCTATGCACTGGGGTATCAGAAAGCTGTGTGTGCAGCCAGCCCAGCTGTGCACACGGTTCTTAAAGGTCCCAGTATAACAGGACCCCAGGATCAGAGACAGGTTCCTTGATCCTGGGGTCCCCAGATACCAAGGATGTCAGAAAACATCCCAGCACTCAGCTGGGCAGGACGCACAACCCCAGGGTCTCCATGCATGTGGTTAAGTAAAAACTGCAGGTTCTGGCCAGCTGGGGTCTTGACAATCAGCTGCTTGTCAGCTGGTGGTGTGGACCAGACTGGGGCCAGTTCCAGACCCTGGTTCAATCCCAGGCCCCAGCTGACAATCAGCTGATTGTGGGAACCTGGCTTTCAAATTGCTGGTGCAAGAGGAGCCCAGGATCACGATTTTAGGTTCCCCCTGCACTGGTAAGGCAAGCACAACTGGAATCTAATACCTGATTGCAAAATCACATGTCCTGCCATGCAGGTGTGGCACAGCAGGAGGCAAGATCATTGGGATTGTGGAGCAGATCCCACCACACCTTAAAGTGAACATGTCAATGGCTTCAGTGAAGGTAAGCTTACTTTTTATTGTTGATTTCCCTTCGTTTCATGCTCAGAAGAGTTATTAGTTTGTTTCCTATGTAGTTTACTGGTCAGTTGACAATATTTGACCAGTCGATTGACCAGCTTGCCAACCCTATATATTAGAGACTTTCCAAGAATATTATAACCAACATCTTCCTATTCCTTTAAGAGATTTATTTGCTACTAAAAATGCAATAGAAACTGCGGAAGGTTTGGAAGGGAAGATTAAATTGTTCTTCTGCTGTTAGCTGGAAGAGAAGATGGGAGCAGAACACAATCATTTATGACCCAAATAATCTGAGTAATTGAGATAAGAACCCCAGAAAGCCCACACAGTACTTAAGAATAGACATGATTATTGCAGACTTGCCAGAATACAGTACTGATGTGTCCTGATACAAAAGAATTGAAGTTATAGGCATGAAAGAAACATTTGATATCTTTTTCTCAAAAGCCCTCTCTAAGTTTAAGATTCCCGGATGTCGCTCTAAGACATCCGGGAATGTCTCCTTGCTAAAAAGGAGGCTTACACCCAATGGAAAGAAGGGGTCATCACCAAGGAGGGCTATTCTGCAGTTGCTCGGGGATGTAGGGGGGTAGTTAGGAAGGCGAAGGCAGAGATGGAACTGGGACTAGCTTCCCAGATTAAGGACAATAAGAAGTCTTTTTTTAAATACATAGGGGGTAAAAAGAAGGTCCCAGGTAATGTGGGGCCCTTGCAGGACGCGTTGGGAAACTTGGTCGTCACACCAGACGACAAAGC
>NW_017729001.1:10476214-10477974 GCF_001723915.1 Gavialis gangeticus
TTTTAAGAAGAGGTTAGATGAACACCTTGCTGGGGTCGTTTGACCCCAGTACTCTTTCCTGCCATGGCAGGGGGTCGGACTAGATGATCTTCTCAGGTCTCTTCCGACCCTAGAAACTATGAAACTATGAAACTAAGTTCCATGAGAGGGCCACCAAATTTTCTGGGCCGAGAAACGTAATAGGAAAACTTTATCATTAAACTGAGCAGTCACATAAGCTGCAAACAGTGCTTTCAGGAGATAAAAGGCCCATTTTAGAAATGGCAGACAGTCTTTTAAGGGTAGAATTGCAGCGGAATTTTTTCCTTAGAATGAAATTTCTGTTCCAAACCAGGGTTCTTTGCACCTATGCACCTGATTGCTGGGACAAATCAAGTTGATGGATGTACAAATACCCTGATATGTAACTGCAGCCCCCTTTAGGGGCACAAAAATGCTGGTACCAAGCATATATTTCTGACTAGGCTATTAGAAATTATTTTAAAATGGACACACAAGTTCAAGGAAATCAAGTCCAATTATTTCTACCCTTGAGTCATGCCCTGCATTGTGTCCTTGCTGCTCTCAGGGAGGGACACTCTTGAGGGCATACTGCTTCTCTTTTGCACACACCAAACCTAGCAATGTGGCCATCAAGCCATTCTGGAGGTGCCCCCATGCCTCCTTGAGACATCTGTTTCTGGTGTCCTGGAGAACAGAGTGGCTTCATGGCCATATTCCTGGGTTTGGCATGCACAAGTGAAGCAGGTGGGTGGGTTGTATTCAAGAACATCCCTGCTTAACAGTCCCAGGGGAAGCAGTATTGACATACAGTGCTGTTCTCATCATCTCACAGGAACTGCAGTCCCCTTGTACTTTTTCTCTCAGTAAAAGTTCACTTAATGGAGTAATTAGATTAGTTGCCATCTAAGAAAATGTTGGGGCCTGATTCACCATTATGTTGCTTCAGTTTTAGGCTGTTGTAATTCCACTGAAGTAGAACTGAAGTAATGCAGTGGTGAATCAGATCCAAATTTGGCAATGGATCTAATTGCTGTATTGCAAAGCCTTAACGAGAAAAGTGAGCTTGTGTTGGGGTGAAGGGGGGGTGAAAGCTCCCATGGGATGACACACAATGGAAGAGTGTTAACGTTATAAATTATTTACCAAATAATTAGTGCTGTGCCTAACCCATGAAGTTCAGATGTGAATCCACATCCAGAGTTCCCCAGTGCCTGGGTTCAGCCTGTTAGTTCAGGCAGGCACTAATCATACTTAGCATGACTAATACAGACATACAAAGCCCAGCCACAGGAAAATATACACAGGACCAAATATGAAAATTACATAAACTGTGTCAAATCCTGCCCTCACTTACTAGAAGACAAATTCGGAATCCAGGGAAGCCAAATAAGAGATTTTAGACTGACACTAGGATAAGAAATAGCTGAATTTTATCCACCATGTATTTGAAAACTTTGATAACCATAATGAACCAAGATATTATTAGAAGAATCCTAAGTAATCCTAGAAAATACTCCAGTAAAAACCCACATGAATGGCTCCAACATATTTTTCCAGTGCTTCCTAGTATAAAATAGGAAGCAAATAAACACGACTGTGTTCCAGAATAGCAGTGATGCCTCTGTTGTTAAAATTGCTGCAACTCTTTAACCACAGAAGCTAATGGCAATTTTTTTCATCAAAGAACTGCTAGAAAATAAAAAATATATTAAGAACTTCTCATTTCATAGATTCATAGATTAAGGGTCAGAAGGGAC
>NW_017729001.1:10477985-10481721 GCF_001723915.1 Gavialis gangeticus
TTTTGGCCCAATCCTCCAATTTATCTAGGTCACTCTGAATACTAGCCCTCCAATTCTTCCTCCTCATTTCCCAGGCTCCGTGCATTTGCATACAGATACCTGAGATAACTAGTTGATTGTCCTGATTTCTCAGGAAGTATGAGAGCACCTCCCCCTTTGCCCCCTCCTGCTTGCTTTTCCTCCAGCTCCCCCACTTCTCCACTTACCTCAGGGCTTTGGTCTCTATCCCCCAGTGAACCTAGTTTAATTCAACACGTGCCACATGCATTTATCTAACTTCAGTCCTTGGCAAAACTCAGGCAAAACAAGATCAAGTTTACACGGTAATATCTGAGAGTTTTAACAACTAGTAATTCAATAAGTAGGAAATCCAGTGAATTCAATCAGTTAATAATTGAATTGCGGGGGCAGCGGGTGGTTTGTTTTTGCCCCTCACCCCCCAGTCATCCCAAACCTTATAAAATGAAAAGCTGATAAGAGTGCTGCCATTGCACAGCGTATGAAGGACCTTACTAGCAGCAGTCAATTTTTGTGCATATAACACACAAGATTTTTACAAGGTATCATGTGAGCACCCTTGAGAATTCAGAATATTATATTTCAATGATCAAAGCACATGTGGCAATTCAAGCAAAAAAATACTGTAGGCATCAGCATCACAATGATATATTTTGATTTTTGCCTAATAGAGACATGGCAGATGCCAATCAAGATGCTTTAACTCAGCACAAAGGCAATGATAGCCCACAAATAGTAATGTTGTATTTTAATAATTCACAGTGGTGTAGAATGGTTCAGCCAGAGGAACAACCCCTCCGTGTGCTACATTGTCCTGGCTGCATCAGCAAGGGAGACAGAAGAGAAGGGTGTCCGGGTAGGGTATTTACAGGGCAACAACGATGATTGGGGTATGGTGGGGTTTCTATATGAGGAGAGACTAAATAGGCTAGGACTTCTCAGCTCAGAAAACAGATAATTGAGGGGACAGGACAAAGTTTTACATAATATAATAAATGCTGCACAGAAAGTAAGTAGGACTTATTATTTACTATTTCTTACAATATTAGAACTAAGAGACATACAAGGAAATCATTAGGCAGTAGGTTTAAAACAAACAAAAAGTTCTTTTTCATACAACATGTAATTCATTTGTGGAACTCACTGCCTCAATGCTACAGAAACTGATAGTTTAACCCAGTTCAAAATAGTTAAACTTCTGAAGGGAAAGTCTTTCAGCAGTAGGGGTGCAGTGGGAGAGGGAGTAAAATAAGCTGGACATGCCCCATTTAAACTTCCTCCTTAGCATCTACTCTCTGACTAGGCTAGATGGACCCAACAAATGGCAGTTCTTATGTTCTGCAAGGGTGTTTAGACTCTTCAGCTAGTTCTCCAGGCATATAAATCTAAAACGGTAAATAAATATGTATATAAATAAATGCTGTCAGTCTAATAACATCCAAAGTTTTTGATATTTCAGGCATACAACAGATGGTGTCGGCTTAATAGAGAAAGGACTGAGAGAGTTTTTTAGAATGCTGTGGGAATGGAAAGGCACTTAATGTAGGCCAGGGGTGGGCAAAATACGACCTGTGGGCCAAATCCAGCCTGAGAGGCCATCCTATCTGGCCCGTGGGGCCCCTAAAAAATTTAGAAAATTTAGATTTATCTGCCTTTGGTTCCTGTCAAAAATGACAGGAACCAGAGGCAGTAGGACCCAGGGGAAGCCCAGCAGACTCCTACAGCAGCAGGACTCACCCAGCAGGGGCTTCTGGTCTGGGACCATGTGGCTGCCCCAGAGCCGTAAGGGGCGGGAGAAGGGCAGGGGAGGACCGCAGACAGGGAAGGAGCCCGAGGAAAAGCAGCCCAGGGAAAAGCAACCCCTCGCCTGCCCCATGGCCAGCGTTCCCTGCTGCAGCTGCTTGCAGCCTGTGCGGGGCTGCCCTGAGCAGGCACAGGCAGCTCCATGTGGGCTGTAAGCAGCTGCAGCGTAGGGCACCAGCCATGGGGCAGGGGTGGAGCCACTTTTCCCATGCTCAGCACCAGCATGTAACCCACCCCCCGCTGCCAACCTGGGCCCTGCACCAGCTCCGGGCTTGCCCATCGGGGCTGCGTCATGGTGGCAGCAGCTGAAGCCCCCCTGTTTGCTGTGCTGGGCAGTGATTGCTGCTACTGCCCACCCAGAGTTCGTGCGCTGGGCAGCCCAGAGGCAGCGGTGGCAAACACTGCCCAGCACAGCAAGCAGGGGGGCCACAGCTGCTGCCACCATGTACAGCCCCAGCAGGGAGCCCAGAGCCAGCATGGGACCCAGGCTGGCAGCAGGTGCAGGTTACAAGTTGGTGCTAAGCACAGGGAAAAGCAGCCCCTCCCCCGCCTCGTGGCTGATACCGCATGGTGCGGCCTCTCACAGCCCACCTGGGGCTGCCTCTGCCTTCTCAGGACAGCCCCACACTGGCTGTGAGTGGCTGCAGAAGCGAATGCCAGCCACAGAGTGGGCAAGGAGCCACTTTTCCCTGCACTCAGCACCAGCTTGTTCCCTGCTAGGGAGCAGGGGATTGGGACTGTGCACTGCCCCCCACCTGTACCATGGGTCTGGGGGGCACTGGGAGTGAGCTGGTGCACGGGGCTCACACCGGTGTCCCGGGGACAGCGCTAGCAGGGTGCCAGGAGTACCCAGTCCCGCCAGCAGGGGCTCTGTGGAGCCAGGCCAGCTCCCCCCTCTCCCTGCTGGTGCAGCCCAGCCCGGCTCTACAAACCCCTGCCAACCTGCACCCCTTTCTGGGCCCACCGGTGCTGGCCCTGAAAAATTGGTCCCAAGACATTGGGACATTGGTGCCACAATGGTGACCAAGGGGTGGGGCAGCTGTCAAGGGGCAGGGCTACCCATGCAGCCATCAACAGCTTGCCAAAACTGGGTAAGCAGCCCTCTGCCCAAAATAATTGCCTGCCCCGATGCAGGCAATGTACCAATAGTAGCAATTTCAGGCTAGATGATTATTTTATTGGTGTTGGGGTCTGGGCATCTTAGGCCTTGTTAGAGGCATTTTATTTATTTATTTACTTCAATTTAAATAACAGTATGTAAAGTTTAACAGTGAATAAAGAGATGCTGTGAGCCAGAAAGGAATCGTTTGTTGTCACAGGGAAACTTCCTTACTCCCAAATTTGTTGCTGGTGAAAAAAATTACCAAAGTAACTACCATGTCACCAGGAACCACTGATAGTGTCTGGGAAGCAAGAGCATAATGGGTGGTAGACCTACTTACACCCCCACAAACCAAGGGCAACTGTCATTGCCAATGACCAGCCACCAGAGCTACCACAAGCAGCCCAGCCACTGCTGCCTGGCAGGTACAGACCTCTGCTGTTATACTTGTGCTGGGAACCTCAGCCCCAGATTCCAACTCACAAGCAAAGACAGTGTGTAGAGGCACAGAAGGATGACCGCAAAACTGTGTGTAGAATAAGAGAAAGTAATACAACCATTTCTCCCTCTAGATCAGTGGTTCTCAACCTTTTTTGGACTAGGACCCATTTGTAAACATTGATGACCAGTCCTGACCCAGTGCCCCTTGCTCCTGACCTGCTGCCCCCAGGCCCCCAGTTTGTGGGGCAGGGTGAGTGCATGGGGCGGGTGAATATGGGGTATGGGGGACCCCAAGCAGCCCCTTGCAGGCTGGAACTCTGTCAGACTGCAAGAGAAAAGCCACTGTTTCCCACATTTTTCTCCTTTAAAGGA
>NW_017729001.1:10486721-10490699 GCF_001723915.1 Gavialis gangeticus
TACAAACCCCTGCCAACCTGCACCCCTTTCTGGGCCCACCGGTGCTGGCCCTGAAAAATTGGTCCCAAGACATTGGGACATTGGTGCCACAATGGTGACCAAGGGGTGGGGCAGCTGTCAAGGGGCAGGGCTACCCATGCAGCCATCAACAGCTTGCCAAAACTGGGTAAGCAGCCCTCTGCCCAAAATAATTGCCTGCCCCGATGCAGGCAATGTACCAATAGTAGCAATTTCAGGCTAGATGATTATTTTATTGGTGTTGGGGTCTGGGCATCTTAGGCCTTGTTAGAGGCATTTTATTTATTTATTTACTTCAATTTAAATAACAGTATGTAAAGTTTAACAGTGAATAAAGAGATGCTGTGAGCCAGAAAGGAATCGTTTGTTGTCACAGGGAAACTTCCTTACTCCCAAATTTGTTGCTGGTGAAAAAAATTACCAAAGTAACTACCATGTCACCAGGAACCACTGATAGTGTCTGGGAAGCAAGAGCATAATGGGTGGTAGACCTACTTACACCCCCACAAACCAAGGGCAACTGTCATTGCCAATGACCAGCCACCAGAGCTACCACAAGCAGCCCAGCCACTGCTGCCTGGCAGGTACAGACCTCTGCTGTTATACTTGTGCTGGGAACCTCAGCCCCAGATTCCAACTCACAAGCAAAGACAGTGTGTAGAGGCACAGAAGGATGACCGCAAAACTGTGTGTAGAATAAGAGAAAGTAATACAACCATTTCTCCCTCTAGATCAGTGGTTCTCAACCTTTTTTGGACTAGGACCCATTTGTAAACATTGATGACCAGTCCTGACCCAGTGCCCCTTGCTCCTGACCTGCTGCCCCCAGGCCCCCAGTTTGTGGGGCAGGGTGAGTGCATGGGGCGGGTGAATATGGGGTATGGGGGACCCCAAGCAGCCCCTTGCAGGCTGGAACTCTGTCAGACTGCAAGAGAAAAGCCACTGTTTCCCACATTTTTCTCCTTTAAAGGAGAATCCATTTTTAAAGTTTGTTTGCAACCCTTTCATATATTCTTGTGACCCACTTTTGGGTTGTGACCCACAGGTAGAGAAACGCTGCTCTAGATAGCGCTTAAAGCTTCAGCATGAACTAGCCCCAGTAATACAAAAATACATGCATTTATTTCATAATGTTACTTGTTTGTTTTACATAATGTTGTTTGTTTGTTTATTTTATTTACATCCTGGAGAATTATGAAATTATTTGCCTGCACAATTTTGCTCATAAAGGGCATGGCCATTCATAATTGCATAATTTTGCATATTTTAACCCCAGAGGGCTCTGTGCCTCCACCTCTGCCAGGCTCCCAGCACTCCACTTGGGCGCCCCATGTGGAGGCACAGAGCCATGTGACTAGACAGCTGTGTAGTGGGGAGGGAAGCTCCTGCCTGCAGGATGGGGGTGGACATGGGGTTTGTGAGTGGGTGGGGGGCCATGTGTGAGTGGGTGGGGGACGCACGCCATCAGCCCAGGCCAGCCAGCTCTGTGCCTCCATGTGGCACTTCCAGCACTCCAGCAGGAAGGCATATGTTGAGGCAAGGAGCCCACCCAGCCCAATGGTACATGACTCTGTGCCTCCATGTGGGGCTTCCCACTGGAGTGCTGGAAGCCCCATGTGGAGGCATGGAGCCTACCCAGACTGATGGTGCATGGCTCCCACCTGCAGCACCATGAGCCATGCATGCTGGCACAGAGTCAGCCTGATCTGATCTGAAGGCTTGCGCCAGCAGGCCAGGCAGGCTTCATGCCAGCATGTGCAGGCCCTGGGACTCAACCGGAGATATGCACCACCAGGGGCTCTGCCTGCCACAGCCATGAGCACACTGTGGGCCCACTGCCTGCTGCTGCTGAGCCACCAGTGGCAGGGCCTGTGCACCATGCAGGGCAGGGGGAGGGAATTTGTAGCAGGGAGGCCCACACCCACCCACAAACCCCACACACACTCCCACAATCCCCACACACACTTCCAAAAAGCCCACACATTCCCATACACCCACCTCACAAACCCCACACCCCCCTACAACTACCCACAAATCCCCCACACACACACCCAAACACCTCACACCTCTTCACAACCCCTGCACAAACTGTGCTACAAAATATGTTATATAGTTGTATAAATACAAAGTACCTGCATATATTTCTAAAGAAGATTCAAATAGTGTTATATTTGTAAAAAAAATAAAAGTAATTGAGTTAGCATAATTCTGAATTTTTCTGTGCATAACTTTGAATTTTTCTGCAGATAATTCCCTGAGGTGTATTTATTAAATATACATGCCATCCTTCCCAACAAAGACTCAGGCTAACTTACAGAAAGAGGGAATAATAACTTACAAAAACTGGTAGAGTATTAAAATAATGACTGGTTAGTGGTAAAAATAACAACATTGATACTAAGATGCACAAAACCGATCATAGAATACATTAATCCAACTGTTAAAACAGAACCAAATGCAGTATGTTCAAAATAGGCCCCCAAAACCTAAGTAGTGAGATCACCTACTGTTGAAGTCAATGGAAATTCTGCCTCTGAATCCAGTGAGCTTATGGAAAACCTTCCTCCATGGCCATGGAAAGGACAGCTGAAGAGTAACCAAAGCAGCAAGGCACATTGAATAAATTTCTTGCATCGCATTCTGCCAATTGGCCCTACCCGTTCTTTGTGGATCCAAGAGGAAATAATTTTGATATGGCAAATGGCCAACTCTGTCTAGCTTTTTGTAAGGCTACTCACCATAATAGCATTAGGAAGAACCAAATTAACAACAAAAAACCCATGGATCACCTTTGTTACAGTATTCAATTAAGTATTACTATGTCCGAGGACTAAGTATAACTCATGTCAATATTTCAACTGTAACAAATCAGAGAACTATATATGCTTAATTCATTCTCATAAATTAATAACACTTTAGTATCCTTAACTCCCTTTGAAGTCAGTGGGGATATGAGGGCACTCAGTGATGTCCAGGACAAAGATAAATGTTAAAAAGCACTTCTTTGTTTCCAGCGCTATCTGTATGTTATTTATTAATCTTTTCAGACATCAGCATCATAGACCAATTCTGAAAACTTTACTTCAGATATAGGAAACATTACCTTTACAACAGCATATAGTACAACCTTTATTTTCTTAATATGAAAGGAAAGGTTCAGTCCATCTTTTCGTTCAGAATCACCAAATGATAGCCACAGCAAGTTAGCCAAGGATAGTCTCACAAGGGTCATCTCTCCTCTCTACTTCTTTTAATGCACAGAACTAAATGGGAATGTGGGCTAGGAGGTGAGGTTGGGTTGGGGAACACTCTCTAATCCGTGGCAGGGGAGTGGAAGGGGTTTGGATTGCTTTTGAATTTGGGAGGAGTTTGGGGGGAAGTATTTTTTTGTTGTCCCTTCTTATTTCAATATTTTATTCTGTTTCTATATTTTTTGCCTTTTATTGTAAGCTGTCCTGAACCTTTTTTGGGAAGGACAGCATATAAATCTAATAAATAAACAAATAAAATAAATACATGCTTTCAGCATGTCCATGGGCAAACTTCTTTCCTTCACAGTTCTTGCTGCATAGACATTATTATTGCTGGAAGAGGGGGAAGGAGATCGTTGAAACATCTGAAACCAACTGGATAACCATTAACTGCAAGAGACTTACTAGGGAAAAACCTGTTTGTATATGCATTTGTGTCAGCCTGCTGAATTAGAGGATATATATATATAATTTTTTTTTTTTTTTCATAGGCATTAGGGCTGGAAGGGACCTCAGAAGATCATCAAGTCCAGCCCCCCGCCCAAAGGGCAGGAAGTCAGCTGGGGTCATAGGATCCCAGCAAGATAAGCATCCAGTTTGCTCCTGAAGGTGTTCAATGTAGGTGCTTGAACCACCTCCAACGGCAGGCTGTTCCAGACCTTGGGGGCTTGGACAGTAAAGAAATTCTTCCTTATGTCCAGCCTGAAAT
>NW_017729001.1:10495699-10510863 GCF_001723915.1 Gavialis gangeticus
TTGAGAACTTTTGGCTAAGTACAGAACAGACAGTCAAAAAGCCTGAGGCTGAATTTATTCAGTCTTTGCAGGTTAGTCTAAACTGCAGAAATTAAAAATGGAACAAAAGTGAACAGACATTTACCTTTGATTCAGGAAATGCAGCCTGGGGCTGGGGGATCAAGGCTGCCATGATTTCCCAGGCTCAGGGGTGCATGAAGCCCCCATGCCTCGGGAATCATGGCAGCTGCAATCCCCCAGGCTCAGGGGTTTCACACACCCCTGGGGCAGCTATACCCCTCAGGCTGTCAGGACCCAGCATCCACAGCTGCAGGACTCTGGTTCCCATGTGCCAGGACCCATAGTCATCAGCTGCTAGGACTGAGAGTCCCCTCAGTTGCAGGACTCCTAGCCCTGGCTAGGCATGGTGCATCCCTGCTGCTAGGGGCTGAGTGGCAGGGGAGACCCTGCTACATGTGCAAATTAAAGTCTGATAGCAACCAGCTATAAAGGTTTTATACATTTTCCATGCCTAACCTTATGGCTGGCTCTAGCTTTTTATGAGTGACAGCTTCTTTGCACATGTAGCTGGTCTTAAGGTAATTGTGCAATTAACCAGTTAATTGCACAATACCTGTAACATGTAGAGGGGTCCTTAGATCAATAAGATGTTTCTAGAGTATTATGGAATACTTTGATTGAAGAAAGAAATTATCAAAAATTAATCTTCTCTAGTGACCAACTGAAAATTTGCCACTTTCCCAACTTCTAATATAAACACAAGGTCTTCAGACTCGAAGGTCTTGGCAATGAGGAGGGTTTACACGAGTGATCCTCAGCCAGAGTGGCAGGGTGCCTTGAGAGCCTTCCAAGGGGGCTGTGGGGGACCAAGCAATGTCAGCACCGTTAGGTGTGCAACCATGATTCCCAAGACAAACCCAGAGATTTCAAATAGGAATTCAAACTATTAAAAACATTCTGACCTCTTGCGGTCTTTCTGAGGTCTTTGTAGTAGAGCAATTGCATTATTATTTTTCTTTAGTCAAAAAATGAGAGAAAAATAAGATGGTATTTTCCAAGGGGTGCTTTGAGTCTCACCAGAGGTGCTTCAAGTCTAACAAGGGGTGCCTTGATGCTAAAAAGGTTGAGAACCACTGGTTTACACAATATTCTTTTTGCTGATTTTCTTTAAAACAAAGCATATGTAAGCCTTGGTTGAATGGGATTTAATATTTCAATAGTTTAATAGTGAAATTTGATTACATTATTTGCAGTCTTATGGGTCTACCATTTTCATTTCCCCCAGAATTATATAGGAGTATAGGATTAGAAGAAATGTCATGATGTCATCTAGAATCCAGCCCCCTGCTCAAGACAATCATCCCTAAGTATGTTGGCCAGAAAAGAAGGACCAAAGAAATTGTGGGTCCTCTGTTAACAAGCCAAGGGGAACTCATAACTGAAGAAGGCAAATCTACTCAGCAGGCTGTAGGGGTTTTTGCCTTCCTCTGTAGCAGGGGGTATGGTCCTCTACCTGGGAATTTTTTAGCATATATTGACATTTCATAGAAACAGGATGTTGGTTGCTGTAGTTCTCCTGCTTTACCTGTGGCAGGTTACAATGTTAGGTCTGTGCTGCGTCAGAGTTGACAGTCATCTTATATGCAGTTTAAATTATGGTTTGTATAGGATGGTTTGAATAGGGGTGATCCTGCATCAGGCAGTGGGTTGGACTAGATGATCTCTGGAGGCTCCTTCCAGCCTGACTTCTCTATAAGTCTGTGAAATATCATCCTAGTCAAGTGTCTGTCTAACCTACTCTTGAAAAATTCCAGGGATGGAGATTCCACGACGTCTCTAGGTAGCTTGTTACAATGCTTAACAGCCTTCATAATCAGAAAGTTCTTCCTAATCTCTAATTTAAATTTCCTTTGCTACAGTTTGAAACCACTACTCCTAGCTCTGTCCCCTATGGCCACAGAGAATTGTCTATCTATCTCCATCCTCTTTACAACCGCCCTTCAGGACTTTGATAACTGCTATCAAATCCCCCCTCAGTCTTCTCTCCTCCAGACTAACAATGGGCACAGTGATTAATCTAAAATGGGCACTGCTGTCCCTTTCCTGACTTATGGCCACAGGGTCAGGCTGCACTAATTATACATGGACCTGAGCAATGCCAGTGTGGAGTCACAGTGACCCCCCAAGGGACCTCTGATAGGCACAGTGTCTCAAGAGGCACCATCCCTGACACAGCTGTCCATTCTCTGGCATGTGGAAGCCCCCTTCCCAGGTTCACTTGACCAGCTCTAGGGGCCAGAGCAGGGAAGGGAACCAAAGTTCTGCCTCCTCCTTTCTCCCGTTAGGAAAATGCATACCTCTGTGTGCAGGAGAGAGCAGCCCTGAGGCTCAGGACCCACTATTATATTTGTCCCTAAAGGGGCAGGGAGTGAGGAAGAGTATACAGGAAAGTTCCTTGCACTCAGAAGCATCCTGGGTGGCAGCAGTGGCATATGCTAGTGGCCAGGCCAGAAGTGCAGCAGCTGCTATTTTGTGCCCCTCCACCCAAGTTGGTGACCAAGGCTGGTGTCCTGGTAGCGCCTCCCTTCCCCTGTCCTGCTTACACGACTGCTTGCATTTCCACATTTCCTCTCTGCCTCCCTGCCGCATTCGCTTTAGCCTCAAAACCAGCTGGCCTATAATCTTCCATTGCAGACACACTATTGAACCAACATGGACAAAATTCTGCCCTTTTGCTATCAGTGTGATTACGGTATTACTGATCATACTTGCTGAGCAAAGTTAGAGAGACCCAGAAATGTATCCTAGCTAATCATGCCTTTAAACTGAAACTGGAATGTTCCTGTGAAATCTCCAGGAATTTGGGCCCCAATTCAACCTGCCAGTTGCCATAAAAAAATAACAGAGGACTTATTCTGAAAGGTTAAACTGGCATAATTACCATATCACTTCTTTTCTCATCAGAGTGCAGCTGTTCAAATAGATACCTTGTATTATCTGTAACAGCTGGAAAACAACTTGGTCTGCTCTCTTGTCTATCCAGAAGTGACCACATATAAAATGACCGCATCTGATTTCTTTCTTCAGAGGTCTAGTTTACTCTGCCCCATGCTCTCAGATAGCCTAATTCAGTTTAGAGATTTCATTATTTCTGAGCCCTGACAGGTGTAAGAGTAACTTCTGAAAGCTGATTTTTCAGAAATATTTCCTGTAAACTTTCAGCCAAAACTTCTCATTTCAGTTGTCATTCAGGCCAGGAGATTTCCCAGATTATCAGGAGTATAAACTGGCTCTGTCTTCTTAATCTATGAACTCAGGTCTTTACTGTATCTGTATCTGTAGCTCTCTCTCTCAGTTAAGTGGAGACAATTCAGTGGTATTTAAAATTAATCAATTTCCTCCTAGCAGGCTACACTTCTTGCTTTTTAAAGTATCTTCTGAATAAAATAAGCTGCTACATTCAAATGCAGCAGCTGCCATTTGACAGACCTTTTGTCTCACAGGCCTCTAGACGATCTTTCTCTCTCATTATCACAAATGGAAACATCTTAAAAATTGCCCCTGACTACCGTAATGTCTTCATGATCGCTGTACACCCTGCCACTTCCTGTCTTCTGCTTGTTTTCCAATCCATTAATACTCTCTAACAGTTTCCTTTGCTCCAAAAGACTTTAATGTTTCCAGAGATAAAAGAGATGTATCAACCCCAAGTTTCACTTTCAGGTCTATATTCTTGAAAAGTCATTCTCCAAATGTACCTACCTAAGATCCTCTCTCTCTCTCTCTCTCTCTCTCTCTCTCTCTCTCCTTTCTGTGAATCTCTACATTTAATTTTGGTGCCTACTTTTTGCACCTGTACAAATTAAAGGATAGGGCTTCAAATCATATCTTTGTGAGTTGATAAAGCCTGATTAGGTACATGGCTGCTTGAGCACATTACTAGTTACATAGACACATGCTTATGCTAAGCTAAGGTCACAGTATCTCCTGTAAACACCCCCCCAGTAAACATCCCACCACTTTCAAAATCTGTTTACTTTTTACTCATTAAAAACTTGTGCACTTCCTGTTCTGCATGGACATTAATATCCCCTGTTGCTAGTAAGGGAGAAGTTCTGCCTGAAGATCCTCAGCTAAAGTACTCCCTGCTGTTCCCCATTGGTTACAGGTAAGTCATAGGGCTGTGCAAAGCTTCAGTCCCTGATTCGAATTGGCAGAGATTCGGCCCGATTCAGTGACTGAATCTCCAAATCCGAATCGAATCAGAGGACCCTTTAATCTTTCCAAATCAAATCGGAACCCTCCAAATTGATTCAGAAAGATTCGGCAATTCGGATGTAGACACAGCTTTAAATGTTTTTTCTACACACCTCTAGGTAGCAGGCGCCTCGTGAACGCCGCAATTCTGGGGTGCATGGAGGGTTCCACAGAAACATGGGGGGCTCCCCAGCACACTTGGCAGCAGACCCCGAAGTGGACCAGAAGCACTTCCAGTCCACTTCCGGGTCCACCAGGGAGCATGCAGGGGCACCCCCTCGTGCCCCCCATCTCAGTGACTGGTGCCTCCTGGGTCAGGGGGGCACCCTGGGTCCCCCCACAGCCAATTGCCAAGCCAGAGGGGCATGGGGGGGGGGGGCGGCGTGCTCCCCAGCAGACCTGGAAGTGGACCAGAAGTACTTCCGGTCCACTTCCAGGTTTGCCGCCAAGCACGTGGAGGGCCATCCCACACTCCTGTAGGACGCTCTATCTGCCTCAGCATCGCAGCAGTCATGAGCCGCGCTGGTACCTTGAGGTATGTAGAAAAAACTTTTAAAGCTGTGTCTACGGCCGAATCACTGATTCTCCGAATCAGCATTGAATCTTCAGATTCGGGATTTGGCCAAATCGAATCAGGGACAGTGATCTGAACCAACTAATTGGATTGCTGTCCCTGATTCGGGCTGAATCTGAATCCGAATTTAATAGGGCCCACTTTGCACGTCCCTAGTAAGTCACTGTCCTTCCAGATCAGTAATGGCTGATTTTCTGCTTCTGTGTATGCACACGTGCATGTGTGGGGCAGAGGGGGGAGCAGGGGGAGAGGTATTTTCAGCCCTGTCTCTCCAACCTTAGTCAGGTAACATTACTAATGAAAGTTTTAACCTAAGTTAAGGAGTGCAGGAGTGGGCCATTAAACACAGCAAGAAATTAAGTTAGGGCAATGTAGACATGTCCCTATAGCCCCAGAAAGCTCTTTCAAGGACTGAAGTTCTGACTGATCCTGGAAGTTACTGATCTGTTTCAGAGAGATGCTCAGTGCTTTCCATTCCCATTGAAGTCAGCTCTAAAATCAATGGTGCCGTATGGCCTGCTGTGTTATCAGAGGGTGTTTGGTTATTATGGTTTTAAAGTGGCTGTGTTTCATTCTAAGTGCTTTGGAGGGGAAACTATATAAACAATATTATTTACAGCACTAAATACCTATGTGCTGGCAACCTAAGTACAAAACTGTTTTATTACAATTCAGATTTAGTCATTCCATTCTGAGGGGTATCATAGCACTTTATTTTTTAAAAAGAGAGTCTAAATATTAGTCCATATCTCCCTGTTTTTCCTGTTGAGTGTTGGAGTGAACTAACAAGATTGCATTAGATTCAAAAGGTAAATAGCGTACTAATAATATTAGCCAAAAAGCTATTGTTCTTCATTAGAAGTCCCTGGAGGCTATATCGGTTATTTTGCAACTACAGAAAGTCAGCACTTGAATACTAATGGCAAAATTGGCAAGCAAATGAACTGGAGTAATTCTTACCATTCCTAAAGATGTGGACACTTTCCCTTTTGACATTTTGATAGATCAGCAGATTGCTTCTCTGCACGTGTTTTATTTCAGAATCCTAGAATACAGCTTAAAAGATGCTTATTTTCTATGCAGTTAAATATCCCTGAGATGGACATCAGTTCCATGGGCAGGAGTGTGAGGAGAACAGATTGCAGCTCTGTCCTGGGCCTCAGCCTCATGCTGTCACAGTCCTGCAATTCCAATCCCAACCCCAACCCTGGCCCCACCCACGTGTCTCACTTCTGGACACTGCTCGCAGCCCACCCACAGCCCCATCCCAACCACCTTGCTGAGCGTGGGTCAGAGCCACTTAAGGAGTTTTGGTGATCTATTGCATGTGGGGGGTGGAGGAGGGTAATCCTGGCCCTTCACAGCTCACCAAAACTTCCTAAGTGGCCCTCCGACCCAAATAATTGCCCACCCCAATTTAAAAGAATGTCATTCAGAGTTATTTCCTTCTAAAAACTTCACAGCTAAAGTGAAAGGCACTAAGAGGTGTTGTTAAAACAAAAGGTTTACTTGACACTTTATATTTCAAATGCATTAACTGTTTTTCTCTACTTTTTTATATTTTTAATGAACAGTTAAAAAAGATTTTTAACGGTAATTGTTTTCCATGGCATCAAGAAGGCCAAAGTCTCTATACTCAAAACCCCAACATTTGTTTAACTATTGAATATAGTACAGCAGGGTTTGTCAACTGGAGGTATGTGTACCCCTAGGGGTACTTGGAAAGGTCTTAGGGTGTACGCATGGGCAGGTGGGGACAGAGCACAGCGACCCACCACCCCATGCTGCCGCCTCCCAGGAGCAGGGCTTGGGGGGGAGCAAGGGCAGTGGTGCCCCTCTGCAGGCCACACAGGCGCCGCCCAGCCAGCAGGACATGGGGCAGGAGCTCGTATATGGTGGCCACCATCACCATCCACCACCCCGCACCACTGCCCACTGCCCTGCGCTGCTGCCATGTGCTGCTTTCCCACAGCTAGTCGCACATGTGGCTCCATGGGCTGCTGACAGGTGGTGCACAACTGGCCAGGTGCAAGGCCTGTCAGCAGCCTGTGGAACTGCACATGCAACCAGCCATGGGAAAGTGGTGCGTGGTGGTGTAGGGTGGTGGGTGGTAGCGGTGGGTGGCAACAGCAGTAGGGGTTGTTGGGGTGCAGCAGCAGGCCATGTGCAAACCCCACCTCCCCTGCTCTGCATCCGGCCACCACCACCAGAAGGGGTACACTTCTTTAAAAAGGTTGAAAACCCCTGTAGTAAAGTAACAAGGTCATTTTAACATCTTTGCTTCTGGGTCCATTTAGTCCAGGGGCAAGCAAAATACAGTTTGTGGGCCACATCCTGCCAGCTCACAGGCGGGCTTCCACCAATTAATTGTATCTGACCCAGCCCGTGGCTGCTTCTGCTGTGCTGAACATGGGGCTGAGCCCCACCCACTCCCACCAGTGCAGCATGCTGTGCTCCCACCCTTGTGCACAGGAGGGTCCCGGCCCCAGCCCCAGCTACCACACAGCTTTTGGATGGGGCTGGTGCTGCTGCAGCTGCAGCCACCCAGAGGACTGCTCTGCTCGGAGTACGGGGTCTGCACCCAGCAGGGTGGTGGGAATGTGGGGCCTGGGCCTGGGCCTGGGCCTGGGCCTGGGCCTGGGCCTGGGCCTGGGCCAGCACAGTTCCATCACGTGGGACTTCCCACAGCTCACGTGCAGGTCCCAGGACTCACTCACCACCAAGGGGAAGCCCCACACAATGGAGTCAGCAGCCTTCCCTGCTTCCTGCTGCCACGTGCAGATCCCAGGATACCTCTTGAAGACTCAGATGAAGTATAGTAGCAAGAGGATTACAAGGCAACCTACCAGACGTGACTTAGCCACCTTCCTCAGCAGCTCGCTGGAGGGCGAGTTCAACAGAGACGGCAGGGACTTTGCCTCGCTGTGCAGCCGAGCCCACAATGCCATGTGCCACCTCGGGAGTGCATCAGCTACACCTGGACCTGGACCAAGGAGTGCTGGGAGCTGGGATTCTCTCTGCAACCAGCCCCACACACTGACTGTGTCACCGTGACACCGCACTTGAGGACCTTCCTGGAGCGGTTCCTGAAGGATGCTGTCCATAACAAGTACGACAGCAACCTGAGGGCCAAATCTGACCAGGGCAAGGTCTTCAATGTTACCTTGAAATGGGACCCCAACAACCACTTCATGCCCAGCGGGAGCTTCATGCACTACATGGACTGGCGATTCCTCCACTGGAGTTGCCTGCCTCATCTGCCTGCCTCTGAACAGGGCCATCTGCTTCAGCCACCAGGACAAGAAGTACTAACAGTGAGACTATGTGGCAGAGCCCCTCCCCCATGTGCTGTGCAGCTGTAGGCTGCATGCCAGAGCCTGGCAGCTCCGCCACAATGATGTCCAGGACCATCTGGTGAGGGCCATTCCGGCCGCAACGTGGGAGATGTCCATGAACCGCACCATTCCAGGCTGCCAGAGCCAGATGCACCTCAACATCGTCATCACCAGGGATCTGGGTTTTCCGTTTCCCACGGAAAAACAGAGAACACCACGGATTTCCCATTTTTATTAGAGAAAATGTGGATTTTCCCTTTTAGAAGAGAAACTGTGGATTCTCTCTTTTGCAAAGAGCTCTGCAGGCTGGCTGAGTTCCAGCCCACAAGAGCTGTTTGCAAAAGGGGCGGAAAACCCTCAACCCTGCCCAGCTGCAAACCTTGAGTCACAAATGCTGTGCTCCCCACCCTGCTGCCCTCCCCCAGGCCCTCTGGAGTGCAGCATGTGCGACTGGCACGGCAGGGCACAGTGGGGCCAAGCATGAGGTCTTTAAGAGGAGGCTCGACACTTACCTGGCTGGGGTTGTTTGAGCCCAGTTTTCTCTCCTGCCCATGGCAGGGGGTCAGACTAGAAGATCTACAAGGTCCCTTCCAACCTTATCTCTATGAATCTATGAATCTATAAATCTATGAAAGCTGCCTGCTGCTGCAAGCTCCATGCTGATCTGGCCACACTTCTTCTGTATGCATGGGGGCAGCGCACTCCCACCCTGCCCCCACACCCCACACAGATCTGGGGGGCGCAGGTCCCCTCTCTCACCTGGGACTGTGTGCTGCCACTGGAAGCCAACCCTGCCCATGCCTGCAGCAGGCAAGCAGCAAGGAAGAGACAGCTCATGCTCCTGCTGTAGCAACCACTGCCTTCCATTGGGAGCAGGAGGCTGCAGACCTGGGTCCCTGGCCCCATAGCCCTGGCAGCTGGGGCCCCCTCCAGCAGGGCTGTGGGACACAAGCAGGGATGGAGGGACATGGGGGAGAAGTGAGGGACACCAGCGGGGCTGTAGGGGGACATTTAATTTTAACCACAGATTTTGGGATTTTTGTCAGAGAATTTGTGATTTCTTTATCACAGAAAATCAGGATCCCTGGTCATTACAAACAAGGAGGCTAAGAAGAACATGATCATGGACATCACCATCCCCTCCGAGAACCAGTGCCAAGCCTTCAATGATGCCCAGGCTTGCAAGTGGGAGAAGTACATCCCACTGGCTGACATCCTGAGGGGCCACGGCTATGATGTGATAGATGACGCAGTCATTGTGGGAATGCTCATAGCCTGGGACCCCAGCAACAAGAGCGTCCTGCATGCCTGCCACATCTCCCACCACTACGCCAAGCTGATGCGCTGCCTCACGGTGTCCAACAACATCCGCTGGTCCCGTGACATCTACGTCAAGTACACCACGGACCACCACCAGTACACCAACCCTGCCAGACCGACCACCACTGGACTGGACCCAGAGGGGGACCACCTGAACCCCTTTCTGCACCCAATGGACTCTGAGAGGAATCTTCAATGATGGACCACTCCACTCCCCTCAAAGAGGACCCCTGTGATAAGACTCTATAGACTGAGAAACTTTCTTCAACCTACCCCCTCCACCATCATAGACCATTGTACGGGTTTGTGTGCATCTATCTTCTTTCTCTCTCAGCATTGTGAAACTCGGGGGCATCCAAACCGCAAGCCTCCAGGCTTGGGCCTGCAAGTAGGATGCCTGCCAAAGGTTTTGGAAACATCTGAAGCCCCAGGTGTGGGTGGAGGACAGTTGCCAGTAGCAGGGCCACATATGGTTCTGGACTTTTGGATTTGGAATTACTTTTGGCTAATTCGGCCTCGGATACAAATTTAAAAAAAATAGATCACAGGACTCCATTGGAAGAGGCAGGGAGCCCCACGTGATAGAGCGAAGTTGGCTCAGGCCCACTCCCTGCCTCCCAGTGGAGTCCCAGGAGCTGCATGTGGCAGCAGGGAGCAGGGTTAGGTCACTGGCTCCACTGCACAGGGTTCCTCCCCCCACCATGGTGAATGGCTCTGGCCAGGTCCCAGGAGTTGCATGTGAGCCACAAGAAGCTCCACATGAAGCCAAACCCACCTGGCTCTGCTCCCTGCTACCACATACAGCTCACAGAACTCACCCAAGCCATATGCCACCGGGGGGAATCTGCTTGCGTGGACTATGAGAGCCCCAAGGGCCCACTGTTTGCTGCTCCTGTTGCCAGCAGCAGCAGGGGCTGTGCACTACAGGGGGAGTGTGGGGGACCACACATGCAGACATCACCACACCCCCACACCCATACCCTTTCCCCCACATACATCCAACACCTGTCCACACACCCACACCCTCACGCCATGGCTAATCTTAACAATTCAGTGTAATTAAAAAGTGACAAATTCAAAACTGTTAACAGAAAAATACTTTTTGTATAACACATAATTTGCTTGTGCAGCTCACCACCACTAAAAGTCACAATGACCCAAAATTTAGCAAGATTTTGTTGTAAGGATGACTGAAATATTCAAGGTGGTCATAATTAACAATGATGAAAATTTCAGACGGACATTAAATATGTTCGTTCAAGATTTAAACCAGTCTCTTGCTCTTAGAAATCTGGGTAAGATCTAGTGTGAGGGGACAAAGTATTCCTTGTATTACTGCAGGAGACTTACACCTTCCTCCAAAGCAGCTGGTGATAGCTGGGGTTGGAAACCAAATGCTAGGCCAGCTGGACCTTAACTATGAACAAGTATGGCAATTCCATTTGACAAAGTGAACTTGGGTTCACAAAAGTGTGTGTGTGTGTCTGTGTCTGTGTGTCTGTGCACACATGTATCTACACATGCGCTTTACTTCAGAGTACATTAATTACCTCTCCAGTAAAGCATCACTGACTACCTGTGCACTGGTATTAAGATGCAGTAAATTAATTAACTCCACCATAACACAGTACTGTCAGGGACAGTACTATCTCCTGACAGAAATTAACTGCAATGAAACGAATGTATGGATGGTGACTGCAGGTGCAAAATGTGCCCAGGAAGCCCAGGCAGCAGGGGGTCACTCCTGCCTGGTGTCTTGTCACATGGCTCCACACTTTCGGCACTCTCATGCCCCAGCCAGCCCCTCCACCACCTGACACCATTACCCGGAGCCCGGGGCTGACTCCCCAAGCCTGCTGCCAACCCAGAACTGCTCTGCCCCAGCTCACATTGCTGCTGTCCCAGGTGTACCTGTAGATGCTGCACCTGGGAGCAGTGTACTCTGCCTCAAAGATTGATTCATAGATTCATAGATTGTAAGAGCTGGAAGGGACTTTGCAAGGTCATCGGGTCCAGCCCCCTGCACTAGGCAGGAAAGACAACTGGGGTCAGGTGACTCCAGCAAGGTGACTGTCCAGTCTCCTCTTGAAGATTTCTAGGGTAGGTAATTGCACCACCTCTGGAGGGAGTCTATTCCACAGACTGGACACCCTAACTGTGAAGAAGTTTTTCCTAGTGTTAAGCCTGAAACTGTCTTCCAGAAGTTTGCAGCCATTACTCCTGGTTTTCCCCAAGAGTACACTGGTGAACAGTTGTGAACTGATGTATTCCCCTGATGTAGCAGTACGCTGCTACTAGGTCCCCTCAGCCTTCTCTCTTTTAGGCTGAAGAGTCCTAGGTCCCTCAACCTTTCCTCATGTGGCTTGCCGTGCAAGTCTCTGATCAGATGGGTGGCTCTTCTCTGGACTCTCTCAAGCTTTACCACATCCTTGTTGAAGTGTGGCACCCAGAACTGGATGCAATACTCCAGCTGCGGTCCCACCAATGCTGAGTAAAGCAGAAGAATAACTTCCTTGGTTTTGCTTGAGATGCATCAATTGATGCATGCAAGAGTATTATCTGTACTGCTGGCTACAGCGTTGCACTGCCAGCTCATATTCATACTGTGGTGCTAGTCAGTTCGGCACCACCAAGCCTGTAAGTATGTTGGGGATTGTTCGTTCCCCAGATGGAGCATTTTACACTTCTCAATGTGGAACTTCATTAGGTTCCGTTCTGCCCAACTTGCCAGCCTGTCTAGGTCCGCCTATATTTGTAGCCTATCTTCAAGCATGACCATGCTCCCCCATAACTTGGTGTCGTCTGCGAACTTGGCCAGTGAGCTCTTCACCCCAGATCTAAATCATTGATAAAGACATTAAAAAGCACTGGAGCAAGCACAGACCCCTGATGAACACCGCTGGCCACTTCTCACCAGGATGACACAGATCTGTTCATTTGAACTCTCTGGGTCCTACCCCACAGCCAGCTTCCTACCCACCTAACTGTTGCACAGTTAAGCCCACAATCCTGCAATTTTCCCATGAGAACATCGTGGGATAACAGATCAAAGGCCTTTTGGAAGTCAAGATATACAATGCCGACCTCCTCTCTCTTATCCAGGTGGTGAGTTACCTGGTCATAAAAGGAGATGAGATCAGTAAGACAAGACCTGCCTGTGATGAAGCCATGCTGACTGTCATTCAGAATCCTATCTTTTACAAACCTATTGCACATACACTCCTTAACAAATTTTTCCAGGATTTTCCTTGGGATGGAAGTTAGGCTAATTGGCCTATAGTTACCTGATCCTCTCTCCTCCCCTTCTTGAAGATGGGCACAACATTGGCCCTCTTCCAGTCCGCAGGGACCTATCTGGAGCACCACGAGTTTTGGAAGAATTTCACCAGGGGTCCTGCAATGACTTTGGCCAGCTTTTTCAGCACACTCAGATGAAGTTCATCTGGTCCTGCTGTCTTATATATGTCTATTTTTTTAATTGATCGTGCACCAGTTCAACTTCAATAGTAGGAAGGTGGTCATTCCCACCATTCCCATTCTGTGCCCTACCTGGCATGATTTGTCCCTTGGCCAGGTGAAATACTGAAATAAAGTAGTCATTCAGGAGTTCAGTTTTCACCTGAGTGTCAGTAACCAGCTGTCCTGCATTGTTGAGCAATGGCTCCACAGCTCCAGCCACAAACAGCTCTATGCTGCCTTGTGACTGACTTCAGACTAACACAGCTAACTACCTCTCTCAATTTCTATCCCTAATACACTGGGTATTCTTGCTTGTTTCTAGCCAAGATATATGTAGGACCAGAGGCAGATCCAGGCAGAGTGCAGTTGCACTGCTCTTTGATTCCTGCTCCACACAGACTTTAAAACCAACTGCCTGGGAGGGGCAGCAGAATTTCTATTCAGTCAGTGCTGCAAGAGTCAATTGACTTCATGGCTCATTATCCTCTCCCTGATTCCTGCTAATCTCTCTCCACTCCACAGGGGTGAATGACCCTCCATCCTTTTTAATAGTTTCAATGTTTGACTATTCAACCTATCGTTTCATCTACAATTTTGCTTTCTTCTGCAATTTTGCAATTCCTAGCAATGTCTCACTTGAATCTCACAGCCCTGCAGACTTAACTACAGCCCCTCCATAGCCCCCTACAAGTGCCACTGCTGCCCGCCCTGAGCGCAGCCCTGGCCCAACCCCCCTACCAGAAAGAACCCAGTGCAACTGCAGCCCCAGCCCCAGCCCACAGCGGCAGCCTGCCCTCGACCTGCACACAGATCTGGGGGCACACCCCCCACCATGTCTCCCATGGTGCATGCAGCAGTGGAAGCCTCACACACACACCCTGGACGAGCTGCTCGTGGTTCCATCCCATGCCTCGCCCCAGTTGTGCAGAGCCTGCCCCTGCCTTCTCCTCAACCCCACTCCCTCCCTCATCATGGGGGTCTTGATCTTCCCCCCACACACACACACACACATACCTTATATCATATAGTTGGTAACATTAAAAACAAGAAAAAAATATAAAGGGGTACATGAGCTGAAACTTTGAGACAGAAGGGGTACACTTGTTAAAAAAAGTTCAAAACCCCTGGTGTATCTCCATCCTCTTTGGAGCCATGCTTCAGGTAACTGAAGGCTGCTATTAAATCCCACCCTCAGTCTTTTCTCCAGATTAAGTAAACCCAGTTCCCCTAGCCTGTCCTCATAAGTCACATAAGTCATGTGCCCCATCCCCTCTAGCCATTTTTTCTTGTCCTCTGCTGGACTCTCCTATTTCTCCACATCCTTTCTGTAGTGGGGGGCCCAAAACTGGACACAGTACTCCAACTGTGGCTTCACCAGTGCCAAAGAAGGTGGAATAAATCACTTCCCTTGATCTGCTGGCCACACTCCCACTAATGCAGCCCAGTATGTTGTTAGCCATCTTCACAACAAGGGCACACTGTTGGCTCATATCCAGCTTATTGTCCACTGTAACCCCCAGGTCCTTTTCTGAGAAATGCTGCTTAGTCAGTTGGCCCCCAGCCTGTACTAGTGCAAGAGATTTTTCAGTCTTAAATGCAGGATTTTGCACTTGTTCTTACTGAACTTCATGGGCACATCCACACATACAAGCACAAGCGCTTGCAGCAGCCCAAATAGAAGCAGTGCAAATTTGAGCCAGGGCTTTTTGCTTCAGCGCACATGCTCAGACATGCACTTTGTTGTAGAGCAAATTTTGCCACTTGGGGCAAAATAACCCTGCCTGGCTCCTCCTGGATCTTCAGCCACAGGGAGCTAGAGCCTGGGGCCAGCACCTGTGGTGTCCCCAGCAGTATAAAAAGCTGCCCTGTCATGGCCCCAGCAGTATAAAAAGCCTCCCTGGCAAGTAGCTCAGGGCTACTAGCTCTCAGGAGTTCCTGGGGCCCAGCCAATTGGTATCTGGGGACACTATCCCTTGTACCAGCTGGACTGCTGAAGTAGCCCTGAGAGTTCCCTGCACCCTCTACCCATTACAGCTGCCTGACAGTGGAGGCTGCTGCCTGGCTGTGACCTGCTCTGCACCTGCCAGACTTGGATGGGGAATGCACAGCCAGTAGACACATCTGCCCCTCTGGGCCAGCTGCCCGTGGAATGCAATTGCAGGGTTGGCCTTTGTGCAGCACTACTGCTATTTGTGCCCCCTACCCGGCCATCTGGGCAG
>NW_017729001.1:10515863-10516073 GCF_001723915.1 Gavialis gangeticus
TGAGAAATGCTGCTTAGTCAGTTGGCCCCCAGCCTGTACTAGTGCAAGAGATTTTTCAGTCTTAAATGCAGGATTTTGCACTTGTTCTTACTGAACTTCATGGGCACATCCACACATACAAGCACAAGCGCTTGCAGCAGCCCAAATAGAAGCAGTGCAAATTTGAGCCAGGGCTTTTTGCTTCAGCGCACATGCTCAGACATGCACTTT
>NW_017729001.1:10516160-10516696 GCF_001723915.1 Gavialis gangeticus
AGTCACTTATCATAATAATAAAGTGAATGCTAAATACAGGTTTCACGAATTCATGAACACATATTTTGCTGCCCTCCCACAGGGCGATGGCCCCCACGCAAGGGGTTGGTCCCCCACACAAGGGCTATGGCCCCCCAACAGGGGATTCATCCCCTACACAAGGGGTTTGCCCCCCAACAGAGAGTGAGCTCCCACACAAGGGCTACACCCCCCCAAGAGGGGGTTCAGCCCGCCAACAGGGGGTTTGTCCCCCACACAAAGGGTTCAGCCCCCCAAAAGGGGATTCAGCCCCCACACAAAGGGTTCAGCCCCCCAAAAGGGGGTTCAGTCCCCACACAAAGGGTTCAGCCCTCAACAAGGGGGTTCAGACCCTCAACAGGGGGCTCATCCCCCACACAAAGGGTCTGGCCCCCCAAAGGGGAGTTCGGCCCCCACACAAGGAGTTCATCCCCCCAGTAGGGGGTTTGGCCCCCACACAAGAGGTACAGACACCCAATGGAGGCCAAATGGCCCCCACAGGGGCTACCACCCCCCTG
>NW_017729001.1:10516956-10519057 GCF_001723915.1 Gavialis gangeticus
GGAGCAAAAACAACAAGGAGGGCCAAGCCCCCCCCCCGGGCGGGGCGCCCGGGGGGGGGGCGGCGGGGCGGGGGGGGCGCGGGGGCGGGGGGGGGGGGGGGGGCCGTGGGGGGGGTTGGGGGGGGGAGAGGCTGGCCCCCGCAGGGGTCAGGGGAGCTGGGGGAATGGGCGGAGACATTGGGAGTCCCCCCCATGGTCCCCTTGCCCCTCCTCCAGCCCCGGCCCCCGGCCCCTTACTCACTGGCACCAGAGCCCTGGTGCTGAAACACGAGGCCTGACCCGCTGCATGTTTCAGAACCAGGGCAAGGGGCCAACCATAAAGATGCTCTGGCAGCCAAAGCGCCTCCAGTTGCCTCAGGGCACGGTTCCAGACCACTTTTTTCAGCTTTGATTTTTTTAGACCCCTGGATATCCAGGCGTCTAATTTTCACCCCCGCCCCCCCCCTTGCAGTGCAGGGAACATTTTTCCGTTACCGCATGTGCCTGTTCCCCCGCCTCAAAGGAGTTTCAGGCGGGCAAGAGCCACGTACGCACCCGTGTGGATGCGCCCCATGAGTTTTCTTTTGGTCCAATCTCCAATTTATCAAGGACTCTCTGAATCATAACCCTATTCTTCAGCATATCTACTACTCCCTCCAGCTTGGTGACATCCATGAACTTGCTGAGGGTGTACCCATCCAATCTTCCAGATCAGTGATGAAGATATTGAACAAAACTGGCCCCAGACCCAATCCCTGGGGCACTCTGCTTGATACCAGCTACCAACAAAACAACAAACCATTGATTATTACTCTTTGAGCCCAACAATCCAGCCTGTTTTCTATCCTCCCTACAGTCCATCCAACCCATACTTCCTTAGCTTATTTGCGAGAATGCTGTGGGAGAACTTATCAAAAGCCTTGCTAAAGTCAAGATATATCACATCCACTGTTCTCTGCAACCACAGAGCCAGTCATCTTGTCATAGAAGGTAATTAGGTTGGTCAAGCATAACTTGCCTTTGGTGAATCCATGCTGGCTCTTCCTAAACACCACCACCTCCTCTAAGTGGTTAGAAATGAATTTCTTGAGGACCTGTTCCATGATTTTTCCAGGAACAAAGGTGAGGTTGACCAGTCTGTAGTTTCCTGATCCTCCTTCTTTCCTTTCTTAACGTTGGGCACTATATTTGCCCTTTTTCAATCGTTTGGGACCTCTCTGAATCACCACAAGTTTTCAAAGATAATGGCCAGTGGCTCTGCGATCACATCAGCCAACTCACTCAACACCCTCTGGTGTATCGTGCATTGTCCCCATGGACCTGTACACATCCAACCTTTCTAAATAGTGCCTAACCTGTTCTTTTACCACTGTTGGCTGCTCACCTCCTCCCCAAACTGTGCTGTCAGGTGCAGTAATCTGGGAGCTGACCTTTGCCTGTGAAGACTGAGGTAAAAAAGGCATCGAGTCCTTCAGTCTCTTCTGCGTTATCAGTCACTAAATTGCCTCCGCCATTCAATACGGGACCCACACTTTCTCTGATCTTCCCCTTGTTGATGATATGCTTGTAGAAACCCTTCTTGTCACCCTTCTCTTCCCCTGCTAGCCGCAACTAGTCCCTTGCTAGCCCCGGGGGTGCTGCCACTGTGGAGGGAAGGACTGGGGCTCCCACAGTTCAGGGCAGTTCACGGCCCTCCCCAGGCCATGGGCAGGCTCCGCTGGGGAAAGAAAGAAAGAAAGAACTGAGCCCCTCGCCATAACAGTGACGCAAATTTCAATTAAAAACCCACCCTTTCGATGCAGGGGTATAGAAGCAACGCGTACAAACGCCCTTAATGTCTACGGGAGTAAATGAAACCGACCTGCCTGTGCCCTTTTGTCACACTGAGGTACCCTGAGGGGAGCCCGGCCCCAGCCTCAGCCGGCAGCCCCGGCCTCCCGCTCCCGCTCCCGGGACGGCGCCAGCCCCCGGCCGGTTGGCCAAGCCGCGGGTTTCTCGTTCCCCGGAGCAAAGCGCGGGCTGTCGGCACGTCTCACACCCGCCTGGCCGGGGTCCCGCAACGGGACGGGCAGGTGCGGGGCGCGGCGGCCTCGGGAGACCCGACTCGGGCGGTGCAGGCGCC
>NW_017729001.1:10519592-10519817 GCF_001723915.1 Gavialis gangeticus
CCGGGCCCCGCCGCGCCCATGTCGGCCCCCGCCGCCGGCTCCGACCTGAAGCGGGCCCTGGACAGCAGCCCCGAGACCACCCTGGCGGGCGAGCTGCCCGAGCCGCCGCCCGAGCCCATGCCCAAGAACTACCTGCTGCTCTCCATCTTCTCCTGCTTCTGCCCCTCCTACCCCATCAACATCGTGGCCTTCGTCTACTCCGTCATGGTGAGTCCCGGCGGCGGC
>NW_017729001.1:10519885-10530178 GCF_001723915.1 Gavialis gangeticus
GCCCCTGCCCCCGGCCCCGGCCCCGGCCTCGGCCCTGCGGGAGGAGGGATTGTCGCCCCAGCAGCAAATGTGCCCCGGCCCCAGGCACGGGGCGCGGGGGGTCTGGCGGGGGCCCCGTTTACTCGGCTTCGCCCGCGACACTGGAAGGAACCGGGTGGTCCTGGCTGCAAAATCCACCTTGAACTTCCTTTGCCTGAGGGGAGCCAGCTTGCCCTCACCAGCGCTGGTCCTGCTGCCAAGGGGCAGGAGGGCAGAGGAAGACGTGATCGCTCAGTGCCTAGGGCCAGCCCCTTGGAGGACTTTGAATGCCAGGAGAGAGACCTGGAACTGGGCTCTGGGGCCAAGGAGAGGTCTTAGGGGGAGAGTGAAAAGGATGTGTTCACACAGCCGCCCTCCTGTGAGGACAGCCGGGTTTCCCTCCCTGAAGCAAGGGAGCTTTGTCTTGCACTTGGCAGTTTCTCTGCTCCTGACAATTTCGGGGGCGAACCTGAAACATCACCTCCAACTCTTCCCCCTTGCCAGCTGCTGCATGTCAGTCTGACAAGGGGTTAGAGCAGGTGAGCACGCAGGGCTGTGCCTTTTGGACTACTAGCTGAGCCACCATTTTGCCTTAGACAACTAGGATCAAGTCTGCATCCCCAGTGTCGGGAACCAAAGAACCAAGTCGCTCTTTCTACTCAAATGCACAGAGAAGTCCCGCCTGGGATGCTCACTGCTGTGGGATGGGAGCACATGGGAGTAAAGGTTTCTGGACGCCTACCTATCCAGTTGTGTTCATGACCCACCTCGCTGTGGGCTCTTGAGTGCTTTCCAAACACTTAAAATACTTTCTCTCTTCCCTTCCCACCCTCTAGGAGAAATAGCTTCTTTTAGAGGTGTTTTAGTTTGTGTTTCCCTAGGAAAAGCTCAGGAAGGGAAAGCCAAGTTAAAAGCTGTTTCCATTAAGTTCTGAGTGGAGTTGGTCCTGCGATCCTTCATTTCCCTCGTGTGAGGGAAGCCAGCCATGGATGCAAGGCAGGTTGTCTTGCACTTACCCGTTTCCCTGCTCCTGTTCTGAAGGGGCAGGAGGGCAGAGGAAGAATTGATCTCTCAGTGACTCGGGCCAGCCCCATGGAGGACTTTGGATGTCAGGAGAGAGACCTGGAATTGGGCCGTGGGGCCAATGAGAGCATTAGGGGGAGAAAGAAAAGGAGTGTGTTCATAGCCACCTGTGCTGATAGGCAGGGGCTGCTGTTTTGTAGTATTTGGAGCACTTTGAGATATTTATGTAGCAAGTAACGATACACGAGTTTGGAGGTCACGAATGCACAAATCTCCAGGGTCAGAACTGCGCGGGGCAGGTGGGGTGCACGTTCTGGTGGAGCATGGTGAGAACTGGGTGCTTTTTGCCACTTAACATTTCAGGCATCCAGTAGCAGAATGAATCCAGGGACTGCAGACTGACTAACAATGTGAGGACAGATGTCCTGGACCGTGGGGGTTGTGACTGAGGAAACAAGTTTTTTTCTAAGAGCTCTCCTCTTCTTACCAGCATCAGCCCAGACCTGCCAAGATGGGTTTTTTGTTGTTGTTTTTTTTTATCCAGCTGTCCTTATGGCCATGGGGAACCTGGGAGATGGTGCTGCTCACACTTGACAGAAAGGAGGTGGAGATTTATAGACTTAAGAAAGTTACAAAGTGTTGTGTCCTGAATCTTGAAGTGTTTTCTTCCATCAGTCTTATTGGCAGTCCTACTAACAATTAAATTCCCTATTCAGTAAAGTACTTAAGCACTTTCCTACCTTTAATGTACATGAACAAAGTTAGACATGTGCCTAAGTACCTCAGTGGATCAGCCAAAACCATTAAGAGATAATAGTGTCTATCATAAATCAGCATTTCAACATAGTGTTCTCCTGCTAGATAAATACAAACTGAAATATTTATCAGACAAAATATGGAGAGAAAGATGAGGCAAGCCTGGCCTTTGTTAGCCTGTTATCCTAATGATAAAGGTTATAGCAATTAACTACATCTGTTAGATCAACTAATTCCATATTGCAGAAGTTTAATCTGACGTGCATTTGCATATGAAAGTGAAAACTGTGAAGCAGAATCCTGAACAGATGTGTTTTTTGCTTCACCCATTTACATTCCATAGATGTGATTTTTAGCAGTAAATACTGGCTTTTCTGACAGTCTGACGCTATTTTTTCCATAAGAATATGTAAAGCACAGATACTTTGAATTCTTTTTCAGTAACGCATGAAAATCAGTGTACTAAGTTCACTGATTCGAAACAGGCTGGTCCATACAAACTTTTGTGTAAGCAGATCCTTGCTAACCAAAGTAGCCCCATTGATTTCACCAAGACCATTTGGGTAATTACTTGTCTGGATAATGGTAGCAGAATTGGGTCTCAGTTTATTAAAACTGATATGACCCAGAATGTCAGTAAGCTACTATTGTTTAAGGACTGAAGGACTTTAAAAGATTAACCTTGCATCTTTGTCTGATAGGCTGAAAAGCTAAGTGAAAAAACTCATCAATCTATGTACTAATATAACTACACATAGACAAAATGTAATAAAACGCAGTAGTCTAAAACTAATCAGTAACCATGCTTGGACACCAACATGCATGCTTAATATGAACATTAATTCAAATAACATTTCCAAGGTGTTCCTGACGGACACATTTTGCAGAGATGCGGGGCATTGGCTGTCGTTACGTTTCCCTTTTTCTTTGTTTTTAAAAATCTCATGCTACACACCGTCTTTCTTGATTGAAGGCTGTTTGGTTTGATGGTTTCTAGCATCCTTTTCATCTGTGAATATTTTGGATACTATATCAATATAAAATAATAATTCACCATGGTGGTTTGTAAATGCCTGTTTCCTGCAATCTCAAAATTGTGTTTTCACCAAGGCCAAAGGAATTGCACAGATGTAACAGCTGAGGGCAGAAACTGGCTCATTAGTTCCCCTGGTGATCCTTTTCTCCCCTTACGGAGAGGTCTTTATCCACAGCTCAGTTTAAAATCACATGGGCTTTTATAGGCAGGCTCAAATAATTGTCTCTATGGGATATACAGAAACCATTGTGGGAAGAGCACTTCCTGAATGCTGAACACTCCTGGACAGCTTTTAACCACCCACTCCCTGAAGAGAAAAAGCTCTTTACTTCTGCATGAAAGTCCTTTGTCTCCACATCATCCTCATTCTGAACCACTCCCTTCTCACACCAATAATCTGCCCAAGTTTCTGTGAAGCAACCCTATTACCACCCCATAGACCTTCAGCACTTGTAAGTGCTTCTTCCAGAACTTGCACCCTGTTCTGCACTGGAACATTTTTTTGTTTGCACATTCACGTCTTCTGGAATCTAAATCCTTTGTTTTCCAGGATATTTTGCAAAATCCCTACAGATTTATATTCATACCCAGTAAAGTGTTGTGCGGTGTTCCTTACAGAAGGTACTTGGCTGCCGCCCAGGCTGTAGAGATAATCAGACACCTTGCTGTTACAGAGAATGCTACAGAGTTGTTGCTAGTAGAGATGGTGACATGCCCATTTCCAGTATGGGCCTGATTCTGCTCCCAGAAGAGTTAATAGCAAAACTCCCACTGACTCCAGCAGGGGCAGGCTCGGGCTCAGTCTCCATTTGTGTCACATCCTTCCAAAGTTCTTCTCAAATGCTGACAACCAAAATACTATTCACAAGAAATGCATCATCTCTTAGGCTCTAACTGACCCTGGGGATTAAATGACAGACTTGTTTTCAAGCTCCTTCTGTCTCTCATGTTGCCCTCTGTAATTTCTGCTCTGTTTCCTTTGATCTCCCTGATTTCACTCCACCTTTTCTCAAGTTTAGAGGCCTCAGGCTTAGCCATTTTAGGCCATATTTCCTTTGCTGCAGTTGGGAACAGATTCTACCTACCCACCCTTTTTTTCTCTCTTCCTTACTTCCTGCCTCTCTCATTAAGAGAGGACAAATCAGGGGCTTCTCTTTCTCTTGCTCATGGCATAAAAACCAGGGGAACAGTCAAGAAAATTGAAAGGCAGTACACTGAAAACTAATACAAGCAAAACCTTTTCTCCATGGAGCCCAGGAGGGTGATGTAGTCCTGTAGTGCTAGACATGCTTTCTTTTGCATAAGCCATCAAACTGCGGTCCAAGAGAGCTGAGGTCATTGAGGGTTCCTTGGCACTTTGCATACGGAGATCTGTTTACCCCAGTGTCCTTTCCAAAATTCTTCCTTGGATAATTATGTTCTCCCCACCTGACTTGCTCTGCTTTTCCAGTGGGATATTGAATACTTGTTTCTCTTCTGCTTCTGCTGTTCTGTTGTATGGCTTTACTATATTAACCATTTGATACACCCCACCACAGAGGCAGATCATAGTGCTCTCAAAAAAGGATTTTTCGGTATCTTTTAATACCTAAAGAAGGGGTGTTGTATTTTCAGTTAGATGTGAGCAGGCTCCTAGGGTGAAAGGCACTGCAAAAGGGCGAAGTGAATGGATGTATTGTTATCCTCTAGTATCTTCCTCAGTTTCCACTCTGTTCACTATGAGCCTGATCCTGATCCCACTGACTTCAGTTAAAAGACTTGCCATGATTTCACTGAGCTCTGGGTCAGATTCTGCTCAGACTCCAGTGTCCAAACACCTGTGTTAATTTTGTGCCTGCCCTGTTTCCACTGAAGCCTGGTAAGCTTCATATTGGCTTTACATGGAACAAGATTTGGCTCTTTCATGTATATTTCCACTTGGCATTTCTGGTTAATGCCCTTTGTTAGTTTTTGGCAATGCCCCTTCAGCCCTTTGAGTTGAGAGACCAGTGGGGCAATATGGCCACTTCCGCCTGGTTTTACTTGTTCTAGAATTCAGGGTCTGAGGTTCACAATGGCAATTCAATTCAGGCCACAACTGGCTTCATCCTGTTTGAATTTGAATGTCTGCTAGTTTTCTTGAGCAGAGGCATTACAGAAAGTCTTTGGAAGAAGTGGAAGTGCAAAATGGTGCAACATGTCCTTTGCAGCTTGTCCTTCCCTTTCTCGGTGTTCAAATGCTGTTTAAAAAGCATTTGTCCTGGTCAGCTTTAGGCATATTTGCTAATGTTTCCCTACACTTGTGTTACCTCCAGTTAGAAAGTATAGTCAGAAATAACAAAATGACTTTTAAAAAAGAGGGATATAGCTGACTGTGTGCTGGGGTGCCTACAGCCTTGTACAGGGGAACATACAGGGGACTGCTGTTACAGTAATTAAATTGAATTCAATTAATAAATAAATAACATTGATCTGCTCTTGGCTTTGGCCACCAGAGGTGTTTGTTTTCTTAAACAAAATATGCAATTCATCCCTGGAAACATACTTTTCAGGAAGCCCAGTTGCCTTACAGGACTATAAGAAGAGAAGCTCCTTTACAAGACTAGGTTGAGAATTTTGCAGCAACCTATTTTTCTTTCAGGAAATTCCCATCTGTGAAAACCAATATAGTTCACAGGAACACACGGTTGTCAGTTAAGTTTAAGGGGGAAAAATTAAAAGAAAGTCATAAAGCAGTTCAAGTAGAAGTGTCCTGCTTTAATATTTTCAGAATGGAGCATTTTGCCTTTTCATTAGAAACATGATTTTTCACTTTTGACTTGTCCAAAACTAAAGGCAAAATCCTAATGAAGCTTTCTTCCTGACCCCAAACAAACCTGGGGCAGGAATTTTGTTTTGAAAAAAATGTTGAAGTGTTTTGTTTTCATTCCAGAATGGGAGGATAGGGGGAAATTGAACTCACAGGATCTCCCACTAAATGGAAAATCCAATTCCTGCTCAGCTTTATTCCTTCTACTTGCACTAGCCCTTGCTCAAAAACAAATCACCGGCCACAATTTAAGTCAGGAAGTTACAGAAATTTATTTATTCTCCTTAACTTCATTGAGCTCAAGAAAGTTATACCAGGGATGGATTTGCCCCATGAAACCCTGGATGTTCCTTAATAAACAGAACATATACAGTGTCTAGCAAATGATACCCCTTATTACAGTCTGTTGGTCTTCCTTTGATGCTGACTGCGGCTAAACAGATCTAAGATTAAGGATCGGGTCTTTAGGGAACAAAAGCTATGCAGTAATATTTGGTGTCCTCTCAGTTTCAAATGCACTTTCATGGTCTGCATGGCCTTGGTATGTAACAACAGGAAAGCTACCTATCAAAAGTATATGATTTATATTAACTGAAATACTTTTCTGATACTGTGCCACATAAATGTATTCACAAATAAGTCTGAAGGTTGAGAGTTTGTATCAGTAAATCAAAGGTAAAAGTATTATAAAAAATGGAAGGGCATTAGAAGAATGTGAAATTCAAAGTTACAGTTAAACACAAACGTTTGAAAGTAGGTAAGTGCACAGGAGTAGCCTTCTACTACCCTAAACTGGGACCACTAGCAGCATCTTGAGAACCCCCCACCCCAAAACTCTGAGATGTTTTATCCATCCTTATTATCAGTGGCCACAAAGATGTATTTGTCTTGTGGTTACAGCAATTACAGCTTGCTTTATTAGTGTATACAGTCCACAGAAACAGATATACCAGGTGTACTGGTACTTTACAGATTCCCAGTTCTGTAGATAGGATGCTAAAGACCATCATTCCGTGCTCTTCCTTGAGAGCCTGATCCAAAGCTCACTGATGCCAGTGTAATCATTTCTAGTGTTTCTACTGTTTTTGCTGGACAGGTCCTAAATTTCATAGGTCACAACAGTAACCCAGGTATCATTAGGTACAGACTTGTGTTTCCTCAGGCCAGACCATGGAATTAGAGCACTCACTTAAACCAGCAGAGGTTAGCATGGTGCTATGCTATCAGACTTAGTACAAGAGATCTATGTGTAAAGACTTGCTGTTGTGGCAAAATATGTTTAAGGCACCGTAGGTGCACCAGGCAAACTCTGTAAATCACCCCATCAGATTTCATAAGGGTCATCATGGGTGGCAGTAGTCATTAGGAATCTCACTGGATTTCACAGTACCTCATTCAGCAATGAATCTCTCCTTTAATATACTTTTCAGTATCTCCATTTTGGGCTTATGCACTAGACCAGTGGTCTCCAAAGTGTTTTGATTGCGCACCCCTATCAGTAAAAAATTTGTGACCACGCACCCCCAATATATATATATTTATAGAAATAGAAATAGACGTTCTAATATTTTCTTCCTGCACCCCAATGGATCGTCTTGCACACCCCACTTTGGAGACCACTGCACTAGACCATACTAAGGTCTTTCAAATAAATCTCCATCTGAAGTCTCCCAAATGAGGCATTTTGTAAATAGGACACAGCACAGAGCAGTGAAAGAATTTTCAAACTGTAAAAAACAACTGCTTGATTTCCTTTGTCACACTGCTTTCTTTAAGACAATTTGCCAGGAAAACCTCAAATTAAGTGAAAAATATTGGCTGCTGGCCACAAAATGCATATGAGGATGGAGCACTTTTGTTGACTGTTCTACTCTGTAGAGAGGGTAGAATTGGACTTTTAGCATGAAAAAAAGGGCAAAACTGGGCCTTTAAACTCAACTGTATATGTTATTATCACCCGTGTTAATTTTCTTCCTGCTGTCCATAGCCTGAGTTCTCTCACTTGCCTTGAATTAGCTATAATTGTCTGTTGTACAAAGCAACCCACAGCTAAATACTTTAATAATAGTATAAGCTGCTGCCTCCTGAATTAATTTTTTAAAGAAAATCTATATTACTTAGCCCACAGATTGGTTTATTTGACCATTTCTTTCAATGTCTTGGGTAAGCCCTACATGTTCCATACGTCTTGAATGTCAGTAAATAATAAAACAATCAAGTTGTGACTAATTTGGTTGCTCCAGGAAATACAGCAGGTAATCCCATTTTTTGATCTGACAAAGAAATCTGGACCTGTTCCCATGCCACCGTGCTCCCCTAAATTTTTAAACTAATCCTTCCAATGGATGAATTTTAAGAATAGTTACCAAATGCCATTTGCCTCACATAAATCGGAATATATAGGGGTTGTCCATATCAGAGTGCTTGTAAAAGATACAATCTAGTACAAAGAAGTTTTAACTCAGAGAATGCCTATGGACTATTTTCTAGAGATGGCTCAGACTTAGGTGTTCACAATGACCCCTTCTGGTCTTATAGTTTATGACTCTTACTATAGAATAGTTGCTATATATAGTATGTAAGCATATACTTGAAGATATGCACTCATACAAATGCCAGATTAATTTTAGGGTGCTGTTCTCAGAACACTGTGTATGCTGCACACCTACACATTTATATTATAATTATAATTAATAATATAAAATGCTTTACAAAAATCTAAATAGGCAAAGTCCCTGCCCAGTGATTGTTCATACAGTAAGTGTCTTTACTTTGTTTTTTTCATTAACAAGGAACTAATAATCAAGTCTTCAAAATTTGGTTTTGAAAAATAAACACTGGAAAAAAATGGGAAATGAACTAGGTCCATTTACAGACCTTGCAGTGACATTCATCTCGCTTGCTCATATGCTTACTTACAGCACATATATTCTTCATGCTCCTGGTTTTCTGTTCTTGGCTTTTATAAGGTAAGTTGCTTTGTGTCTTTTATAAGGTAAGTTGTTTTGTGAAGGGGATCACCCTGCCTGACAGGATGCAGGACTACCAAGGTAAGGGTGATCATATGCCTATAATTGGCGAAGATCTTGTGAGAGAATAGCTTGAGGGGCTAGACATCCACAACTCAGCTGGCCCAGACAGAATGCACCCAAGAGTGCTAAAAGAGTTGGCTGACATCATAACATGACCAGTGGCGAGGATATTTCAGAACTTGTGGTGCTTGAGAGAGGTTCCTGAAGATTGGAAGAGGACCAATGTGGTGCCTCTCTTCAGGAAAGGAAGGAAGGAAGATCCAGGGAACTATAGGCCAATCAGTTTGACCTCAGTCCCTGGAAAGATCTTAGAAAAAATGATCAAAGAAACCATCAACAACAGGCTAACAGAAGGCAGCATTCTGAGAGATAGCAAACATGGCTTTGTTGTGGGTAGGTCTTGCCTGACCAACCTCATTTCCTTCTGACCAGGTAATGCATCACCTGGACAAAGGAAAAGAGGTTGATGTCATATATTGAGATTTCGAAAAAGCCTTTGACTTGGTCTCCCATGATGTCCTCATAGTAAAATTGGGGAACTGCAGCATCGACAACCTTACAGTCTGATGGCTAGGGAACTGGCTCCATGGTCAGACCCAGAGAGTGATAGTCAATGGAACCGAGTCAACATGGTGCATGGTCACCAGTGGCATCCCCTAGTGCTCAGTACTTGGATCAATACTTTTTAATATATTAATAAATTATCTGGATTTGGGTATCAGAAGCAAACTGGCTAAGTTCTCAGACAACACCAAATTATGGGGAAGTACGGTCACTCTAGAGGATAGGCTGGCAATTCAGGCCAACCTGGACAGGCTCACAAGGTGGGCAGATCAAAACATGATGACATTCAACATAGAGAAATGCAAGGTGCTGCACCTCAGAAGAAAAAACCCACATCATATTTATAGGCTCAACAGTGCTACACTCACTAGCACTGCAACCAAAAGAGACTTGGGGGTCATGATTGACCATAAGATGAACATGAGCTACCAATGTGATGCTGCAACCGGCAAAGCAAATAAAACTGGCTTGCATCTACTGATGCATCTCAAGCAAGACCCAAGAAGTCATCCTCCCACTTTACTTAGCATTTGTGAAGCCACAGCTGGAGTACTGCATCCAATTCTGTGCCCAACACTTTAGAAAGGAGTTGGAGAAGCTTGAGAGAGTCCAGAGGAGAGCCATGCACATGATTAGAGGTCAAGGGAACAGGCCTTATGAGGAGAGGCTGGGAGGCATGGGACTCTTCAGCCTGGAGAAGTGAAGGCTCACGGGTGACTTGGTGGCAGCCTATAAGTATATAAGAGATGTGCATCAGGAACTGGGGGAACATCTGTTGACCAGGGCATTCTGAGGGAAAACAAGGTTGAATGGTCACAAACTGCTGGAAGACCATTTAACACTGGACATAAGGAAAAACTTCTTTACCATCTGAGTCTCCAGAGTCTGGAATAGATTCTTCCCAGAAGTGGTGCAAGCACCTATTCTGGATACCTTAAGAAACACTTGGATGCTTATCTTGTTGGGATGATCTGACCCCAGCTGACTTCCTGCCCCTTGGGCAGGGGGCTGGACCCAATGATCTCACAAGGTCCCTTCCAGCCCTAATGTCTATGAAATCTATTAAATCTATGTGT
>NW_017729001.1:10530705-10537903 GCF_001723915.1 Gavialis gangeticus
TCAAGCAAGACCCAAGAAGTCATCCTCCCACTTTACTTAGCATTTGTGAAGCCACAGCTGGAGTACTGCATCCAATTCTGTGCCCAACACTTTAGAAAGGAGTTGGAGAAGCTTGAGAGAGTCCAGAGGAGAGCCATGCACATGATTAGAGGTCAAGGGAACAGGCCTTATGAGGAGAGGCTGGGAGGCATGGGACTCTTCAGCCTGGAGAAGTGAAGGCTCACGGGTGACTTGGTGGCAGCCTATAAGTATATAAGAGATGTGCATCAGGAACTGGGGGAACATCTGTTGACCAGGGCATTCTGAGGGAAAACAAGGTTGAATGGTCACAAACTGCTGGAAGACCATTTAACACTGGACATAAGGAAAAACTTCTTTACCATCTGAGTCTCCAGAGTCTGGAATAGATTCTTCCCAGAAGTGGTGCAAGCACCTATTCTGGATACCTTAAGAAACACTTGGATGCTTATCTTGTTGGGATGATCTGACCCCAGCTGACTTCCTGCCCCTTGGGCAGGGGGCTGGACCCAATGATCTCACAAGGTCCCTTCCAGCCCTAATGTCTATGAAATCTATTAAATCTATGTGTGCATGCATGGGTGACTGGTGCCACCTTAGTCAGGGTGTCCCCTGCAGCCAATCTCACCCACCGGGGTGGGGGAGTCCCCCCACAGCCAAGCGTGCCAACCTGGAAACGTCCGCAGCACTCCCACAAGTGGCCGCAGTGCTTCATCTGGCACTCTCACTCCCTGGCCAGTGCTCACACGGGTGGCACCAGTGCTCCCATCTGCCCGTCACCTAAGCGGGGAGTGTGGCCTGTCAGGGAGTGCACCACCACTCTCAGGGGGTGCACATGGACCCTTGTCCACCCCCTACACATCGCCACTATGTGCATGCATGTGCGTATGGTTGCACACAGTGTAGGAATGAGGATGCAAACAATAAATGAGGGGGGTTGGTTTTCTTTTAGCTTTTGTATTTATTTTGTTGCTAATGAAGCAATTCAATTTCTGCTCCACTGAATGAAATCAGAATTGACATAAAGCTGGAAAAAAAAATTCTAGGAAGATGCAAGTCACTAGCTCACAGCAATGAGTGTGATTAGAGTTGAATTGACACTCTTCCTGTTTATAACTATAGTAGGACTACTTGTATAAGCAGCATGAGAAACATCTGTAGAATCATGACCTGAAGTAGCAAAGAGTGAGTCCTGAAAATGAGTTAACATAGAAGTTGTAAATCATACTCCTTAGTAACTTAACCCTTAGTATAAGTATATATTTATAAAGTAAAGGTCTGTTTTCTGGAGTCTTTTGTGTGTTGCAAAATTGCAGGAAATTAAATTACTGGTGAAACCAATTGAAATGGGGTATATTTTTGTTTACCAATAGTCACAAACTCTCTGTTTCTGTTCTGCAGGCTTTAAATAGTTATAATCAAGGAGACATAGATGGATCAAAAAGACTAGGTCGCAATGCACTGTGGGTTGCTGTTGCATCAATTATCATTGGCCTTGTGATCATTGGAATCTTTTGTGTAGTTCATTTCACAACGGTAAGTAAAATGTGATCAATTCCATGCCAAGTAGTTTTTGCTTGAACAAGGGGCTTCATTATTACAGAGAAACGATTATCATATTTGCTTAATGTTAAAATTCAAGGATTCACTCTCATATCCTACAAGAGCAAACTTTATACTATTTTGTTGGTAGATGTGAAGGAAGTATTGTTATCTGTGGATTACAACAGAGGACTGGGTATTAGGAACATGGAGTTTTCTATTGACCTTTTCAACACGGTTACTGTTTAGTCTTGGGAAAGTCATTTACACTCCCTTTATCTGTTTCCCACTCTGTAAAATGAAATGCATGGAGATTCTTAGGTGTAAGGCACTGCCACATATAAATGCCAAATCTTAGTATGACAGTAAGACCAGTGTCTCTTTTCTAGTAACAGGAAATTCATGCAAATATCATTAATTATTTTATATTAATTAATAATAAGCATGCCAAAAGGCAACTACAACTTTGTCCAATTTATTATTTATACTAGAACCATTTTACATTGCTCTTGTAATATGAAGGAACCTTAAACTGTGTCTAAATGATGTATATATACTGATTTAAAGCCCCTTTATTTGCCAAATGGTGAAACATAGTAATTGAGAATCAGGCTTGTAATTTGTTTTATTTGACTTCTTATGCACATTCATCTGGTGTTTGTCCCCACCTGTCCACGGCTACATTTGTGCCTTTTTTCTGAGCGCTGACAGTTAATTGGGAACGGAGTAGTCTGTACCTTCAAGTGTACATCCTCATGTTTATCTTGTAGCACTGATTTCCATTTTCTGCCCTGTTCCCTGATTGCCAGGCATTGTTAGGTCCCTCTGCATGTACCCCCCAAGTCTTTTCTGGTTCTGATTAGCATAGATGTTTTGGTCAATTGCCATTTTTCCAGCCTCTGTTCACCTCCTCTTCGGATCACTAGTAATGACAGTTTTATTATAGATGTATGGGATGGCCCATATGGATCTTCTTTAAATGATGAAAAATTGACTCTTTATTCCTCCACTTTGCTTTTTGTCCTTCAGCCAGTTTCTAATCCATGACAGAACTTTCCCTCTTCCCCCTTGACTACTAGGGCTTCTCACACTGAATATAACTTGAAAATTAACATAGCCCATGATAAAGTATAACATCTTGTCCTGCTTTATCCACTGGCTGACTCCCTTGAAGAATTCCAACATGCTGCTCCTTTATAGAAGCCAGGCTGATTTGTCCAACTTGACTTGTCCAGGCTGATTTGTCAGCTTAAATGCTCTGTGGGCACATTTACACAAGACACTACATCGCCATAGCAATGAGCTACAGCAACATAACTCATCACTACAGCGATGTAGTATTGGTGGGCACAAACCATGATACCAACGCTACATAACATCTAAAAATAACTGTGCGCTACCAGAACTGTGCAGTCGGGTGGGTACCAGGGGCCCTTGGAATTCTGTGCTTGGGGCTGGTCACATCTGTGCATGAGCTCAAATATTGGACGTAGCTGGGAAGAATAAGAGCACATGGCCGGGTGTGGTAGCCGCTTATGCACCAAAAGAAGTGCCAAGAGATTGCTTTGATGCAGACTGCAGATAGATCATGGGGACTGGTTGTTTCAGGTAAAAAACTAGAAGAGCTCTTCATATTTCAGGGAGTTCCTACCCTCTGAGGAACCCTTCTCCCTACATAGTTTTATTCAGTGCTGCAAGTGAATTTGGATGCACCAACAAGACAGGTACAGCTGGGAGGCCGGCCTTCAAATATGGAGGGCAATGTCTAGTGACTCTCTTCTTAGTAGGGATTTGCCCAGTGGCAGATCCTGAGCCAAATTCTGGCTGTGAGCAAGTGTCACAGAGCACAATTTGGCCTCCTTTCTGTAAGGGTTGGATGTTCTCTTATGGAGAACAGTTAAAAACACATATGTCAAGTGGGGGGGGAAGGGGGTGACAGCTGCCAAAGAAGATGGGAAAGAGCCTGCTTAAACATAGTAATGTCTGCTAGGACACTGCAATGTTTAATGTTATGGGATGCTGAAGCATGCTATAATTTGGCACTGCTGTGTTTCAACTGCTGTACCACAAACTGGCTGTGGGGTCAGTTCAGGTATACAGTACTAATAAGCCTCAAAGACAGAAAAAGTTAAGTGAACCTAGTGTTTAGTTTCACCTTTAAATTTGGTCTGAAATGTTGTTTATAAAATAAACACACAGAGTAGTTAGAGCTCAGATGTTAGAAGAGTGGATGTGTTGACAGGCTGAGCAGCAGTAGCCTTGGAGAAAGAGCATCATGTTTAGAATCCATGATAAATGGATAATTTCAACACAGTATGGATTTGGGCCCTTAATTCCATTGGGAAAATTCTGTTGAGAATTAAAGATCTCATTTGACCCATTCCATGTATGTTCTAAATTATTAGAGCTATATTGAAATCAATGGAACCATACCAGCAAATATTTTATTGAAAAAGGAAAAAAATGCACATTTTTCCACAGTTAAACTGATTGGTTTCTAGGGGGTGAGTGGAATATTTTCAGTTTTGTTTGTATAATTTTTATACAGTATAAAGGATGATCTTGCCTTGAGCAAGGAGGACTAGATGACTTTTACCTCCTTTCCAGCCCTATTTTTCTACGATTCTCTGATATCAGTGCCCACGTTCCTGAAATTTCCTGTTGCAGAGATGCAAGTGTTTTCATGTTGTTCTTATTTCTGTTGAATATTTTGTCCTTTAAATATAGAAAAGATTAAAATAAAGGAAAATGGAAAAACAGGAGCAAATCCAACTCAGGAGCCAGATTTGTAGATGATGGAAATTAACCTTTGGCAAGTGCATGAAAATTGGTGTAACTTACATGCCAAAAGTACAGAAGAGAGTTGGAGCTGGAAAAAGCAAATAGAGGTTTCCTTTACACTTGGAAGTGGACCGAGTTAAGCAGAAGCAGGCCAAGCCAATGCTGACTCAAAAATGCAGTTAAGTGCAACCTAGTATATGCACCACTTTGGCTAACTATGCAAAGGGAAGACGTGTTTACTCCGTTCATGGAAACCTTGGCATGCCCTTGTCTATGTTTACAAGTCACTGCTGGTTGAGCTCCACAAATTGCTGAATTCCCAAATGTTGATGAGGTCCAAGAGGAAGGTGAAAGGTAAAGAAGGCCGTTCTTTACACATGCTATAACTTTTACCCTATCCTTTCAGCTTCCTTTTCGGCTACACCCTGCCAGACCCTCTGGTGGTATGTAATTTACACTTGCACTGCCTTGCTAAACTGTAACTTAAGACACCACGTACGTCACTGTGGAGCTTAGCCCCAAGTGCAAACTAAAAGACATTTTATCTGTTGAGGCCTAAGGGGAAAAAGCTGTTTTTGCCCTGCAAGAACAAACCTCCTTAAAGCTTGAAACAGAGCTGGGAATTGTAGACCTTGCTGTGCATTGAGCCCTAACTCTGTCTCCGGCTTGATCGGAGTAAACAGCATGAATTCCCCTGCCTTCTGCTGAACAAAAACACTGGCCTGATCTTTCCAGGCCTGCTCTAGTGCTCACTGAAGCCAGTGGCACTGCTTCCATTGACTTCACTGGGTACTGGCTCAGACTTCACATGTCTTGCTAGTGTAGTCTAACACTGCTATAGTGAATGGGTTAGTTCCAACCCTGCATTTTTGGAGGAGAGGATCTTAAAATTCTATCATGCTGACAAGGGCAGGGTCTGTGCAGTGAGAGATTTCATCTCAGTCCCGCTAGCTGCAAGAAGAAAACGGAACTCTTGGTTCATGTTTCATTAATTGAACAAAGAGGAGTCCAGCCTTCCAACTTTTTTCCCTTAAAAGTGTGTTTATTTATCGTATTTACCACTGCACTCCAGAGGGAGCTGCACTCCCCAGTCCCTGGGCTGGATGTGCTCCAAATCCCATCAGTAGTGCAGGATTCTGTGCAGCTTTCCATTCTCCTTATTTTTTAAATCCATTTTGGTTGACTCTAATGTGTGTGTGGGTGGTGATGAGGGTGCTGCTGGAAGTGAAGTTAAAGGTCAGATCAATTTTTCTTTCCCATTAAGCATATGGGAAACATATCAGCTAAAGACCATTTTTCTGGTACAAGTCTCAGATGGGATTCAGTAGTCAAAGCAAGCTGGAATGAGTTAAATAGAAATGTGGGGAATGGCTAAGAGCTGACAGAGCAAAGTAAAAACACTAGCTTTTCTGCGCAGCTTTCAACTCCAAAATACAGACAGGATAAGTATGAGAAGAGGTGGCCAAAATACCAGAGGAAAGGGATGCAAGTGGCTCCTACCAATGAACAAGTGCCCAGAGCTGTTTTCATTCACATCAGCAGCTCACCCTCTTAGCTTATCATAAACCTAGATGCCAAAGGTAGGGTCAGGTTTCCAGCTGGTAGATGTACACATGAGAGGGGTGGTTTGTATTCAGCTACTTTAGAATTTCATCCACACTGTTAGGATATTTTAATACTAGTTTAGAGGAGCATAAACTTTTGACTCCCTCTTTAATCTCAGTTTAAATCAAACCTCAGGCAAATCGCAGAGATTTCAAAAAGTAACCCTAGGCAGTGGCCCTCAGGGAAAAGGTGGGAAATGTCAGTTTACAAAGAATCAGAAATGCTAGTCCTCACTTGTTCACACTCCCAGGGATTTCAGTAATCTGTGGGCATTGTCAGCATTTATACACATACTCTGGGAGGTGGGGAGAGGGTGGGTGCGTGCTTTAGAGAGGCTTCAAGAGCCGCTCTAATTGCAATGCCCAGTATCATGTGTATCAGTGTCCCCACACTGAAAAATGGCAGTGGGGGTGATTAAACTAAAGCTCATTGAATGAGCTTTAGTTAAAGCACCCCTGCTGCCATTTTTCAATGTGGGGACACTGATACATGGGACGGTGGAGTCTGCTAGAGCACAGTAATTACCATGCTCCAGCAGACTTGATTAATTGAGCCTGCTCCTACATGTTTCAGTTACAGAGCAGCCTTGCTGCATGTGTATGCATGTGTATGCCATTTGATTCTGTGTGGTATAATCCCCACAGGGAGGTTTGAGGGCAAGCATATATATACTGTGCTAGGGGCAGATGCACACTCATTTTTCTTATTAATTTAAAAATATCTATTTCAAAGGAAAAAATGTATGAGAATACTTTCAGCTTCTCTACCATCATTTACCTGAGAGCTCAAGGCCCTTTACAATCACTAGCATATTAAGCCTTGTAATGATCCTGTGAGTCATGAAGGTATAGTATTCTTCATTTAACACAGGAAAAACTGAGGGTGGAGAGAGAATGTGAATTGTCCGCAGTATATCTGGAAGAGTCGGGATCAGCGGCCAGATCTTTTCACTCCCCGCTTCTGTCTTCAGACTGCTTGACTCAGCTTCCTTTGATATCAGAAGTGTCATTTTGATTAGAGCTGTCAATTAATCACAGTTAATGTGAGCAATTAATGTGTTCATTGATTCTTGCATTAATTTTTTTAATGCATTAATCGCGCATGTGGCTTTGGAGCCCTCACCCAGGCTCCACTCTGATGCCATCACCACCACCTCTGGGCCGCCCAGCAGGGCAGCAGTGGCAGTGCAGAGGATCCACAGGACAGCCTGGGCATAGGGCCTGGGCTATTACAGCGGGGGGGGGGGGGGGGG
>NW_017729001.1:10542903-10543689 GCF_001723915.1 Gavialis gangeticus
GAGCAGCCACACCCTGCACGTGGCCAAGAATGCAGCCTAGCAGCCTGTAGAGCAGTGCCCTGCTGGTAAGTCTGTGGAGGGAAAGGGCCTGGGGGAGGGAAGGGGCAGGGGGCGCAGATCAAGGCCCCCACAGTGAGGGAGGGAGTGGGGCAGGGGCAGGTGCTGAGGTGAATGGGGCCCCAGGGCTGAGGCAGGTCATGGGACGGAGCCACAGGCAGCTCATCCAGAGGCACAGGGGTGGGGGATGCAGCTTCCCACTGCTGCGTGTACCCTTACTAGAGGCATGGAGTCATGTGCCCACCTGGATTTGTGGGCAGAGGTGGGCTGTCCTCTGTGGGCTGGGACTCTGTGCCCTGCTGACTGTGCCTCAGGAGCCACATGATGCCATGTTGTGCCTCCCACAGCCGGGCGGGCAGGAGACACGCAGCGCAGCCAGCACACAGCTCCCGGGGCAAAGACAGCAGGGCACAGAGCCCCAGCCCACAGTGGGCAGTCCACCTCAACCCCACACACAAATCTGGGGGGTACGTGCCCCGCCATGCCTTCTCTGGGGGTGCGCACATACCCCTGCACCCCTGGATAAACTGCCCATGGTGGGGAGCCCTGCCCCTGGATAAGCCGCCCACAGCTCCGTCCCACAACCCACCCTGGCCCCATTCACCCCATTCACCCCAGCCCCTACCCTTGTCCCACTCCCTCCCTCACCATGGGGGCCTTGATCTGCCCCTCCCCTCCCCTCCTCTTCCCTCCCCCATGCCCCTTTCCTCCACAGACTTACCTGCTGGG
>NW_017729001.1:10543700-10553327 GCF_001723915.1 Gavialis gangeticus
CGCCCCTTTCCTCCCCAGACTCACCTGCTGGGGGGTGTGTGTGTGTGTGTGTGTGTGTGTGTGTGTGTGTGTGTGTGTGTAGCTGAAGTACCCATAAAGCATTGCTGTCTGGCTGTCTGGCTGGTTCTTGCACTTTAAGGAGCCAGAGTTCCTGTTGTCCGTATGGAAATGTTGAACAACCCTTTAGCAATCATCAGACCATTTCCTGGCACTCAGGAGTTCATAGCCTGCATTGATTTAGGTAATTCAGATTAAAAATGCAGTCCTGACTGACAGTTGACTGGTGCCAATAGAAACTTAATGCTTTGATTCAAAAGCTTATTGACCCACTAATCCAGTGGGATGTTTGTTTAATAGGAACAAGCACCATTAATACTGCATCCATTAGGCCTGTAGAATGAATAATTTAAACTCAGTCAAACTCCACTGTTCCCCCCTCACTTAAAAATACATATTTTTGTGCCATTTCAGAATGTTATCTGAAGACCAGGACTAAGCATGAAGAATACTATCCTCTAAACCTCTGGGAATGAAAAGTGTGAAGAAGAAGAAGAAAAATCCTTCATTCCAGACTTAGATTTTACCCTACAAGTCTCTCTCTAGAGGCAAGTTGCTGGTGGATGAGCTAATAGTCCAAAATTAGTGAATGAAAGTGGTGTGTCCACATGTGCAATGTATTTATTGACAAAAGAATTTCAGTCTAAATCAACACACACCCTCCTGTTCTAGTGTCCAATGAGTACTTGGCCTTTAACGACTGACTTCCCCTTCTCTTTTATTTAGAATGTATCCTGGATCCATGGATGTTTGCCGGCTGAACTTAGTGAAACAAAGCCAACTTGTCTATGCTGTTTACAGTTTGTGATTTAGGGCCTAGTCCAAAGCCCACTGAAGGTAGTAGAAAGATCCCCATTGACTTTAGCAGGCTTTGGATTAGGCCCTTAAAGATTTGTATTATATTTTAAAACTGTCTCAGTGTATAGTAATCATAATAATAATGCATTTATGATAATTTTTACATGCCACAAATTCACCCTGAAACTGCAGCTATTTCCTTCTGAGATCCTGAGCTTTACACTCTTTCACTTTGGATTTTTCACTATCCAAAGGCTGATGTCAATCACTTGAATATTAAGGAATCTCTTGTTCCATGCAACAAATCTCAAAGTATTCTCCAAACGATCTTTCTGTTGTCCTCCACTGCTCAACCACCTCCCATTGGCCTCCGTCTGGCATCAAACTTGCACTGAGCTCATTTTCATCTTTAAATTTGTCCAGTCTGTGTATATAAGATCATTTTCTCTTCTTTTCTTTTGTCAAATGACCTGTATTTTAGTAATATGCTTCTCCATCCATTTTTACAGTGCCTCTAGCAAATTAGTTTGTTTCCTTGTACCTCACCTTGATAACTGTTTTTTGTTTCATTCACTATCTTGTCCTCCCATGAACAAAGAGGTGAATCCTACCACCCTTACTGATGTTGCAGACTTTCTTACTAATAACCCAATGACTGCTGAGTGCAAAACTGCCCAACATACATAAGGGAACAGAATCTGCCTCATAGCTAATACAATTTCCTGGCATTTTATCAAAGCACAGAATTATAGTTACATTTTCTGGATTGAAAACTTGTTGAAATAACAAATATGTTCTGTAACCAATACATTCTGTGCCCAAGATTAACATGATGGGCCAGATACTCCATTGATGTAGGCCATTGTGATTCCATAGACTTTTCATTATTATTACAACTTCAGTTTGCCTTGCATTTACACTGTTATAAATCAGGAATGACTGCACTGAAGTTAGTTGAATTCTTCTGACTTTACAGGCCTACTTGTGGGGGAGAATTGTGCTTGCAATGAGTGCAAATATAGTATCATGAGAATAATCTTCTGAAACCTATACCTGTCAAAGTATATACACCTGGTAACAGAGTGTATATGCCAACAGAGCTGCGGTTTGTTCATTTCTCCCAAATTGTGTTTTTCACTGAAGTCAGTAATACAAACTGTTCTTAAATGATGTTCTTTCAAATCTTTTTTGAGTCCAGGAAAAACAATTACTTTATTATTTACACTAGTAAATTTTCTCCAGCTGGGAGTTTTGCCGCTGACTTCAGTAAGACCAGGAGCTGGCCCATTCTGTGCACTTCCTAATGATGTTTGGACACTGGTTAATTGGTCTCAAATGTCTTGTGGGACTTTTTGTAGCTTGCATTATATCAGATGTAATAAAACTGTCATGGAGAGGCAAAATAAAATTGGTTTTCATTAATGTTCATTCAGGTGTGTGGGAAGTGACTTTCTAACATTTTAAGTCTCTCCTATTTTAGTGATTAATTTATTTTTCCAAGTCTATTTTAGAAAAATTCAAATTTCAGTAGAAAGGGAATGGAACCAAGAAGGAAGTATTACCTGGCCTTGTCAGTAGCACACAAGTGATGCAGTGAGGAGAGCATTTAGTATTCTATTTTGACTGAAGATATAAGTTTTAATCAGTATAAAATAATGTAGTAAAATAGCAAAGCCAAAATTGACCAGAAAAGACTAAACTCTGTTTTGACAAACTAGTTTAAGTTCAGGGGAAGTGCTGACTTGAGCCAAATTACTCTGGTCTAGGGTAAGTGAGAGAATTCCTACCTTAGTTGCTTGTTCTTCCAAATTAGCCAAAAGTCTCACACAATGGCAAGACTGAAAGACAGAAATATGTATTTTAAAAACCTTGGGTCAGATCTTTTTCATTCTCAATGGTGTAAACCTTAAATAATTCCATTGGCTTAAATGGCATTGCAGTTCATTTCTCCAGTCTAACTTATACCAGCCAATGAAAATTAATATGTTCAGAAGTTTTACTGGCTGGCTGATCACAGTTGTTTTGCTAGCAGGCAGGAATGATCAGGCAGCAGTACTGGTGAACATGTCCAGGGAAATTAAATAATAAGATAGCTGCAGGAAGTCCCTGCAGAGGCAAGAGTACAGTCTCATTTGAACTGGTAAGCCAAAGTAAAGTCCATTAGGACTTGTAGTTGTATAATGGAAATCAGAATCTGATCCTGTATTAGAACTTCCTACAACATATGAAAATCCAGTATAGTGAATAATCTGAACTTCTGCTCTTGGCAGTGTAAGGACTTGTGGGTCAGATCTTCAAAAGTATTTAGACGCCTGGGGCGCATTCAGACAAGCAAGCACATGCCTGCATCAAAATAGTTTGAGATGCCACAAGAGGCATGCTGGGAATGAAAAAATTATCCCCACACTGCATATTTGCAGCATGGACTCTAATTTTGATACGGGGAAATCCTGGTATCAAAGAAAACCTGCTGAAGAAAAGCGGCGCAGGGCATGCTCCTGGAGCCTGCCCTAAGGCAACCAGAGGCTGAGTCCTTCAGAAAGATGTGTCCCCTGCCTGCCCCCTCACACAGCACACAGCCCCCACCCCCACAGCAGCAGCCATCCCGGTGCTCCTATCTCACTACTGGCAGAGCACCCCCATGGCGCACCAAGGCCCCAGCTGCCTAAGACCAGGCACCACATGTGCCACATGGCACCGTGCTGGTCTGGCCCACTAACGCGCACTCTCAGGCAAAACCAGGCTGCTTTTGCTGTCACCCGGGGTTCCAGCACTGCATGCAGGGGCCATGTACCCTTGGGCCAGGCCAGATCCTGCCTGCATGGACCCAGCCCGGCCCGGGGGCACGCGGAGTACTTGGAGGCAGTCCAAGAGTACACAGCCCCTGTGTGCTGTGCCAGGACTCCGGGTGACAGCCTGAGTGATCCAATTTTGCCTGACGGCATGTGCTAGCAGGCCGGGATGGTGCAGTGCCACATGGCACAAGTCATGCCAGGTCCCAGGCAGCTGGGGCTGCATCACATCACACCGCACCGCAGGGGGGCTCTACCAGTAGCGGGCTATGTACACCGGGATGGCCACTGCTGTTGCTGCAGTGGGGGCTGTACACTGTGTGGGGAGGTGGGCAGGGGGGCAGGGGACCGACCTACCCCTTCCAAACAGTCCCCTCCCACTCACACAGTCCCCCCCACACTCACACACACAATCCCCACACCCACACAGTCCCTCCCACACCCACACAGTTCCCCCACACCCACAAACCACCCCCACAACTCCCCATCCAAATACCCAGCCACAAACCACATATCCACAAACCCCACACCCCCAAAGCCCTACACAAACTCCATACCCCCCTAACAAACCCTACAACCACCCCTACACCCACCCACAAATCCCATCTCCCACACACCCCTTCCCTCTAAACCCAACATCCTCCCCATACATCTCACACCCTGCATGCCCAGCTGCCAAATGGGATGGGACAGGACCTGTTGGTGGGAGCCGCACTGCAACCCTGCCCTGTGCCCACACCAGTGCTGGGATATACGGCCCCAGCCTGGGGGGCTCCTAGTCCCAGAAACCACTTGGGAGTGTGATCGACTGGGGGGAGTGGGGGAGGTGGCAGCAGGGGTGTGTGAGAGAGAGAGAGATGGGGTTCAAAGGTAGGGGAATGCTTTGGTTAGGAGAGGCCACCAGAGCCAGTCTTAGAGACCCCCTGCCCCCTAAAGCCACCTGTGCAGGGGGAGACCAGCCTGGATGGGAAGGGGCTTGTCCAGCCCAGTTCCTGAGCCCTTGTTGCGGGTTTCCCAGGAACAGCATGGGGCTTGCTGGGGCCTGGGCACAGGTACAGGGCAGAAGAGTAAGGGCTGGCACTGCTCAGAGCCACAAAGCAGTGGGTGGAACAGCTGCAGCTGGACTCATGTCCTGGTTCTGGGCCAGAGCTGCAGCTGGGAGAGAGCTAGGAGGGGCAGACAGGGGCTGAGGGTTGGGAGTAAGGGGCAAGGGCAGGGGCAGGGCACTGGCATATCAGTGCTGCTCAGTGCCCCACATCCTGGTGAGCAAAGGGGGCAGGGGCAGCTCTGATTTGTCTATGATAAAACACAAGCAAATGCCAAAGTGTATAGGTATTTAGAATTCATTTTATTATGATGATAGAGGCACTGGTAGGCTTCTAAATTGCTTTAAAATTGTAAATATATCAATAAAACATTGCCCAACTGATCTCTCTATATATAGGAGCATTTCATTTTAATAGTGGAAGAACACAGATTTGGGGTATTTTAATGAGGTAATTTGCGTTTCTTATCAGATAATTTGCAGTTTTTAAACAGGGAGCACCAGGATCTCTGCTGGCGATGCAAGTGGCAAGACCCAAACAAAGAAGCCTGCCCAGGGCCAGCACCAGGGACCCAGCTGGAGGGCAGACTAGGTGGCTGACCTGGCCATTTCGGGCCAAGAGGACACGCTTTGATAATTCAAAGTGGGCCACCGCAATAAGCATATCTTCTGGGCCACAACTGTCCAGATGGCAGAGCGGGAGCACCAGAAGATATGACAGCAGCGCCACCTGAAAGCCAACTGTGCAGCCATGGCCCACTGACAGCTGGCCCAGAGGTGCAGGAGGCTAAGCAGTGCCTATACCACAGCCAAGGCAGCCGTGCAGTCCTCATCCAGGTCTGGCAGGCACGCAGTTGTAGGGCTGCAGGTCCAAGACGGCAGATGCTGTTGCAGATGGCAGGTCACAGCCAGGCAGCAGCCCCCGCTGCCAGACTGCTGCAAGCTGTTCTAGGTTAGGGCTGCTTCAACAGTCCAGCTGGCACAAGAGGCTAGTGTGCCCAGATACCAACTGGCCAGGCCTCAGAAGCTCCTGAGGGCAAGTAGCCCTGAGCTGTTCACCAGGGCAGCTTTTTATACTGCTGGGGCCAGCACAGGTGCTGGCACCAGCGTCTAGGTCCCCCTGGCTGAAGATCCAGGAGGAGCTGGGCAGGGTCAGTTTGCCCCAAGCAGCACAATTTGCCCCCACCAATGTGCATGTTTAGGCATGTGTGCTGAGGCACAAATCTCTGGCACAAATTTGTTCTGCTGCTATTTGAGCTGGCACGTGCCTGCATGTGTGGATGTGTCCCTTAAAGTGTAGCGATGTGTCTAAGGGGATTTTCAAAGTGCTTAATCCAAACTGAAATCAAAGGGAGTTAGATACATAACTTACTTAGGTGCTTTTGAAAGTCCTACTATGTACCTATCTGCATCTGTAGGCATTTTAGTGCCTTTGAAATCTGGCATTAATTTAACTGAAAATTGCATCTTCCTTTCTTCATTGGTTTTGAAGATAAATGTTGCTGATTTAAAGCATTATTGAGTTGTATAAAAATAGACTTTTACTTTAGACCACTTAAGTCTTATGAAAGAGAAACTTAGTAGTTCTTCTAATGTTCTTTAGTGATTTTATGTCATGGCTAATCTTGGTTTTGTTTTACTAATGTACTCATATCAGTGCTTTTCGTTTATTCACATATGTTCAATAAGACTGTCTGTTATAGAATTTTCAACTGTATTTGACAGCCAGTGTCAAACTGGTTGAGTGTGAGAGAGCTGACTATTATTTAAGCCTGTCCATACCAAGAAGACAACTGTCTCCCGCAACTGATATGACATTTGGGTGGACAAAAGAACTTAGGGTGCAGACAGACGTGACAATTTGCGCTCGATTTGGCCACAGAAAGCAGTTTATAGTTGTGGCCAAACACAAGTGCACAGCTGTAGACAGCTTCAAAAATGGCCAATCAGGTGAAAATCTGACCCCTCATTGCATGAGGGGTCAGATGAAGACATTTCAAAACATAGCATCTTCTCTAACTTCTGTCTGTGCTTCCTGCCAGCCTATCACTGTTTTTGGAATGGGAGGGGGGAAAGGGAGTGGAGGGAATTGGGTCTGGGGATTTTTCAGCCCCTGCTGGAGGGTGGGATTGGTGTATTGGAGCTTCCCCACCTTGGGGGCTCCAATACACCCACCCCACCCTCCAGAGCAGGCTGAGGAACCCCTAGAACAAGCTCCCTCTCCTCCTTTTCCCCCTCCCAGTCTGAAACAGGGACAGGCTGGGAGAAAAGACAGGCCATTGCTAGGGGAAACCAGCAGCACTAGATTCCCGTCTCCCTGGAACCAACAGGGAACTTCTGTTTGTTCCAGGAGATCACTGTAACTCAGAGTGCTTCCTGCAAAGCATTCTCAGTTATGGCAGGGAGCTACACTTCTGTCTGCACCCTTAATACCACCTGTCCTGCCCACACCTTTTATGGGCGATATGGACCACCCATCTCAGCATCTTTTACAAGGACTCAAGATAGTCCAATGAGGTCCTTTCTTATAAGGTACTGGAGCCCCTATTGCCCACAGAGAGCTACCTCACTGGCCAGTGAGTGTGTCCTCCATCCCTCAGGCCCTTAATTCATCAACCATGGGAAGCCAGGTGAATCTTTACCCTAAGTAGTCTACAGGTCTTTTTTCGTAGCTGTTTACAGTTGGGCAAGCTGTTTTTTGGGGGAGTCTTAATGCATATGTGTGTTTAAGAACAAATAATTACTCCAAATGCAGGAGGAGCTGCCAAAGGAAACCATATTCAGTACATGAGAAGCTGTTTTGGCCCTACAAGAACAGTGCTACATATTCTGGAGCACCATCTACTGGCAATTGCTGTGTTAACTTGACCTAGGCATAGTTACAATGTACTCTGGAGCAGAAAGAAAAGATATATATGTAAAGCTACCTAAAACAATATGAGCTACAGGAATGTCAGTGAATTCAGGGCAGATAGTGCCAGTGGATTGCTCTGTCTTGACTCTGGAGAGAAGAATTTAGACCAATGGTTCTTCCCCCAACAGAAAGTCAGTTTAATGGGAAAACATCCAGCCCCGATGAGAGCATGGGTGGAACTGAGTTAAAGCTGAGTTCAATGCAAAGAGTATGGTTCTTTAGTAAGCTGAACTTAGCAGGATGCATTATTCACCTTTCACAACTAGTTAGATTTATTTATCCAAACACCAGTAGTATCTTTCATTGAGCTACAGCATATCCCAACTTAATAGAGAAAGCAAGATTGGCTGGTGGATAAAACATTGGACCAGGATTCAGAAGACCGCCACTGACCTGCTGGGTAACTATGTACAAGTCACTTAATTTCTCTGTCTCAGTTTCCCTATCTTGTAAAATGAAGCTAATGACACTGACCTCTTCTGGGAAGCACCACAAGACCTGCTAATGAAAAGTGCTATACACAGATACTAGGTATCATCAACATCTTCATCATCATTGTGTCAATGCTTTTAACTGAAACTCTCCTCTGATTTCAACTGAGAATTTTGCGTGAAAGTGGGTGTCATAATATGTCATTTTTTTACTTCTTTCTTTCTCCCAACAGCATCTCAGTGATTTGCAGTGAGAATGGGCTATATCAGACCTCAACATTCCTAGCATTAGAGCATGAAGTCCTGTCATAATTACTGAGATCTTCCTAATAAAATGGCCAGTGAAACAAATAGGTTTGCTTTTGCGAGGACTAAATAGGAAAGGCAGATTTGGGGCAGTAATTAAAGAAAGGAAAAAAAGAAAATGCACAACACCCTTCCTACCCCCACATAAAGGGCCTCCCTCTGAGGTAAGCACCTTTTGGATTTGGTTCGTTATTAATATACGCACTGCATGCAGCATGAGTGGAAGAGAAAAGTGAACTGCCAAGTTTGTATTACAAGTGCTGGTGGATCCAAACAAACTGCAGCTATAGAAAATTCAAGGAGCACAAAATGCCAGGGCAGAAACTCTCATCTGCTTACGGGCTGCACCCTACACAGAACAACAGAATCTTTTTCCTTAACACAAAAATCCTCCAGGCTTCAGATTTTTCTCTAACCCTTCTTGGATCCCTCAGCCACTTGCTGATTCTCAAAGTCGAACCCCCTCTTCCTTCCTGCATGTATTATAGGCAGAGACAGATGGAAACTTTAAATTGCTGGCCTCAGCTCCTGGATCAGATTAGGACTTTTCATTTCTTGCAGGACAGCTGCATTCTGCAAAACAGCAACGTGCATGTATCCTGATATGTAACCCTAGAGCCAGGCTTCTAAATATAAGAGAGTTCTGCTCTGCTGTACAAAGTGTGTTGGCTGAGTGTTTAAGCACCATGCTTTATATATTTCATTAGGCTGAACTGCAAATTAATGTCAACAGGACAATATGAAAAGGAATCCCTGTGAAGCATGCCTGCCAGCGTACTTGGGAGCTTTACAATTCATGAACTGAAGATTAGCACTGGAGCACCCAGAATCTTTTGAACAATCGCTATGAGAATGCTGAGTCAAACAGAGGTATCTGTGTTGATCAGGAACTAAGGGCTACAGCAGCAAAAATTCAGTCTTTACCCATGGGGTTATAGATGGCCTACCTATGTCATGATCTGTGTGCAATCAGGATCAGAAAACTCATTTCAGAGCCAAAGAGCCAGGACAGGGTCATAGTCAGGGACTGGTGGCCAAGCCAGAATCTAGATGTGAGGGTTGGGGAACCCAAGTCAGGAAGCCACAGATTGTGCCAGGGTCATAGTTTCATAGTTGGTAGGGTTGAAAGGGACCTGAGCAGTTCATCAAGTCCGACCCCTTGCCACGGCAGGAAAAAGCACTGGGGTCAAACGACCCCAGCTAGGTGATTATCTAGCCTCCTTTTGAAGACCCCTAGGGTAGGAGTGAGCACCACTTCCCTTGGAAGTTGGTTCCAGATCCTAG
>NW_017729001.1:10553881-10554159 GCF_001723915.1 Gavialis gangeticus
TAAGTTTATAGATGGCCACAAGGTCCCCTCTCAGCCTCCTCTTGTGGAGGCTGAACAGATTCATGTCCTGTAGCCTCCTCTCGTAGGGCCTGCCCTGCTGCCCCCTGATCATGCAAGTAGCCCTCCTCTGGACCCTCTCCATGCTGACCCTCCTGAAGTGCGGTGCCCAGAACTGGACGCAGTACTCCAGCTGCGGCCTGACCAGTGCCGCATAGGGGGGGAGGATCACCTCCTTGGACCTGCTAGTGATGCATCTGTGGATGCACGACAAGGTGCAG
>NW_017729001.1:10559159-10582927 GCF_001723915.1 Gavialis gangeticus
ACCTGGTCGTAGAAGACCACCATGTTGGTCTGACAGGATCTGCCTCAAATGGACCCATGTTGGTTGTCCCTAAGCATGATCCCCCCTGCTGGTCCCTCGCAGAGGTGCTTCTGGACAATTTTCTCAAAGAGCTTTCCCAGGACTGAGGTAAGACTAACGGGCCTGTAGTTTCCTGGGTCCTCCTTCCTTCCTTTTTTGAAAATGGGGACCACACTGGCCCCTTTCCAGTCCTCTGGCTCCTCGCCAGAGCACCAGGAGTGCTCGTAAAGCTGTGCCAGGGGTCCCACAATGACTTCTGCTAATTCCCTCAGCACTCTGGGGTGGAGATGGTCAGGACCTGCTGATCTGAACACATTTAGTCCCACCAGAATTTCCCTGACTAGGTCCTCACTGACCCTGGGCCTGGCTGCGCCTCCCCTGGGCCCATCAGGGATCCCAGTGGTGGGGGATGCCCCAGTCTCTGCTCAGAAAAATGGAGACAAAGAAATTGTTAAACAGGTTAGCTTTGTTGTCTGGTGTGACCACTAGATTTCCTAGCCTGTCCTGCAGAGGCCCCACCTTACCTCGTACCTTCTTTTTACCCCCTATGTCCATTTTCCTGATTCATTGTCAGGAACATGGCGCAAGTTAGAAGCTAGACATTGATATCAGAAATGGAGGAGCTGGAGTAAAGGCAAGATGCTAGGATCAGGACAGTCTACCAGCTTTCTGAAAGATTTGTACAGTCTGCTCAACACTGCCCACTCTGTTAGTTTTAAGGCTGTGTTTGGGGCCTGGATGGCTTCCTGCCAGCATAACAGCCAATAATTGGCTGCCAGAACAGTCACTCATCCCCAGCCAGAGTGCTTGCTCATCAAAGTGTGCACCCCTTGAGCCTACCTGTAGCCATGGGCACACATTTGGGTCCCCACAATTCTAGGGTCACTTGTACATGTGTGCTCACATTGTGTCTGTAAGTGTCTGTCCACAACTTTGATGACTGTTGTATTAGAGGACAAGTGGACAGCTCCCAGGTCTAACTCCTGGCGTTTCACAGAAAGCACCATGAATTCGACCAATCCTCCCAACCCAACAGACGTTAGCTGTTGGGTCAGGAGGATGGGAGATCGAGCCCCAAGTTGGAGCTGATCTAGGGAGACAGGCCGTGTATCTGCAGCCTCTTCCCCTAGCTCCACCTACCTTCTAGCAGCTCCCGTGCTGACTCAGGATGGGAGGGGGAAGGAGGTCCATTCTGGGGTTTCCCCAGCCATGCTGGAGTTGGAAGGGCAGGGGTGGATTGGAGGCCCCTTGCCCCTCCAGACCTTCTCCCCTTCCTTCCAGCACTGGATGGGCAACCCCCAGAACGAGCTCCCTCCACTCCCTTCCCTCCTCCCATTTTGAAAACAGTGCTAGGCTGAATCAGCTGAGCCCTGCTCCCATCAAGCACAGACAGAAATTACTGAGGCACTCTGCTTTGGAGCCAGATCGGGTGAAAATTGTCACTTCTGTCTGTGCCTGTGTTCTAGATGTTGTCTGCTTTTTTTTTTTTTTGGATGAGAGAGGATTGGTATCTGCCTTTGTCTGGAAAACAGCCTGTAGTTGTATGTTGATACTCTGCATGCTTTCAGGGGTGGATGGAGTTTTCTGTTGGCAATTTCCATTTGCACATACATGTATCTCTTCAAATACAATTGGTAGCTGTGTGCTTCTCCACCTGTGTCTCTGCTGTTGGGGATCCTGATTATCTTTTCTGTTATGAATGAAGTCGCTCCCAATTTCCTCATCAGTAAGAAGAGATGCAGGCCTGTTGTGTCAGGTATTGTGATTGTGTGTGTGTGTGTGTGTGTGTGTGTGTGTGTGTGTGTGTGTGTGTGTGTGTGTGTGTGTCTGTGTCTGTGTGTGTGTCAGGTATTGTGATTGTGTGTGTGTGTGTGTGTGTGTGTGTGTGTGTGTGTAATTTACTGTTTCCACTAAAGAAATGAATGCTTTCAGGGCAAAAGATGGCCCATGGGGCCAGGTGACTGAATATGAAGGCTTTGCTTACTATACCATGCAACACTAGTTTTTCTTCAGTAACTGATGGCTGTTTGGTTGTGGCTTAAGTGAGATGTATTGGTCCCTAGTGGACAGAGGCTGTATCATCAAACTGAGGCTTCAGTTGATGCCCTTGTTGCTGTGGGGAGCACACACAGACCTCAGGGAGAAAATGGTCTTGGAGACTGTACCACCCTCAAGTGGAGAATTCCTCTAGTCAAGGAGCCAAGGGAAGGTCCATGCAGACCTGCTGCATACCTGGCTCTCATTTTTCTGTGGCTAATCAGAGCCCCCAGAGCAGACCTGTTGTTCCAGACCTTCCCACAAGAATTGCATTAGCTTTGACAAACTGCCTCCCAATTTGCTTTCTCTTACAAGACCCCAGTCCAACCCTCAGATGATCTATTTAGTTAGCAGGCTTATGAGGAAAAGCTGAGCTGTTCCCCAGATGTGCTGTTTTCAGGGGTAAATGGTGTTTTCTGTTGGTAATTTCCATTTGTGCATGCAGTTTCCTGTTTTACAAGCACAACAGCCTGTTCTGCATGCAGTGCATCATCATCTATTCCTAAAATGTGAGCAAGCCCTTAGTGAGACTGCCAAACTTCCTTTGGGCTACTATGGGACAGCTGGACACAACGGGCTACAGTCAGAGTTAAAGTCAGTGGCGTTATACCTGAGGAGAACTGATGCAAGCTATAAGATAATGTGGCCTCTACTATAATACTTCAAAGAATGCCATGTCATGGTAATTAAGTACTGGCTCTTTTTTAATTGCCCTCTAGTGTAAGCATGAGCTATGGCAGATACTAAGACTTGTGGCTACCATGCACAATACCAGTGGGCCATGTTCATCCACAATGTGTCTCTATTGCCAAAGGGAACAGAGTTTGATTTGTTCCAGGTGATAGTTTATAATGAGAATAGAAACAATGTTCTGTCATTCCTGAGCACTTTCTGCCCATCGATCTTAGTTTGCCTTTATCACAGCCCTCCCATGATGGGAGACCAGTGTTTATTTGTTTTAATTCAGAGATGAGTTAGCTGAAGCTAGGAGGAGTTCAGTGATTTCTCCGAGGGAGTATGGGGTGTCAGTGCCAGAATTAGGAACAGAGCCCAGAATGGCTGACTCCCTGGTCTCTGCTTCAGTCCCAGGACAAAACTACTCAACTGTAAAACTGAACATATGCTATCAGAGTAACATAAACACAAAATAGGTAAATGTAAAAATAAATATGGCTAACACAAAATTCTATAGTCTCATCCCTAAAACCTGACAACAGGAGGCTGTTTCTAGGCATGGAGCTTTTAAATCCCTTAAAAGCGGTCATGTGAAATGGGCAAGAAGTCTCACTGAGACCCAACCTTAACATGGGCAACAAAATGGTATCACCATAATTGTGCTCTAACCATGTGATATGTAGGCTAACAAAGATCATGTGGATTTTTTGCTACAGATTCTAGGAAGGGATGGTTTTATTTTGTTTTAAGATGACAGAGAACAAGGGGTTTGGGTTGGATTATGAAGGAGAAGGCCCTATGAAGGGGCAGTCAAAATAGTTATAGAAAGTGAAAAATTACAGACAGCGACCAATGATAAGGAAATGCAAAGAAGAGGTAAGAAGGAGCAGACTGATAGCCCAGGTAACCTATAGGATCTTCCTGATGGTTTTGTATGATGTGAGTGTTGACGTGAGGAGCCCTGATGAAGGCTGCTGACATGGGCTTATTCTCTTATTCTACCCCAATGGCATGGGCTCCTCCTTATGCCACCCCAACAGCTATGGGTCTCAATGGAGAGTGGGAGGGATGGATTTCAAAACCAACATGGCCTTGTTACTTTTTCACTGCTTACTGAGGAGGGAGCAGATATTGCAGCTTGGGGAGACTCAGTCCAATCTGGAAACATCATACCCAGATCCAAACTTCCCCCACTCATTGAATCTGGGTTTTGGCTCAGCCTGCCCCTCCATTGAACTAAGTCAGGGTTGGCCATGGTAAGCTTCTGCCCTGCCGATGTACTCAGTCCTGACCTCCAGGGCCTGGCAGCTCAAGTATCCAAGTAGAAAACTCTATTAAATGTAAAAACAAATACAAGCCTACTTGATACCAAACGCTAATGCCACTACATTTGGTGATTTGGGTTTCAAGTGACTTGTGTTTGTGAGGTGCATAGGCAGAGTCTCTCAAAGTGACCTTCTCTTTGCTAGGGTGACACTTTTTTCCACAAGAGCCACTTTGGAAGTCTCTAATTATAACTGGAGTGCAGCGCACACCAAGATGCTGGACAGGCAACCTGAAAGGAACAAGGGGATGGATAGGCCAGCTGGCTGTTGCTCTGCTTTTCTGTTTCATGTTCTCACATTCGTTACAGAAAACATAATTTGAAAATGCTTAGTATATGATGGAAAATTCTCCAGTGACAAAGAAGGCCATGGTGCTGGAGTGCTCAGTGCAGCTGAGGAGTTTCGTGTGGGAAGGGTCTTTCAACACTATACTCTCCTATTTTGGAGCAACTCTGCACCAGGCAATATTGCTGGCAGCTTGAGACTGGCAAGGTAGAGGCTCACCAGAATGCAGAAGACAGGGCTGTGCCCAACTATTTGCCTTGCCCACGTGCCTCATACCAACAGCCAGGGAAAAGGGATAAAAGAACTGCTTTCACCTTCAGCGGCCATGTACACCAGACTTAAAGCAGCTCCAAGAGAGCAAAGTGGCACAAATTTGCCTTTATGCCCTGGAGAATCTGCCTGTGAAACTTTATTTGCCCTACAAGTATGATAGCCACTGGAGTATGTGTGAGGGATACCTTTGCAGTCACTAGGTGCATCTACACATGCAATTCAAAGCAATAAACTCCAGAGTGGTTCGAGCCAGCCACAGTAAACTACTCTTGGGTACAGCACATGTGCCTGGGACAACAAATGCGCCTGGGACAGCAACAATTTGAGCCAGCGGAAGCAGTTTACGCTAGAGCCACTGCCCTGCTTGGGCTGGACTGGCAGGGGTCAGCCCTGGGCTCTGAGTAGCAGCAGGGGGTCTGGCTGGGGTATGAGGGTGCTAAAAGTGCACAGCTATGTGGCAAGGTGTCAGACAAGAGTCTGGCGCGCTCCTGGCTGGACTAACTGGGCTTAATTTACACCCACAGTCAGCCCTCAGCAGTACTATCTTATGGCAGTGTTTAGTTTACCATGCTTAGTAGCATCACATGGGTAGATGGTGATGCTTTACTCTGCAGCTAATTAGTCTGCTTCACAATTAAATGCATGTGTAGACATGGCCACTCAGAACAGGATTAAGCTCTAAAATCACTGAAAATGCCCTGCCTTCCTTTGACTCAGCCCAGGAGTGTGGCCATTTGGAAGGCAAGAGACACCTCTCACAATTAGCATTTCTGACCTTCTTGCAAATTAAATTAAAAAGGAACATCATTTGGGACCTTAGGACTGGAGAAATCTGATGGGTAGGAATCTGGATCAGCTCCTGTTCTGCTTTAAACCTGGTCTAGCAATGAGAAAAAGAGCATTAAGGCAAGTTTGCAATGCAGTGAGAGGAGCAACCGAGAATGGAGGGACCCTTCCCATCTTCCTTTTTTCCAGTGCTCCAATAACCTGAGGGGGTGCAAATGCTTTTCCAGTGCTCCAATAACCTAGTGGGTGGAAATGCTCTGCCAGACCCTTCCAGCATGGCTTCAGATAATCTCTTTCTTCCCACATCACTAGGCTTTTTAACAGCTGTGAGAGACTTGGGCTCTAAGTAGGGAGTGAAGAGGAGAAGATGATACTGCACCAGATGGCTGAATCCTGGGTGCTGACATGCTAGAAAGGAGGTGGGATGATGATTTATAAACCACAGACAGCAGCATTAAACTTCATTTTTCTTACAGGTGTAACATCATCCACAGCTCATAATTCACAAGCAGCACATTACTTCTAGGAGTTATGGAAACCACCTCCACCACCCCACAAGGAGAGAAAGGCTAATCGCTGTTTGGTGGGTTGCTCTCCCACTATTTCCCTTGTTGGGGACAGGCAGCACTGCATGCATTTGAAGACTGGGAAGGAGCTTGTGTGTGATGATTTCTGTGTGGTATTTATGTCCATCCCTCTTGGATTCATTATGGATGGTTGGGAGTGCCTGGAGCAATGCCCACTGCCTATTCTCTAACTATAGCATCTACCAGTAACAAACACCCTGATAAAGCTCTGTTAGAGAGGATGAGAAGAGGTTAGCCTTACAGTAAGAATGCTCCAGCTTAAACCAGTGTGGCCAACTGACTAGATGTTGAACAAATAAGCACAACAGTCCCACTAGGCAAATGGCAAGTGAGTCAAGTCAGGCAGGTATCTCCACTCTACGTTGCAGTTGCTTCTGTGGATGTACTCAAGATAGCACCTTGCTCAGGAAGCAAAAAAATAAACTAAACAAACTGTGTTTGGAGACAAGAAATTAAAAGGTTTCAAAGCTGTTACAAAAGAATAGCTGGATTTCATGAGAATTTAACTGTTTTGCAGGATCTGGAAAAAGTTCCCACACATGCTCCACTCACAACACTCTCCAGCAAGTTATCAAGTCATGAGTCAGAGCCTCTCGTTCAGTCAACAAAATACAAAATTAGAAGCATGCCTCATCAGAACATACTGTCACTGGCCACTCAAGCCCTGAGAGAGCACCGCTGATGCTTCTGCTGCCCTTTTCAATGTAATGCTTTATTTGACAGTTATTTGGTCTGTTTTTATTGTATGCAACCGTGTTGCCCCCATCATATGGCTTAGACCAGAGGTTCGCAAACTGTTGTCCGTGAGCTCCATTCAGGTGGTCCGTAGAAAGGTGACCTAAGGCTAAAGCTGACAAAGATTACACCCTACTTCCCAGAACTTTGCTTAAAACAACAAGCACATCCATCACATTAGAAAGGTAAGACTACTGATATAAAAACATGAGTTGTGTGCTTTGATTTGTAGAGCAAAAAAAAGTTTAAATGGTCTGCCGAGACCCTCAGCAATGTTCAAGTGGTCTGCGAAGAAAGAAGTTTGAGAACCACTGGCTTAGACTGATTAAAAAAAAAATTCCCATGTAAAGGCAGCAAAAGCCCCATGATCCCTTTCTTCCCCAATGCCATAGAAAGGACAAATGCAAGGCAAATGTGAATAGCAGACCATGGAGGAAACTGAGACAACATTTTTTCATGAGAAGAACAGAAAGAAGTGCAAGAGGAGCCTGAGCATAAACAAACTGACTTGAGAGGATTTTCAGTGCCACTGAAGTCAGATGCAAAGGATTACTTCAACCTATGTCCTCACTTTTACTCCCTCCATCCTGACCATTCCAGAAGAAAACAGGCTGTACAGTGGGCCAGAAAGGGGAGCTTTGTAAGTGAATCCTATTGTCCAATACCATTTAGATAGTTTGTTAAAAAAAAAATTAGAATTGGCAGAAGAGGAGCCAGAATTCCATTCTGGACTACTGATCATTTTAACTATGACCTTTCCAGAAAGCCTCGGTAATATTTCAGTTGCTTACAAACAATAATTTTTTTTTTAAGCTGAAATCTTCAGAAGCCTCTGATAATGCATAGGGTGACAATCTACAATGGACAACATATATACAGGTGCTGGAAATAACTGGCATGGAGGGTTGCAATTAAAATGTCTCTGCCAAAGTATATTCTGCCTCTACCAAAACGCATACTTGAGGGCATCTGACTTATTGATAGTAGGCCATCTAGACACACTTGAAGGAAATACCTGCCATTACCATGTGTTTTAAAGCAGCCTAGCAGTACACACACTGAGTGTGTAGTACCACCTACAGACAAAACGTAGAATGAATTCAGGGATCATTCGTGTTAAAAGATTTTAACTCCCCCTTAGTGACCAACAATGTTCCTACATGAAATTATGGTTGTGTGACTGAGAGGACATTTTACATTAAGCAATCATTGTTTTAAAGGAAAACAAACCAGAGGTAACTCAGTGCCAAGATAAGAACTCCTCTCTTTAGCAAATAACCAAACCATAACTAACTATAGTTAGGTTCACATTTGTGCTATTCCTCTCTATATGGATCCATCAACATTTCAATGCTGGTGGTACAATGGCACACTTGAATGGAGTAGAGATCTTGCTGAATTCCCTGTCAGATTCCTAAGACCTTCTCTGATGTCTGCATAAACTCCAGCTCTAGCCAGAGCAGTAAGGCTCAGTACCTGGGATTTAACCAGGATTCAGGCAGCCGCAGGAGTCCTTCACCCCACAAATAATCCTCCATTTATTTGCAGCCATTGAGATTCAGCTTACTACAATATTAGACAAAGGCAACCTGACAGGCACTGTATGCCCTCTGCACTCATATGATCATGTTTCACAGCTGGCTCAGCGTGTCTCAGCTACCTGTACAGCCACCACAGCTGGACTGCTGGAAGGCCAACAGGACAAACCAGCTCCCCAGGCTATGTATGCAGGGCTGGTTTGTTTGCTCGTCACCCGCTTTCTGGCACCACTCTCACTCCTGCAGTCATCCCACTTCTGAGCTCTCTCTGCAACACCTGGTAAGGTTTGAAATCTGCCCTGGGGCTCCTGCTGCCCCCCTTGACTCAGGTTTCCCACCTTCACCGCTGAAGGGTGCTGTCCTTGTGCTCTGCTCTCCGGACCCGCATACATACCACCCCCTCACGACCTTCTCTCTAGGCTGGGCCACAAAAGCATCAGCTCCTTGGCTCCTTGAGGGCTAAACCCCTCAGCCTCGGGCTCAGACGAGGGGACTACAGCCTGCGTAACTCCTCCAGGCTCGCCAACCCTGTCACCTGGTTTGACTCCCAACTATTTCTCCCGTTCCCTTCACTCAAAGCAAAACCTCGCGGGGGGGGCAGGTGCAGCGGCCCCGGCGAGCGGGGTCTTGCTCATGGGAGGGGCCAGGAGTTGGGTGTGCGAGCCGCCGGGGGCCAGGCCTGACTCCGGCCCGTCAGCGGCTCTTGGGACACGGGCCTGTGCCGCCACAACCAGGTCACTGGGCATGGGCGCACCCCGTGCTGGGGAGGAGCCAGCGACCATAGTCAGCCCATCCCCTGTTCGGGGGAGTCGCCGCTGCCAAAGCCCGGCACAGCTGGACGGGAGCGAAGAAGAACTCGTAGAGCCCCAGTCGGGAGACGGAAGCCGGGATCGGCCCCGAGCCCCGCAACCTGAAGTACCGCCAAGCGTATACCGGAAGTAGGCCGAGGAGCCGAGTTCCGGCCGGAAGTACGCGGCGGACCGGAGCGGGCGCTGCGCGCGGGCGGGGAAGGAAGAACGGGGCGCACCGCGGAGCCGGAACAGATAGCGGCTCAGCGCGAGGCGGTGACTCTGCGCGACCTCCCGCTGCGACTGGGGTTCCGGCGGCCGGTGAGAGCGGGGCGGGGCGGGGCGGGGCTGGAGGCGGTGGCTCTCGGCGGAGCGGGAGCGGGAACCGGCGCCTCCCGCGGCGTTGTCGGGTCTGAAATGTGCGATGGTGGCTGCGGAGGCTGCAGTGAGAGGGTTTCTGAAAAGCTGCCGAGCGTGAGAAAAAAGCAGCCTGCGAATAAGTCTCCTCCTGCGCGGGGGTCGTTCGCTGCGAGTGAAGCGTTTGTGTATGTGGGGGCCAGCCGGCGCCGAGCCCGGGGGCCGGTTGAGATCCCCCGAGAGAGACTCGGCGTTGCACCTGCTGCTGCATCAATGAACTGCCCCCCAGACTGCCCTGCTCATGAGCCCTCTTAGCGTGATCTGTTGTGTATCGCACAAGGGTGGAAATTAGAGGACACGTGCCATAATGAGTGTAGACCTGGCAACACGGCGTCCCAGCCCCACCCCTACCAGACCACAGCTCGCCTGCAGGCCCTGGGCAGGTGGAGCCAAAGCACGAGGCCCCAGGGCAGCTCCTGAGCAGGAACCTGGCACCTCCCTCCTCGCTGGGGGCTGGGCCTTGGGCAAGGCGTCATCCCTTCGGCCTTTTTCCTCCTCCTGTTTGCATCTGTCTGAGCTGCGTCAAGCGTGAGCAGCCACTGTCCCCTCTCCTGGCCCCAGCAGGTCTCCTCACCCTCCCAGCTTCCCCTCACTCACCTGCAGCCCGTCCATGTTGTGTGTATGGGGGGGGTGGTCTGTTCTGGGCAGGTTCCCCACCTCTCACAACGAGACCTCTGGCAACTGGTATCTCCTGGTGCGAGGTGTCTTGCAGCTGCTCCTCCCCGCTGGACTGCTTTTGCCACATTACCCATCCTGATAACTCCATCGCAAGCCGCCTGCCCCTTGCTGCTGAAGCAGGGTCTCAGGCTGGTCCCGTTCCCCTGAAGGGCTTTCCCCTCTTTCATGCGCACACTTCCGTTCATTTGCATGTGAAAAACACAGTGAAGCTTGCAAGCTGCTTAATTCTTCCTTGGGTTTTATGTGCTATGCGGAGCTTTCAGAGTAGTTATAACAAAGGCTTGGAGTTTAATGGTTATTTAGCTGTTGCACATGCACAGCACAGCCTGTATGTGTATTAAGGATATTTATTCACAGCTTCTGGCTTCAGTTTCTCAAAGATGCAACACATGAATCTTTCTCCTTTTATTTAAGCCAGAGAATACCTCTCATGTACCTCATTAACTATTAACCCTTTCCTTAAATGAAGAAACTAAAGAATGGTACAGCTAAAATTAGTGAGGGGAGGGGGCAGGTGGCAGCTTACAAAGCTGTCAATTCTGACCAATCAGTTCGCTGACAGAAAAAAACAGGACATTAGAAAAACGGAGACCCCGTACGTGGCTTGGTGGTTGATGGTGCCCTATCAGTTTAATTGGGGAATATAAAGCTCCTAGTTGAGCTCAGATCATATTGGAAAGTCTGGATCACAAATACAGTCCTGGAGTTGGATGGAGTTTCCCCTCTCCCTCACTGGCAGGAACCAGCATTAAATGCAAAGCGCCTACATGATTTAGGAGTCTGTCCCATTGTTTTTTAAAAAAAAGATCCTGGCATGGAAGAGCCTAGGACTCATTAGAAGTTAGTGGAATTTGCACACTGAAGTCATTCAGGTACTTTTGACATTTTTCTTCCATTGAAGGGATGGCTTGTATATGTGGGTTTATTTAATCATTAGGCTGTTAGACTATGACACAGCTAGCCAATTTTAATGCAGTACAGAGCTGCACACAGTACCAATGTGCAGTCCCTGTGCCATACACCGTGCAGGCTGCATGCTGCAGGGGCTGTTCCTTGCCCTACCATGCAGGCTGGACCAGTAGCACATGGCTCCTCTGCTCCTTGCCTCTTCCTCCCTTCCCCTCCACGCAGTGCAAGGGCTGCATGCAGACCTCCATGCCCTTCCCTATTGTGTGGCAGTAGCGAGGGGTGGCTGCAGGATCCAATGGGCCCATGTGAAGCACTCACAGGCTGTCCAACTGGACTAAAAGATAATGATCCTCTTTCTCCTCCATCAGCCACTCCACTTGGATTTAGTCCTACCAAAGTTTCAGGGGTTTACATGGAATTATGCATTACATGGGCAACTGAAATGCCATGGCTTGAGGTTAATAGGCTTTACTACTCTCAGAGTGAAAAACAAAGAAAAGCACAGGAGGGGTACTTTGTGCCTGAAAGCTTGTCTAAACCTCTCCCAACTGTGCTGTTGATCTAATAAAAGATATCACAAAATTCCTTGCCTCTTGAAATAAACAGTGACATTCTCAGAAAATTGTGTGAGAGATGTTTCCCTTCCCTTATTTCCATGGTTATTCTGGGTAGAATTTTCAAGCTGTTTTTTGTTTCAAAAATAAAATGTTGTTAGAGAAAAGTTAGAAATATCTTTCATTCTTGCACAGGTTTTAATTTCCTATTTGGCTTGGTGTTGTTAAAAGTGCTGCTTGTATGCTTACTTCTAGATGTGCAAGAAGATCTTTGTGCACATACCTGGTATACAGACCCTGTTTCCACATGTGTGGCAAGATGCTTATGAGCATGCCCAGGAGGGATATGCTATGGCCACTTATGCTTTGTTCCACTTGGGAAGGTGCATAATTCCATGTAAACCCCTGAAACTTTGGTAAGAGTAAATCCAGGTGGAGTGGCTGATGGAGGAGGAAGAGGATCTTCTTCATCTTTTAGTCCAGTTGGACAGCCTGTGAGTGGTTCACATAGGCCCATTGGATCCTGCAGCCACCCCTCCTACTGCCACACAAGGGCATGGAGGTTTGCATGCAGCCCTTGCACTGGAGGGGAGGAGAAGGAAGGTGAAGGCAAGGGTCACATGCTGCTGGCATGGGGCAGGGGAGCCATATGCTACTGGTGCAGCCTGCATGGTAGGGAGGCATGGTGGGGTGGGGAACGGCCCATGCAGCCTGCAGGGCGTATGGCTCAGGGACTGCATGTTGGTAGTGTGTGCAGCTCCGTACTGCATTAAAATTGGACAGTCCTGTCGTAGTCTAACAGCCTAATGATTAAAGCACTTATCCAGGAACCAGGAGGTACAGATTTTAGCCCCCTTAGCTAAAGGGGGCTTGAACTAAAATCTTACGAGGACAATGCCCCCTAACTACCAGGCCATGGGCTACGCAAAGCCAGAAGAACCCTTCATCCCTCCTGTTGATGGCCCACTGGGCAACCAGGAGAGGTTCTACAAGGCCAGAAGAAGCCAGAGGAATTCTGTCTCTGACTCATGGACTTGAACAGTGCCTTGGAAAGGAGGATGTTTTGGGTTCTGCCCCCTGCTCCTGCCCCACTCTTGATTCTGCATTTTACTTTTAATTGTCATTGGATACAATGGATCCATGGCAGTGAGAGCTATCTCTGATTTCCCTGCAAGGCAGCAATGGGTTCCAAGTCCCATAACCGGTCTTCTGTCTTATCTACAGATTCATGTGGAGGACGAAAACAGCAGTGGTATCTGTATATTCCATCCTCCAGTGTTGCTGTCATACACGTCAGGATATAGTCTGTCAAGGCCATTTGATCTTTGTATGCATGTAGTCTTCAAGTAGAAGAGCAGAGTTCTGATTCCACTGATGTGCATGTCATGCTGGCTTTTTCTTTTCAAGGCTTCAGAATGGGGAACACAAGCAGTGAGCGAGCTGGAATGGAGCGCCAAGGCGGGCACAAGGCATCCCGAGGAGATGCGTCAGGTACAAAAGAAGGTGACAGACCAAAAATCTTGATGGACAGTCCTGAGGATGCGGACCTGTTCCATTCAGAAGAGATGAAGGTATCCTGTGTTAGTGCACTCACCTCTTGATACAGACACTTGCTGACTTAGAAAGTCTATCTAGTTTTAAGTTTTGTCTCTTGGAAATTAATGATATTTGAGCTATTTTCTGTACAAACTTATTTCTAGAAACTTGAAACATATCTGCCTGTCTTTCTTTCCAAACTGAGAGAAGAAAACTTTCTTATTTCTTTATTCCTTTGACTTTTAAGCAGATTCCTGTGGCTGAAGTACCACATATTTAACAAATATAAATTGTAGAAAGTTATAAAGGTTACTGGCTCAGAACTCTTGTCAAGTCTTGTGTGTCAGTATATACCTGCTTCCTTTGCTGTGTTTTTTGAGCTCATTTAACCTTAGTTGCCTTACTCACAATGGTCATCTGGAGTATTACTGTTTTCGATCTCAAAAGTTCTGTTAGAATTCCTTATTTAGTTCCCCATTCTTCCCCTTATTGGGTGCAGGAAGAACATCTAACCCACAATCTTTCAACGTAATCACATGTTGTGTACACAGTAATCGTCCTTTCATCCAGGTGCAGGTTCTCTGCAGCATTCTGTGGAGTCTTAACAAATGGCTTCTCTAGTAAATTCCCTTTTTAACCACTGAGCTTAAACATATGCAGATGTTTGCGTCTCCTGCTGCAGCTGTGAATTAGATTAATTATTTTGCCTTTCATTGTACTATTTCCTGCAAAGTATGGGGGCCTCACTCTTAACAGGGTGAAGAGTGTTTTTTATAAACAGATGTGCAAACAGTTTGCTGAGGTACCAGCTCCAGTTCTTCATCTAATAGTAGCCTTCTCTGAATTGATTTTTCAACTTAAGGGTTTACTGCTCTGCAGAAGGGAGAAGTTGCCTTCTGCAAAGCATTAGTTGTCTGGGGGTTTTCCTTACCTTTTACAGGGAAAAGGAGCCAACACGTGTCTGTCCTTGAGTAAAATGTTGTGCTTGTAGGCTCCACTGGAGAAAGAGGAATTCCTCGCCTGGAGACAAGACCTGGAAGTGAATGAAAAAGCCCCTACCCAAGCTCGACCAACAGTCTTTCGATGGACTGGGGGTGGAAAAGAGGTTTGTTTATCAGGCTCTTTCAACAACTGGAGCAAAATCCCTCTTACACGAAGGTAATAAACTTGTTCCTTTACATCGTATCTGTCTGAAGTTGGGGTAATATTTAAAAGTAGATTATTGGACTCTTTTTGTTGCTGCTTTCACCATTGTCTTTGAAAGCTCTTGAGGAGGAAGTAGAAATCTATTGTAGAAGGCAGGACATGCTGGGAAGATCCACAACTTAGCTGCATTGTAAGCATTGACATGGAACTTGTATACCGGTGTCTTATAGCATTGGTTTGGGAAAGGAATTCCATGCTGAGGTAGCATGGGAGATGTATAGACAGGAGTAGGAAAAAGGGATTAACAGAGCATTGCTATCCCTGTTACTTTTGGAGTGGAAGGAAACAGGGAATGTATAAAATGCAGCAGGAGTCAGGCCCAGAAAGCCTCTGGAGGTCTGAGCTAGAAGCATAAACATGATGCAGTTTCAGAAGGAGGGACTGGAGAGATTCAGAGCTTTGTGGCATGCTCTGGCCAACAGATCAGCTGAGCAGTCTCTAGAGCTTTTATGAATTCACTGAATTCATTCTCCCCATTGTTATTTCTAAGCATCTAATCTAAAGAGGCATCTATCCCTCTAACTTGCAGTTGGCAACAGCTGCTGTAAATCAAAAAAGCTTTTTTACTGCCTGTCTTTCTGCTGGATACTCATTTCAAACTCAAATGGCAAAACCAGGTCTGACAGGGATTGCACTCTTCACACTTTTGCCCCCAAATTTAGGACAAAATGAGAGAGGGAGTTGCGTGACCAGTCCACTTACCATGGGTTCTGCCTGACCTCCTTCAGTATTCCAGTGAACTTCAAAACAGGCAGGGAACTCAGAGCAGGAATGACAAATTAATCAAACTGCCTGTGTTCAAAGTGGCTTTTCCAGGGCATAGTTTAGTTGCCACACTCATCTTCCATTTGTTTGTTCGTTTAACAAGGCAGACTTGTGGGTAGAAAATACTGAAAGGCAGGAGTGAACTGATCTTATATGGGAAGTTCTGGTTGTTGGGACAAAGCTAGCAGATGCATGTTAGTCTGAATAACAGAAAGAATGTGTGTGCAAAACCCCAGCATTACCCCTTGGCCAGGGGAAGGATTCTTTGGCGCTGAGCATTATTGTGAAACATCTTGAGTGTTGTATCAAAAGAGCCGGTACTAATCTGTCACCACAGAGGCAACCATTAACTCTAGCTTGTTTCTGTACATCTAAGTGATGGCATTTGTTTGCCTGACAGGTGTTAAATAGGCAATTGCTGTACTCAGGAACTCTCTTAAAGAATGCTAAGGTTTCAAGAGGTGCAAGTGACTTTATATTGTGATAAATGAAGTGGAACTGTACATGGACAGACTTTTGAGAATAAGGGCTTAACTGTTTGCCTGTTATCAACTGCAGCCACAATAACTTTGTAGCAATCCTGGACCTGCCTGAAGGAGAGCACCAATATAAGTTCTATGTGGATGGTCAGTGGACGCATGATCCCTCCGAGGTAACATTTTCTGTGATTCTGTGCACTTAAATTTTGATTCATAGACAAGAACAGGAGAAATTAATTGGTTTCTGTTCCCACCTGACAGAAAGGGCCTTTGCTAACAGTAGTGATGGATTGTTTCAACAAGCTCAGGCAGTCAGTGTTTTTACCAGCTGGTCTAGGTAACTGTCTGTCTGTCTGAAGGGAACTGGTATCACATCCAGCAACATTAACAAGAGGCTAAACAATAAGTTGAAGATGAGGATTGTGTGATATTGGTTTAAATCATAGAATATTCATAAACCTGCACATTTTCTGTTTTATCTACTTGTTTCTTTCCAGCCAGTAGTCACCAGCCAGCTTGGTACAGTTAACAATATCATTCAGGTGAAGAAAACCGATTTTGAAGTATTTGATGCTTTGATGGTAGACTCCCAAAAGAGTTCGGATGTTTCTGGTATGAATCGCCTTTAATTTTTTATATCCTCCCTTTGAATTTGTGCAAAAGTTTCCTGGTCTTGTTAAGGCTTCGAAGTGGATGAATCTCTCCTTATACCTAAATCTGTTGCATATGTATAGAGTTCAGATAATCTAAAAAGAGTGGGAATAGTCCTTGGTTCAGATCCCATCTGGATCAGCACTAAGTCCCTGTCTGATCACAGTTCATTGGTCTATGAAGTGGATCAATACTACCTGACACTGAAACCACTGTTGCCAGCCTTGGTGGACAGGGTTTCACTGGCTTTATTACTTTGGGAGTTAATGTGTCCTTGTGTAACTGAAGATAGTCTCATCTGATATGAGTGACTTTTCCATAAGTATTGTCCTATAAAACTGCACAGCAAGAGGCAAAACAAATGAACTTTAGGGTCAGCTTGTCGACTCTGTATCAACACTGAGAGTAGCTTGATTGCATCCACTCAGTAGGGACTTAGGAGGATGGCAGAATCAGCATCTTCCTTCTAGAAAGCCCTTTCTGCTGACTTGAAGTAGAGACAGAAACACACGCAAAACCAGTCTGGGCCACCTCTACCTAGAAGAGCTTTTTGTTGGGGTAGATTGTGGGATCATTCAAGTTAGTGATGAGAAGAGAGGTGATGAGAAGTATGTCTGCTTGTATACCAGTGCTGCAGCAGACTTCTACAGTTCCTCAAGCATCCTCTCTTCTCTTCCTTTGCGCAGACATGCAGCTTCTGATTCCGACGCCTCTCAGCACTGCAGTTAGGGTTGTTTGCACTTCCTTGTGCACATGAAGGAATTCCTTAGAAGTAATCATTCCAGGGTTTACCAGGACTGGAAAAAAACAATGTAAAAGGAAGTCTGTCTTGGCATCTAGTCCTAAACATGCCAGAAAAATGTTAGGCAAAGAAATCAGAAAACCTCAGGAGTAAGCCAGCAACCTTGAAACTTTGCCTGTCCATGCTTCATGTGCAGGTCTGAGTTAGATTACTTTAGGTATTTAACATGAGGAAGGTTTACATGTCTTCACATTTCTGTGTCCAAATTTTGAAATAGTCTCTTTCATGTTTTTACCAGCTAATGCTGTTCTCATGCTTGTGTGCTGCTGGCTTCTACCAGTCATGTGTTCTTTAGATGAAAACTGCTGGACTTAGTGGACTTATAATAAAGAACAGAATATTCAAAGTCAAATGTTCAACTTCTTCCTGACAGAGCTGTCAAGTTCACCCCCTGGACCCTACCACCAGGATCCCTACATTTGTAAACCAGAGGAACGCTTCAAATCTCCACCTATTCTTCCACCACACCTGTTGCAGGTCATCCTGAATAAGGACACTGGTATATCTGTGAGTAAGCAAATCTTCTTTGGATGAGGTGTCCAAGAAATGCACTGGACTGCTTGCAACAATCCCAAACTTGGAAGTGTACCCCAGTAGGCAAGATTTCTATCAAAAGCCAGAGTGATCTGTTTGTAGTAATCTTCTTTCCACCGGATAGTGTCAAAAAGCTATTGTATGGAAACTAACGGGTTAGGCTGGTGTTAAGGGAGAATGCATAGTTTTGCCATAGTTCCTTGAAACTTAAGGTACAACTTCCCCCACTCCCTCCTCAAAACTGGAAGAACAGTGACAGTTTGACTCTCCATGAATCCTAATTTCTGTACTGCACAACAATTAGAACTTGCTGAAAAACAGCAAGCCTGGTCATAACCTCCTTTCTGCCTCTGGTCCAACCCTAACACAAGAAAATATTCCATGTAAATTTGACAGAAGAAAGGTTTGAGGGGTTATCTGTTAGACAACAGGTAGTAACTCCTCCTCCTGTGTTTTTCAGTGTGATCCAGCTTTACTTCCTGAGCCCAATCATGTTATGCTGAACCACCTCTATGCACTTTCTATCAAGGTAAAGTTGGGGGTGGGGAGACTTCCCATTTCTGCCAGCTGCACACAGCCCAGGGCTTCACCATGCTGCCTTTTTTTTCCTTCTTCCTCAGGATGGTGTGATGGTGCTTAGCGCTACCCATCGTTACAAGAAAAAATACGTCACTACATTGCTGTACAAGCCTATATGAATAACCCTGCAGCTAGTGGACCTGTGTGCTGGGCCAGTGAAGTGCCAGAAGGAACAAATTCTTCTCCGAATACAAACATATGCATGTGCTGTGCTATAGCAAACAGACTTTTCTTACATTTTTAAAGATTTCACACTTCTTTTATATTTGGCTTGTTTTCCCAGTCCCACCTGGAAGCTTTCAGTCAAGGCAGCTCAGCTGGGACCACACTGCTGGCCAGTGGCACTGCCATGTTGTCAGCTTGGTATAAATCGACTTGGGGTTTACCAGTGAAATTGTGAGGGAACATATGGGAATAGCAACAACTTGAGTGTCCCTCAACAGTGATGTGGGCCGTAGAAAATACATATTCTAGGAAGCACAGGATTCTTGCTGCTCCTAAGCTGAATTTTTCATTCAGCCAAGAAAAGCCAAATGATGGCTAGGATCCGAGCTCCAGAGTGTCGCTCCCTGCTGGCTTGGACAAGTATGAAAAATGGTGTTCTTTCTGTTAAACCACTCCAAGCAAAGCGGGGTGCAACCATTGCACACTGTTTTTCAGCAGGCTGGGTTCAATAAGCTTCCTCATGTGAAGAACACCATAGTATTGTTTCTCTTAGGAGAACTGAGAATTAATTTTCCCCAGTGGAATTTCTGATAAAGACATTTTTTTTTTAATTGCTGGGTTTTGTGTGGACCATATAACATGTCCTGCAATAATCTGTTCTTGTAACAGATGTCTAATTCTGTTGCTGATGAGGACTTCCCTGCAGCTGGGTTAGGTTACTGACTCACTTGATTTTGGTTTAAGGATTAATTCTTTAGGGACCTACCAAAATAGAGGTGGCAGATGGGCAATTGCACTGGCTGCCATTATTGTGGGCTTATCACAGCAAGCCCCGTCTACCTCTGTTGGCCTAAGGGGCTGCAGTGGTCCTGCCCCTTGACACTGATAGGCTGATAGGACTGCCTTTTGTACAGCTCTGCCCCTTCCACTGATTGACGGAGTGGGCTGGTTTTCATGTGGCCTCACCCTCGCCACTGACTGGCAGAAAGGGATGGGGCTGCATGAAAGGCAGCCTTCTTGGCTAATCAGCAGTGGAGGGAGGATGGGGTGGCTGCCATCTTGGCTGCTCCCCTTCGTGCAGGTTAGTTTCCCTACCCACCATCCCCACTGGGGAGCCAGCTTCTTATTTTTAAAAAGTCCCTATTTTTTTCCTGCAATTCCATGCAAAATCATGGAAACTGCCATTTTTTGCAGTTTCCACAAAAATCATGAAATTGCAATTTGAGTAGGTCCTTACTAGTTCTTCAGCAGCAGCTCTTTTCACACTGGTTTTTAGGCGAGTTCAAGTTATTGTAAAAACTATAGTAAATAGCACTGGGGGGCAAACTGATGTAAGCGGGTGCAGTTCCCTGAGCACCAGTGGCACTGCACCAACTTGCATCAAAGCTCAGTTGGCTCCAACTCCTTACTTGTAGTTGACTCTGCCAATTTAAGTCCATGTGGCTTTTGTAGCCAGGGCTACAACATCTATACGACTCCTTGCTTTTATTTATATATGTTTTACATGAACACTGTTCTCACCAAAGGTGCTGGGTTGCCTCCATTAGAGATTATCTAGTTGATCCCAAAACAAATGCAGCATGGACAATGCAAAATTGCCTGCCAATGTGCCTCGGGCATGACCTGAAGGGACCAGTGCAGGGGGCTAATTCATTCTCCCTGCTGTCCATTTCTTGGTGCTTGTGAGTGCCAGTGGGTGTGCCAATTGAGACATCAGCCCATGTCCTACTACAGAGGAATGCACACTGTAAATATCACCAGGTAGCTAATCAGGTGATGGCTTAAGTCACAAGCAACCATGATTTGAATGTGAACAAGTTACTGACAGAAGGCTTCTTACCAATCGTCTGAACCATTCAGTTGCCTTGTTGAAATAATTTGAGTAGCTCAGTAGATCTGGGTTCACTTCTGTGGTTTTCTTTTGAAAACAGTCTTTCTCCATTGTCTACTGTGGATAGCACTTGACATTCTGAAATATGGAACTGCTTTCACTTTGTTTCACCCCCTTCAGAAATGAGTTAGAAATAAAAGCATTTTCAGGAAAAGTAGCTAATGTGGTTTGGGTTTTGTTCCATCTTCTTGTCCTGCTGACCTAGACCATAAGGCATTTTTCTCCATTGTTACATGCTTAAAATTCCAATTTTAAAATAAGTTCTAATACTTGCCCACCCATTGCAAACTGGTAGAGTTTTTTTATAAAGGTAGAGCACAAAAGTAGCCATGTTGTGTTCTGTGTTGTGTACTGACTGCAAAGGTTATCTTAAGTCTGTTCACAGTTGATAGAATCTCTGAGGCAGCACAGGCACAGTTCCTGAGATGGGTGCACACCATCCATCCTTATACCATTCACTTGCATGTGCTGTAACACGTGAGCATGGGGCAGTAGAACAGCTAGGTTCAGCCCCAGTATAGCAGAACGTGGTATTTAGTAATTGGCTCCAGAGTGTCCATTGGCTGGATCCCACAGCATATTCATTTGGTTTGGGTCATAGATGGTCATATTGGGGTAGTTAAAGGCTGCTGTAGTGGAAGGGATTTCCAATTCCAAAAATGTCAAGTTGTGACTGGAGCATCAACTTGATTACATTTTAGATGTGGTGGGTTGTTTGTTTGTTTTTTAAGTTCTCGCCCAAACCCCACAAAAGTCTGAAAATACACTAAACAGTTCACCTACAGGCTAACTCATCACTATGGTTTAATTTAATTTGCCACCAAGGAGCTACTGAACAGGGTAAGCAGTTTGCAGGCAGCTTGCTGGGCGCAACAGGAGAAAGTGGAAGAGAAGCTAGGCACCAGATGCTGCCCAGGGAAGGTAAGTGATCCAGAGCTGCATTTGGTTTGCTGCGTGTGTCTGGTGGGCTGTGTGTGTTTGGGAAGTGGGCTTTGAGAAGGGAGTATTGCTGGCTGAGTGATTGCTGCTTGCTAAGTGATTGCTGTATGGGCCTGACAGAAGTCCTAATGAGGGGATGGAGCCAGTTCAGGACCAGCAGGGTATAAATGAGGTCTGCCTGAGCAACCAAGGAGCCAGCAAACAGGGTAAGCACTTCACAAATCAGTTTGCCTGCCTGCCCCTCCCCCCCGCCCATTTTGAGGGGAGATCCTTCCAGTTTGGTGTGAGGAAGCAGGGAAGAAAATCTTTTGGGGCTAAGGAGTAGTAAACCGGCCAAGTTCCAGGAGAGTTTGCTAGGGCAGGTGCACTTGGAAGAAGGGCAGTAAGAGAAGGCAGATTGAGAGACCAAGGGAAATGGCTGGAGGATGTCACAATGCCTCTGCTTGCACCTGTGAAGTTTCTGTCCAGGCAGGACCGCTCACTGATGGGCGTCCACCCAGGTCCAGGTTTGGCACTGTGGGGGACTGCGGCTTGCAGGTTCCTTCCAACCTATGGCCAGGTTGGAGTGCCTCCTGGTGGTATGTCTCAGGGAAGAGGCAAGAGAGCTACAGGAGGTGGTGAGGCTCCAAAGCATCCTCCTTCATGAGTTCATCAATTCGATGCTGGAGATTTCTGGGACTGAAGCACAAGCTGCAAGAGGTGGCATTAGAAGAGAAAGAGGACATGGACACCCAGGAGGGTGGAAACTGAAAGCTTGTGACCTGTCAGCAAGCAGAAATATTCATCTTTGCCTGCAGCAGTTCGTCTAGAGAAAAGATATGCAGCCCTAGCAACTGAGAGAGGAGCACTTTCCATTGGTGGAGGAAGACAAGTCAAGCCTCACCAAGGTGGGAAGGATCATGACAACCACCACCAAGAAAAAGCGACAGGTGTGGGAAGTTGGAGACTTACTTCTGCAGGGGATGGAGGGAGCCATCTGCTGACCTGTCCTGTTGTCTCAGAACATCTGCTGCTTGCCCAGAACCTGGATCCAAGATGTCACAAAGGGATTACCGAGACTTATCCAGCCCTCTGACAACGATCCCATGCTGCTCACCTGTGTGGGCACCGATGATACCACCAGAGGAGGCAGTGAGTGGATCAAAAGTGACTACAGAGCTCTGGGTGCGAGGGTGAAGGGGTCTGGGGCTCAGGTCATGATTTCTTCAATCCTGCCAGTCAAGGGAGAGGGCCTGGGCAGGAATGGGTACATCCTGCAAAAGAATACCTGACTGCACAGGTGGCATTGCCAGCAGGGCTTTGGCTGGCTTCTTCAACCATGAGATGATGTTCCAAGAAGGATTGCTGGGAAGAGCAAGATCCACCTGATGGAGAGGGAAGAGCATCTTTGCAGGCAGGCTCACTAACCTAGTGAAGAGGGCTTTAAACTAGGTTTACCAGGGGATGGAGACCAAAGCCCTGAGGTAAGGGGAAGCAGGAGGGAGCAACTGGGGAGGTGCTCTCATACTTCCCAAGAAATTGGGGAACTTGACTAGTTACCTCAGGTATCCGTACACAAATGCATGGAGCCTGGGAAACGAGGAGGAAGAACTGGAAGTCCTCGCCGTCACGGAACTGAGCTGTGACGCGATCAGAATAACAGACGTGGTGGGAGCTCGCATGACTGAAGCACCGTCACGGATGGGTACAAACTGTTCAGGAAGGACAGGCAGGGCGAAGAGGACAAGGAGTTGCACTTTATGTAAAGGAGCCCTATGATTGTCCAGAGCTTCCGTCTGAAATTGGAGAGGCCTGTTGAAAGTCTCTGAGTTAAAGTTAGAGGGGAGAACAACAAGGGTGATGTTGTGCTGGGGGTCTGCTATAGACCACCAGACCAGGAGGAAGTGGGGGATGAGGCTTTCTTCAAACAGCTAGCAGAAGTTTCAGTCACAAGCCCTGGTTCTCATGGGGGACTTCAGTCACCTTGACATCTGCTGAGAGGGCAATACAGAAGTGTGCAGGCAATCCAGGAAGTTTTTGGAGCGTTAGGGACAAGTTCCTGGTACAAATGCTACAGTGGCCAACTAGGGACCATGCTCTTCTCGACCTGCAGCTCACAAACAGAAGAATTGGTGGGGAATGCAGTAGTGGATGGCAACTTGGGCAGCAGTGTGTGTCCCTTACTGAATGAGGGAGGCAGAAAAGGCTGAAGTGCTCAATGCCTTGTTTGCTTGTCTTCACAGGCAAAGGTCAGCTCCCAGATTACTGCACCAGGCAGCACAGTTTGGGGAAGAAATGAGCAGCCAACAGTGGCATGGTAGCTTGGGCTCCCTCCATCCCCTGCAGTGGCAAAAGAACAGATTAGGGACTAAGCTGGACACACGCAAGTCTATGGGACCAGATGGGATGCACCCAAGGGTGCTGAGGGAGTTGGCTGATGTGAATGCAGAGCCACTGGACATCATCTTTGAAAACTCATGGTGATCAGGAGAGGTCCCAGCGGATTGGAAAAGGGCAAACATAGTGCCCATGTTTAAGAAAGGGAAAAAGGAGGATCCAGGGAACTACAGACCAGTCAGCCTCACCTCAGTCCCTGGAAAAATCACGGAGGAGATC
>NW_017729001.1:10587927-10597249 GCF_001723915.1 Gavialis gangeticus
TCCATCTCTAAGCACTTGGAGGAGAAAAAGGTGATTAGGAACAATTGGCATGGGTTCACCAAGGGCAAGTCATGTCTGACCAACCTGATTGTTTTCTATGATGAGGTGACTGGCTCTGGATGTGGAGAGACCAGTGGATGTGATATACCTTGATTTTAGCAAGGCTTTTGATATGGTCTCCCACAACATTCTTGCAGGCAAGCTAAGGAAGTACGGGCTGTGTAAGGTGAATAGAAAACCAGCTGGAGCATCAGGCCCATAGGATAGTGATCAATGGCACAATGTCTAGTTAGCAGCTGGTATCAAGTGGAGTGCCTCAGGGGTCGGTCCTGGGGCTGGTTTTCTTCAATGTTTTCATCGATGACCCAGAAGAAGGCACAGAGTGCACCCTCAGGAAGTTGGCAGATGACACCAAGCTGGGGAGAGTAGTAGATATGAAGGGTAGAGCTAGGATTCAGAGTGACCTAGGCAAATTGGAGGGTTGGGCCAAAAGGAATTTCATGAGGTTCAACAAGGACAAGTGCAAAGTCCTGCACTTAGGACAGAGCAATCCCATGCACCAATACAAATGGGGGTTACAGTGGACAATAAGCTGAATATGAGCCAAGTGTGCCCTTGTTGCCAAGAAGGCTAACCATACTGGGCTGCATTGGTAGGTGTGTTGCCAGCAAGTCAAGGGAAGTGATTATTCCCCTCTACTCAGCACTGAGGCTACATCTGGAGTACTGTGTTCAACTTTGCCCCCCCACTACAAAAAAGGATGTGAACAAATTGGAGAGATTCCAGTTGTGGGCAGCAAAAATGGTGAGGTGGCTGGGGGACATGACTTATGAGGAGAGGTGGAGGGAACTGGGTTTTAGTTTGAAGAAGAGAAGACTGAGGGGGGATTTAATAGCAGCCTTCAACTACCTGCAGGGAGGTTCCAAAGAGGACTGAGCTAGACTGTTCCCAGTAGAGGTGCACAGATGCATTTGTCAGCACAGACATAAAAAAAGTTGATTGCATAGGAAATTGGCCTGATTTGGCTGATAAATGCTCGTGCATGTGTGCAACTGCAGTGCAGCATGTAGGCAGTGAGGAGCACAGCCCAGTAGTTTGGAGAGCTGTGTGCAGCTGGTAAGTCTGTTGTGGTGGAAAGGGAGGGGGGAGGGAAGGGGTGTGCAGGAGCAGATCAATGCCCCCTGCAGTGAGGGAGTGGGGCAGGGACAGGCACTGTGGCTTGTCTAGGGGGTGAGGGGGTGGCTCCTGCTGCTTTGCACACCCTGGGAAGGCATGGGGGGTGCCCCCAGATCTATGCAGTGGGAGGCTACAGCTGTGGGTTGGGGCCAGGGCTGCATTGGGCTCTTCCCAGTGCATGGGGGCTGCACTTAGGCGGGTGGCACTGGTGCTGGGAGGGGACTACAGGGGGGGCTATGGTGAAATTTGGGGGGGGTGCAGCCCCCCTTGTAACTCCCCTCCCAGTGCCACTGCCACCCACTCCAAGCACAGCCCCCACATGCCAGGAAGACCCTGGTGCAGCCCCAAGCTGCAGCTGCAGCCGCAGCCTGTGCAGATCTGGGGCATGCCACTCCCTCCATGCTCTGTTGGGCTGCATGCAGTGGTGGGAGTCAGTCCCCACACCACCCCCCAGACAAGCTACAGCTCCATCCCATGCCTTGCCCTACCCCGGCTGGGCAGCACCTGCCGCTGCTCCACTCCCTCATTCACCACATGACCTACCCCCCAACACCCCTTCCCTCCCCCTCCCCATCCACCACAATGGACTTACCAGTTGCACGCAGCTGTATCGGATCAGTATCAGCCAATATGCCTCCTTAAAAATCGGCTATCAGTATTGGCCCCCAAAATCTCTATTGGTGCACTCCTAGTTCTCAGTGGTAGCAGATGACAGAACAAGGCGCAATGGTCTCAAGTTGCAGCAAGGGAAGTTTAGGTTACATATTAAGAATTTTCTCACTAGGAGGGTAGTCAAACACTGGAACAGGCTACGCAGAGAGGTGGTGGAAGGTCCATCCTTGGAGGTTTTCCAGACCCAGATAAATAAAGCTTTGGCTGGGGTGATCTATCAGGGGATGGTCCAGCTTTGAGCAAGGATTTGGACTAGATGACCTCCAGAGTTTCTTTCCAAGCCTTTTTCCATGATTCTATTAATTCTCCATTGCTCTGCTTTTCTGGAAGTGCATTATCAACCATTATCCATCCCCATTATCAACTCCTCATAATTATCCAGTAGCAACTGATTTCCCTTTATTGGCTTTCCCCTTGGAGTGGTAAATTTGACCAGTTTACTGAAATAACTTAAGGTACCAAAAGCTACCTTGCTTTTGGATACCAGTTCCACTTTTTGTTTTGGGTCTGCACCACAGTTCCTCACTATCCCAGAGAAATTGCTTAACCCCTCTTGGAGATGCTTGGGTATCCTGATAGTAAACTGTCTTACCAGTGTGTTAACATTTTGTTGTCAAAAAGCTACACAGAGTTCAGTAGCAGAGGGTGACAGGAATGTAGAATGCACATTGCATGGCTCTCCTTTTAGTTTCCTGAAACTCAGTATTTATGCAATAAGCAGGTCCCACTTGCTGTAGCTAATTGGTTCACTTGTCTTGAGCTTTCTAGCAGTGCTGCAGTTGGGAGAGCCTATGGTAGATGAGCATAAACTTTCTCATAGGGAACCGTTTTGGGTACGTAGGGTTGTTTTTATTTAATGTGTAGGCTGCCTCATTGAAATGCATAATTTCCCATTAGTACCCTCTCCCAAGTGCATCAGTCCTGCAGTTATGCCTGTTGGTGTGGGTCCAGAATTGGTCTGTACAACTTTTCTTGGTGCTGTCCAAAACACACTGAAGTGAGGGGAGCAGCACTGCTGCCGCACAGAGAACTCATGATATAATCTGAACTCAGGCCTAGAGCCACAAAGGGATTTTGGCAGTTTGGTGTCCAGGTCTAAATCTAGATCCTCTTAACCCTGGAACACTTAAAATCTGTAGGAATTAGATCTGCAAGTGACTCTTCCAGTTTACAAGCTACGTTGGGGATGGGATACTCTCACTCCAGCTTGTGGAAACTATTCCATTTCAAATATTCAGTGCAGATTCATTGGGACAATTTATTTTGTGAAGGCACAGTTGCTGCCACTGCAATGTGTAGGGCTCAGTTCATGAGGAATGCCTCAGGTTTGTGGATTTCTCTGAAGTCAGGCAGCAGCTAAGCTAAGCTAGGAGTTTCAGGATTGTAAGTATGTTTGGACTTAAATACCATGCTCAAAGAGAGTAAAGCTCTCCTTTGTTTGAGGAATTGCCCAAATTACAGGGATGGTTAGTCATACACCCACTTTTAAAAGGAAGTATATTAAACAGTGGTTGCACTGCTGCCTGACAACAGCATTTATTCATATAATCTTAAGCCTTTCCTTAAGTCCTCTTCTTCTTGTGTTCAGGGGGAGTGTGTAGTGCCCTGGGAATTAGTGCCATCATTCCACAGCCATGGCAGTAAACAAACCACCTCTTCCCTGTCCCCTTCCCCCCTGACAAGCATAATACTGTGTAGCTAAACTCTGCACTGAAAGTCAGCTCTTTACCCCGGATAAAAATGTTTGATGAAATAGTACAATGCTGGCTGGTGATGCAGCCCAGTTGCGGAGGGAGGGTCAGGGGACAGAGAACTGTACATTGTTAATTTTGATTATTTAAAAATTCTTCTTTTGGGGAAAATAAAAGGTTTCTGGAGCAACCTACTGAAAAGTCTGGCTTTTAGTCATAACTAAGTAGCCAGCCATTAGTCAACTGTGGTGGGCAGCTTTTTTTGTCATCCCTTTCACTGTTCCTGTCTTGGTAGCTGTAGTGCCATTGTCACTATCTGTGCTGTCTTGCAAGTGTTCTGATTATTTGTATTCAAGAAGCCAGCTGTATTTGCTGAACAGCAGACTCTGCTTTGTTCCAGACCTAGTAATTAAGTACCACAAATAGAGCATCAGCTATACACACTACAATTAGTCCCATGTTTTGTATTAAGACTTACAAATAGAGCCTGAAGGTTTAATGCCTTCACAGCTGAACTGCAAAGAGGTTTGAGGCAGAGTTAAGACATTGCTCTGTTATATATGGAAACTAAGGGGTTCTGGGCTCATGCAGAATTCAGCTCTTGTCTAGGGACTCTAAACTGGTGTCTCCCCCAGCTCAGCTGCAGGACAATCCTATTAAACTGTCAGTTCAGGTCAGTCATTCTATCCCCTAAACAGCTGAAATGCAAAACACCCAAAATCTAGTGTAGGCTTTATATAGCCAAGACTTGTCTTTGACAAGCAAGCGACAATAACTGCACCAACTCATAAGGCATAATGAAAGAGATCATACGGCACAGCATTCCAGCAGCACTGGGTGCACACTAATGGAACAGGAGGTTTGATTCAAACTCATCTTAAGCATTGAAGCTGTACACTGAGGAGTGATTCACACTTTATTTGACAACATGCTGTGTTCTTTAGTTTTGACCTTTTGGAAAGCAACAGCACTACCTGAAATGTCAGTCGGGCAATGTGCTGCACGCATGACTACTCCAACCACACGCACAAAAGTTCCAAAACATCACAGCAACCAGGTGTTTAACTACAAAAAAACCACAAGTGTCCTGCCAAATTCAGTCCGTTAAAGAATTGGATTCTATTTAATATGGGGTTTTGTACCACCCTGGTGCCATGAGTAATGTAATTAATTTACCCAATGTTTGTTCTCTCCTTTGAGGGGACAAGCCAGGGAGGCCTTGCTTTGGTGGGTTTTCTTCTGTTAGTTTCCTATATGAGGTGAATGAATTGGGTTAATCGCATTCTGTTCAGTTACTGGAAGAATGAAATTCCTCCAAAGACCAAAGCTGGGTGAAGAGCTGGATTTATTAGCTGCTGCTTTATATTCCCCCACCCACTGCTCACAATCTGTAGTGTTATGTTTATTTTTGGCTGTTGCTAGGAGGCTACAGTTTTAGGTAAATGCACAGCTCCTTGTTACATTCACTTCCGGACAATAACTTTAGGCTATTTGAATAAACCCATGACAGTGTAGCCACTGCAAAATAGAGTTTTCATTGCCCCCAGTTATTTTCAGCAGTAAGGTGAGTTAATGAGCCAGTAAGAATTTGTGCAGTGTTCTTGATAATCAAAAGGCTTAGTAAATATTTTACTTCACCAGTTTCTGGATTATTTTAGTTTTACAATTCTGATCATGCATCATAGGACTGAAACAATGACTTTTAAATAAGTATTCTGTGTGCACATTAAAATAGAAATAAAGGAACAATTAACAAGTCAGCATTTCATCATATACATCAGATAGTAGGCACAATAGATAAATCAAGCAGTTTGGTTTGATGTAGAGCATTTCCATGAAAAATGTCATGTAGACCAAAATGTAACAGTAGCTATTAGTAACCCTCCCCCACACCCTCCAACAAAAACCTTTATTGGGGGCGGTTATATGCACAAAACCAAAAACACTGATCTGTAGGAGGACAAATTAAGTTACTGTAGGCAGCAGTGCATATTAAAAACTCTTCCTGTGAAAGAATACTTCAGACCCTGTAAAAATTGGTTTTGTTAAAAATAGATGTATTTACATTTTAAGTCTGATCTAGAGAGTTTTCCTACCAGGTGTAAATTAAGATGTACAGTAACTTGGCAGATTGAGTACAATCTGAATTATATTCGTTGGTCTTTAAAAAATTGCAGCTCTTAGGCATTACAGCACCAGACTATTAAAATGGTGGGATGAATGAACTAACTCTGTTCCCTTTGCTATTGGTACATTGCCAGGATAGCCCCAGAACCCATCATTAGATTATGTTGTTGGTAATTAAAAGTGCTTTCCTGGCTCAAAAATCTGTGGGTTGTTTACCAGGGGCCAGATTCTTCTTCCAGATACTCACATGCCTCTCTACCAATGTCAGTGGGTGGGTATCTGAGGGCAGAATTTAGCTCAAGGTGTTTGCAGCTGACTGCTGCTATAGTAAATGAAAACAAAGGTAAATCCCACCCTCTCAGTTCACATCAACATGCTTTAACTTTCTGAAGTCACTTATGCTACTTGCTCAGGGTACTAAAAGGCTGAATATTCTGAAGGTTAGCTCTTTGGTAAGCTTATACTCCTATAGATAATATAGCTCCTACTGCTGGCTGCTCTGTTAGGATGGCTTAGTGGTATTTTACATGGAAGGAAACGTTCATTTCACCATGCCGGTCAATATTATTTGTTTTATTTGGTTATTGTTCAACAACAAAGTTCAGTACTTTCCCGGTGGAGCTTGAACTGATCCTCTGGTTCCCTTGCTTGTCGATAATAAAAGATAATGAAGAAAACAAATCCTGCACTTTTTGATACCTAAAACCTCATTAATGCTAACAAGCTTTCAATTGCAATTTGATGGTACAATATTTCTTCATGGGCTCTGGGAGGATTAAGCTGAGGCCCCTCCCGCATCTGAAGATGGCTGTCCACAACCACCATTAAAACAAAAAAGCTAGTGTTGAAAAATGCACAGTTTACAATAAAAAAGTAGAAACTGATTCAATTCCCTTTTGTTACGAATATAAAGTTTCTTGTAAATATTTACAGTCCTTTGAGCTATTTCTATAGCAGGAAGCATTTCACGAACAAGACACAAGGTATACACTTTCAGGACTCGACAAGCCCATATCTCAGGTCACAAAGATTTTCTGTGAGATGCAAAGATTTAAAGACTGATCTCAGTGACCTTTCAAAATAGTCAGACCAGGAGACAAAGTTTTCAGCAAGTTTCCTGCCAAATCATCTGGTCTAAAATAACCCAACAGACAAGAGAACAGAATACAATATCCATGAAACTCGCCAAAGGACATTGACAAGGCATTTGTGTTTTATGGGGGTCTAGAACAGGTTAGCACTGGCTGGCAAGGGACAAGCGGAAGATATAGAACTTGGCCAAAGGGAAAATTGGATGCAGTTTTGCTCTTTTCCATTTATAGAGAACATGGTTGTTCACTAAGAATGTTGCCAAAGCAGACTGAATGGTCAAAACCTGCCTTGAAAATCATTTGCTCTCTGCCTTAATTATAAGAGATAAAATTCATGGCAAAGGAGAATATGTAGCAATAAATCGCTTGCTTCAAAAAAAAACAACAAAAACAAAAAAACCAAAAACATGAGATGTTGGGTAATTGCAAAAGCTGTTTATTGCAAGTATCCTCTAGTGCCATGACTCCTAGTTCTTATGGTACGACAAGATAAAGCCCCAAACAGGCAAGAAGGATTTTGCTTTGAGCTGACAATTGTGTACTGCTGCTTTCATGCTTTCTTGGTGGTAGAGCCAAACTGGCCACTGTCCTGGGGAGATGACTGTAGGGATTGTGATACAATTTCTGAATGGGATGGTGTTTAATATTGAGAAGGCAAGAAGCAGCAACAGTGATTCTTGTCGTATAATAAGGATTGCAACTTTTCTTTGCCAAATTCCCCAGTAAATAATGGCAATTATTTTGCAGCATACTCTAAAGGCTTCAATTAATTTACAGGTGAGGTACAATACAATACTTAGCAAAGCAACCTAAAAGGAGGGAGCGGCCAGAGTGATGGTGCAGCAGCATGCAGTGAACTGCCATGCAGAGGACCTGGATAAAGAGTCTTACACCCCAGTATGTTGGAAAGAATGCACTTTGTCTTTGGACATGGGGACAGTGACTAATCAGTCAGGGGATCTCCCTTTCCCTGTCAATCAGCTGAACACAGAGCTGCATTGGGGCAGTTGTGGTAAGAGTTTTGGAAAGTGACAGGTGAACAAACTGATCTGGATTAATTCTCTGCAGTTCATCAGAGAATACCCAGTCACAGTGTCTTTTAAACACCAGTCACTGTGGCCTTCCAGTTTACAAGGCCATCAAGAATTCCAGTACCTTTGTTTTTTCCAAACTATGATTTATTATCTGGTAAATGGTGCTAACCACATTAAAGACTTGGGGTGGGATCCTCATCCCATCAGATTTTCTTGATGAACTGGTATGGACTAAAGCTAAGTACAAAAAGTTCATGAACTGCTTGAAAGAGTAACAGTAGTACAAAGTGCAAAAATATGACTGCAGGAAGGTGCAGGGAAATAAACTGAGATGCAGACAATCCTTGAAAGCATCATGTGTCTCCTGACATGGAGCCAGTTCTGGCCCAATAATGCTGTTTAGATGACTGGGCAGAAGTATGGAGTGCATATACTCAGTACATTTCCTTTGTTTTTCCTGCAGTTCAAGATGAGGAGTAAATTTGTCTAGCTGAGACTTATACTGAAGACTGGTCCCAGACCTAGTAGGGAAATAAAATGACAGTTACAGGAGATGTGACAATCAGGTTTTCCACGCTGAGACTTGCTACAACTGAATGTGTATTTTAAAGTGGGGTAGGACCAGAGTTCTTTTCCCAGATAATTGGCTTTTCATGGTGTACACAGGTCCCCCCCATTGATAAAGTGAGATCCTTTCCTGTGACAAGGAGCCGTCAAGGGCTCCCAGCTTACCTTGTTAACTTGTGAGAGTGGTGTTCTTGCACCTCCCACAGGCATGCGTCCCCTGCTGCTCTCCTCAAACAACCTCCCAGGGGACCTTTCCCTGCGGGTGCTCAGAAGTCTGCCCGGAGATTTCTCCCTCTCCAGTGGTCGCCCAGGAGACTTGTCCCTGCGCAGCTCCGTCCTTCCCTCTCGGTACCGATGTGGTGTGCTTGGTTCTCGAGGGTGGCTTGGTCCTTCTGGTGGTCCTGGGCTTGATGCTACCCGCTTGGTTATGTGCTCATTATATGTGGGGGGACCTCTTTTATTAGGGCTACTGTCATTCAAAAATAATGGACGTGGACAGCTGAGTGACAAAAACCTTAAAGTTACATTTCCATTAAGAGCATAGCCACCCCACTCCCCTCCCCCAATATTCCCACAAGACGGTCCCATTTAGTGAGGACTGCAAATGCTTCCCTGTAATTTTAGGACAGACATACACCGTGGGCATACAATAGCACCAACCCAAAAATCTGTTACCAACTACTAGGCCTGTGCAAAGCAGCTAGTATTCACTTCGGATTCAGCCAGTTAGGGGGACAGTGATTTGATTCGGTGATTCGAATCACTGTCCTGAACCAATTTAGCCGAATCAACCAGGCCAGGCCCATCCCTCACCCTTCTCCCAGCCCAGCAATGGCTGCCCCACCTGCCCCAGTTCTCAGCACTTGGGGGAAAAAAACCGACTCACCAGGTGCTGCTGGGCAGGGGGAGCTCCCTGCTGCCCCATGATGTGGGTGGGGCTCTGCACAAGCCCTCCCCACCCTAC
>NW_017729001.1:10602249-10602617 GCF_001723915.1 Gavialis gangeticus
AAAACCCCTGGACTCACCATTCCTGCCGGCAGGGGGCAATCCCCACTGCCCTGTGCCACATGGGGAGCTCTTCCACGAGCCTCTCCAAAGCCCCAAGGCCGCTGCAAGAGCAGTGAGTCCCGCTGTTTTTCCTCGGGGTTTTTTTTCCCTTAAAGAGTCGGAGCTGAGGCAGGCAGGCAGGGCAGCCATGGGGGGGCTGGGACAGCAGGGAGTAGGGCTCATGCAGAGCACTACATGGAGCATGGGGCAGCAGGAATCGTCCCCCCGCCCAGCAGGACCTGGTGAATCGGGACTTTTTTTTAAAGCACTGGGAGTGGGGGCAGGTGGGGCAGCCATGGGGGGACTGAGGGAGCGGGTGGCGGTTGGGG
>NW_017729001.1:10602973-10606187 GCF_001723915.1 Gavialis gangeticus
GACTGAGGGAGCGGGTGGGGGTTGGGGGGTAGGGGGGGAGCAGGCAGGAGATGGGGCCTGGCAGGGGCGCCCATGGTCCCCTTCCCCCCTACTTACCAGATCTGAGTCTGGCTGTAGCTCCGTGCTGCAGCGGGCAGGGACTGTCTGAATCATTGAAGCTCTCTGAATCTTTTCCAAAGATCTGGAGAGCTTTGAATTGATTCAGACCTTTTAATTGGTCTCCTGATTCAATTCAGATTTGGAGATTCAGCCACTGAATCGGGCCATATCGCCTCCAAATTAAATCAGTACCTGAAGCTTCACACAGCCCAACCAGCTACTGTACACAAGAGTCAACTGGCTGAGCGGCCATGATTAAGAATGGCAGAGTCTTTTTGTATCATTTTCTCTTTAACATGAAGTCCTGAAGAGGCTGAAATGACCATTAATGAGAAGAGACTAGTTGGTGTGGCTGAAAGAAGGTTATAACCTCCAGTAATCAACTGTTACAAACCAATGTTTATGCTTGCGAAAATATTGCCACACAAACCTCTGCATCAAGAGATTACATGACTTCAGAAGGCTCTGTTAAATAAGGCATTCTAGCTGAAGGAATAATGAAAGCTTAGCACAAATCAAGGCTCCATAGAACACCTACAAGATTTTTTTTTTTTTTTTAAGGAATACAACAGTCACTTTTGCCGATATAAAAAATATGAAAATTAGTTTATCCCTTCTCAGTTGTAAGATTTTAAAGGGACAGCAAAAATTATGAGATACTGAAATAAACATCTGATTACATTTGGTGTGGGTGACTAGCTTACGTTGCTTACAGGAAACACTGTTCTCTTTCCAAGTGGTCACTGTTAGTCGCAATAAATACTTATCTGCCCAATTTGTCTTTCCTGTGTTGCACAGACCAAGATCTTATCACCTTATGGCAGCATCACCACAGTCCCTTACATTATTACTTTCAGACTCATACAGCATTCAGGGATTTTGTTTTTAAAAACATTTTAGCAATCCATGGTTTATTTTTATGTCAAAATAGAATGTGAACATTTGTCTCTCCAGTCACAGCTGCAGTAAAGCATCACTTCTACCCCAGTCTTCTACTTGCAGCCCCAGCTGTTGGAGCTTGGAAATAATACCATGGCTACCGACAACCAGCTTCATTGATTCTAAAATATTTCATTTAGGAAATCCATGTTTAAAAATCAAAATGTTGTTGTTGCCTGTATATTCAGCTGCAACAGAACATTTATATAGTTTTTACAATCATAATAAGAGGACAAAAGCCTCAAGATTTCATGTGGCAAGAATTCATCCCTAATTCATCCAGTCTAATTGGACTGGTTGAAGATTCCTGAGCAACTGACTATCCCCGTTTCTGTAAAGAGGATTATTGTTTTTGACAGCAACACAGAAGGCCTTCTCAGGTTACTGATCAGCATAACCTAACCATAGAAATGAAGATCAACATAACCCAACCATGTACTGGTGCTAGAGGCAAACATGGTTGTGGCAAATAATTTCTGAAAGGGGTCAAACATGCAACATTTTCCTCTTTTTGACAACTATTGCTATCTGAAAGTGGATGCAAAAACCATGCCATGCAAGCCCTACCCCAGGACAGATCATCTATGGTTAGAATACCTGGAAAGATTATGCCCTTGAAAAAATTTGGTTTGGATTTAGTAGTCAAAACAACTTCAGAAAGATTTAAAACAACACTGAAGTACACAAGATTCCTGAGCACTTGCAACCACAAGCATTGCTTCCTAGGCATGTAGAAACATCCAGAAATTTTTGAGTAATAACATCCAGATTATAAGACTTTATCTTGAAGGTATTTGTGGAGGAAGTTACCTCGGCCCAGGAAGCTCAGCTTTCCTAAGGGGAGGTCCTAGCGTTCTAGCTTTAACCAGTAGAACTGTTATTTACCACTGATCCCTGCAGCATTTTTAGATGCTCCTGAGAGAAGCTGACCTTTACACCCAACAAGACTGAAACAAGGCTCTCACACAATAATCCTGAAAAAAGCAGTCTTGATGTAATGCTACAGGCATGGCAGACAAGAGAGAGGCAGGAACACAGAATGTTGACTTCATACCTGCGTGTAGCAGAAGTTCCTCTGTGATGTTCATTGTTGGACTCCTTTACTAGATTTCCCTTACAGCAAATCACCCTTAATTTGTCCTGGTAGGATGAGGCCAAGTAAATAGCTCCAGATGAAATTGCTGGCCCCAGATACCGAGGATTAGGAATCTCCAAATGGGCTCGGGCAGGAGTGCTGAGTGAAGGGGAGGAAAAATATCAGTATGATCTGGTTATTGTCCATGGTTCTTAGAAGCCTACCACGACTGTATATGGACATGCTGTTCAAAGTGCTGAGCAGATAACTTACCCTAGAGAAGCACGTGCCTGAATCTCAATCACTTCAAGGGAATTGAAATGGGTCACAAACAGATAGGGTTCTCTATAGGCTGCAGCACCACCACAGTCACAGAAAAAACACAGCACAAAGAATCTACATTAGCACAAATTTGTTAGGAAACTCACAGTGTGAACACAACAGCTTCCTGCCCTCCTACAGCCCATGGTTTGCTTTGTAGCTCCTATAGTCCATGGTTTGCTTTCCTTTGCTTTGTAGCTCTCTGTTTCTATAGTATTATGGCAGGCAGAATGTCACACAGAAGGGATTAAAGAGTAGACTGAACTGAACAAAGGCCCTAAGGTTTCATTCTGATATGATAGATTCTTGAGTACTTCACAGACTTCCAAGCATCATTAAAAATGACACTGGCTCATTTAGCCACTGTCAGTGGGAACACTAACCAAATGCATCAATTTGGTTTAATCTTCCTCTATTTCTTCATGCTTCAGAAGGTCTGCTGTTTCCCAAGGCTTATAATTATCTGTTACCACAAGAAAAATTACACTATTTCTAAGAGAGTTAGAAAAACACTGAATCAGAAGCCCGCCCTTATCACCAGGATGCCTCCCCGTTATCACAGCGCCTACAATATTGAACATTCCAGAACAACGGAAATGGGCAAAACCAGCACAATTCTAGTGAGTGTTGCTCTATACCTACCAAAAGCCAAAGGCAAGCGACTCCATTTCAGGTCATCTGTCCGACTGCGTCTTCCATAGGAATCCACAAAGACACCAAATTCTGCCAAGAACCAATGTCACATGTTTGCAGCATTTACTTTTTTTTTTTTTTTTTGGC
>NW_017729001.1:10606252-10612539 GCF_001723915.1 Gavialis gangeticus
TTTTTTTTTTTTTTTTGGCAAAGAGTAATTTTAAAAAAAAAAACAACCAAAAATAAAAGCATATCCAAAAGGAAATCAATATGCAAACTTCTAAAAAAGGAAAGGCTTATTCTGAGCTGTAAACACAAATTTCTTATGAACAAAATCACACCAAACTTGATCTCCTTCAACAGAGTAACTACTTGGGTGGATGAAGGGAATGCATGGAGCAGCAACCTATGTCCCATGACCAGATCTGGCCTGCTTAGAGATTGGATCCAGCCCATTTTACCAGTGGCGAGCTGAAACCGTCTTGCAGCCTAGCTATGGGATAGACCAAATTCCACATTCTACATTTTACTAAAGGACAGCTAATCCTGCTGCTCCATGTAATCCCAACCCTGGCTCTGTGCACAGGGCTGCTCTCTCCCCCAACACCGCAGCCTCAGCTCACTCTGAAAAACTAAGCAAGAAATAATTTAAAGGAGGCTGTTGGGGGAGGGAGCAAGAGATCAGTCCCTCTCAGCAGTAACAACTGGGCACAGCAAGGGATGGGCAGCCCACAGTGCCAGCTGAGTCACAAACAAGTAAAAGGTTGCCACTCCTACACTAGACAAAACTGCTGCGGTGGGGATAGACAACTGACTCAACAGCCACAAGCAAAGAATGGCAGGAGGTTTTAAGTGGAGTCTGACAAGGGTCTGTCCTGCACCCAGTGCTGTTCAGTGTGTTTGTTAGCTATGTGGATGCAGGAACAGAGAGCTTCTTGAGAAAATATGCAGAGGGCAAACCAGGGAAGGACTAAACATGCTGGAGAATGGAAGCACAAGTCACCAGGATCTTGACGTATCGGAAAGTTGGCTGGGGTTAACAGGGTGAAGTTCAATGCTGACAAATGCAAGGTACTACACCTTGGGAAGAATAATCAAAAATACAATACAAAATGGGTAACATGGATAGCAGCTCCATGGAGAAAGATCTAGGAGTCTTGATCATAGATTCAATGAGTCTGCAGTGTGATGCAGCTGCACAAAAGGCAAATGTCATTTTGGGCTGCATCTATAGGAACATCAGATACAAGACATGGGAAGTGATACTGCCTCTTTCACAGCACTGGTCAGGCATCGTCTATAAAGTACTCCACATTTTAAAAAGGACATGGAGAACTTAGAGAGGGTCTATCGATAGGCAACAAAATGATAAGTCGTTTGGAAGGCAAGCCATATGAGGAGACATTGAAGGAAACAGGCCTGTTCAGCTTGCAGAAAAGAGACTTGAGAAGGGACAGGATCGCAGTCTTAGTCTTCAAATATCTGAAGAGGTGCCATAAAGAACACCTTCTGTCTCTCACTGCAGAGAGTACAATGCAACCCAATGTCTTGAAGTTGCAGCAAAGTAGCTTTAAATTAGATATCAAGAAATTTCTTCACTGTTTGAACTGCGAGGCAGTGGAATAGACCACCTAGGGAAGCTGTGGAATCTCTATCATGGGAGCCGTTCAAGAAGAGGCTGGATAAGCACTGGTCAGGGATGATCTAAGAGTAGCTATACCTATGATATACTATAGGCATTTCCTATTCTTCTGGGCTTTGCTGAATGCCACACGGGGCCAGGAAGGAATGTTTTTTTTCCACCTCCTATTGCTACAGGTGCCAGGGTTTTACTCCATCTTCCCCAGAAGCATTGGTTGTCGGCTGCAGCCAAGGCTGGGAATTTTGACTAGGATGTGCCATGTCTCCTGCCCGGACTTAAACCCAGAGGTTCCTCGTCAAACAATGTTGCCCCTCCACTCAGGTTCTGACCAATCACCATGTTTAGCGTCAGAAAGCAATTTTACCCCCTGGTCAGACTGGTAAGGACTTCAGGCGGTTTTGCTTTCCTCTTTTGAGGAGGGTGTGACCTTTCATTGCATCTCTTAAGTATATTTTTAACAACTTCTGCAGCAGCAGGACACTGACCACCACTGTCCCCTTGCCTCACCTGTGGCAGGTTAGGATGCTATGCCTTGTAGCTGTATGACAGGGCTGATTTTGTAATTTTAATAAGTTAACAAGGATTTGCATGGGATGGTTTGGATAGGGATGATTCTCCCACAGGTTCCTCCCAGCTCTACTTTTCTGTGATGGTATGATTCTACGAAAAGGCCACTTTTCTTTTTCAGCTGCTATAGCCTCCAGAATAACTGACAGTGCATTTTGCAAATATTACTGGACTTAGGGATAATTTCAATACTGAAGCTGTTAGAACTTGAGTTCTCCTTAAACTAATTAAGGTAAAGCTGTTACTTCTTATCCTGCTAGGAACCCAGCATCTGTAAATGGCTGGAAGACATATGCTAGTCACAAAAGTGTGCCTGCTGCCCAAAGAGACTCTCACTGTAAGTTGCAGAAGAATTACTGTTGTCATGGCTAAAGGTGACTTGTGAATTTTTGGGATATCAATCTAAAGGCTCAACAAAAACCATTACATAAAGAAATGGCTTACAACCTTTCCTTTCTCTGCAGAAAAAGTAAAGCAATCTGTTCCTATGGAAGCTAAATCAAAACAGTTCATCAACTATTTACACGAGACATTCATTGAAGAGATAACATTACAATCCCTCAGCATCTCACATAGATATTTAGTAGCAGCAACTAATCAATAGGCACAGAGAATTTAACATAACCTGGAAGAGATCTGACCAAAGCAAGTCTAAATCAGAATGTTGCCATTTTAGTTTCAATATCCTGTACATCTTACTATGAAGACCAGCTATTGTTTGCTAAGCATTCTCTGGTGCTTTTAGACCTCACCACTGTCAGCAGTTAAGATTATCAAATGTTTTGCATACCATGCACCACTCAGGTAATTCAAATGCCTAGGTTCCCCAAACCACAGTTCCTAGGTATCTTCTGATAAATCTTGTACAAAAATAAAATGGCAGGTTAGTCCAACAGCTTACCATAGACTTACCATGGAAACAAAGCAAATATTCCTCCCTCTGTCCTGTGGGGTTCACCTGTATGATACTGATTGGGAAACTGTTGGTGGAAGCAGCAAATACAGCAGAGGCTAAGGAGTGGTCATTCTTATCCAAAAACTCTGGAAGAGGGTGAAGTGAGAGACCAGTGTCAGCACCAGCTTGTCTGTAAACGAATATCTCTAGCTCCCACTTAACTATACATGTATTTGGCCCCAAACACATTTACAGTTCTGTTTAGTGTGTGTGACAAGAAGCAACTCTTACCCTCCAGTGTGTACTGCTTCATCTCAATTTCATAGAACTTGTTGGTTCCAATGACAATACTGTAACTGGTCAAATGGATACAGCTGCACGGCTCTGAAGTTTCAATTTCCTGGATCAGAAGGGCAAGTTATAGGTCAACATTAATTCCCCTATATTGCTCTTACATATTTTTCTGAGTTCTAATACAATACATCCTCAGATATTCAAATCTCTTCAGAAATCAACTTCCAAAGCTGCTCAGATAAGTGAAGCCACAGGATCTTGTGAGGAATCAATATATGCTAATACATGATACATGATGTAAAACTGTACCTAACTTAGTAGGGAACTGATAAAGATTTTTTTTGTCTGATACCAATGACCGATTATTACCCAGCCATATTGGCCAATACCGATTCTATAGCCAATTTACAGGAATGCAGCCTGGCAGCTTGAAGAGCTGCTTCCAGCCAGGAAGTCTATGCGGGGGGAAAGGGCAGATCAAGGCCCCCATGGTGAAGGAGGGAGTGGGGCAGGGGCAGGTGCTGCCCAGCCAGGGCAGGGCATGGGACAGAGCTGTGGGCAGCTCATCTGGGGGTGCAGGGGGGTGTGCGCCTCCATGCTGCTGCGCACAACCCTGAGAGACACATGGGAGGCATGTACCCCCCCTGGATTTGTGTTCGGGGTGAGGGTAGGCTGCTCACCACGGGCTCAGAACCAGGAGCTAAGCCAGTCTCTTTCCAGTGGGGGCTGGACAGGGCTGCACTCAGGGCGGGCAGCGGTGCTGGGAGGAGAGGCTACTGGGATACCACAGCAAAATTTTGGGGTGGCTGTAACACCCCTCCCCCCAGCGCTGCTGCCACCCAGCCCCCCCCACTGGGCAGAGGCTGGTGCAGCCCTTGACCCTGAGCCCTTGCTCACCCTTGCCCCATGCACAAATTCAGGGGGCATGCACAACAGCGGGGAACCGCCCCCCTGCTTCTATGGATGAGCTGCCAGCAGCTCCGCCCCACACCCTGCCCCAGCTGTCATTTGGATAATTGAAGGTTTGGATAACCAAGGAACACCAAACCAAGAGCCACCCACAAGAACAGCCCAGTCAAGACAGGCAACTAGCACAAGAAATACCCAGGTAAGAGACAGGGGCCCAGATAGTCCTTGGATTAGGGGGGCAGTGCATATACCTCCAGGAGGCCTTAAATGCCTCTACACTAATGCTCATAGCATGGGGAACAAGCAGGAGGAGCTTGTCCTCCTGCTAGCTTACACTAACCCAGACTTAGTGGGGCTCACTGAAACTTGGTGGGATCCAACACATGACTGGGCAGTAAACATCAAGGGCTACAGGCTGTACAGGAGACATAGAACAGGGAGGAAAAGTGGGGGTATGGCACTCTACGTCAAAGAGCAATACACATCCTCAACAAACAGCACTGGGTCAGAGGAGGGGCAGACTGAAGTGCTCTGGGTCCATACACAAGGGGGTCAGGGGGAAAGGGATTTAATGGTAGAGGTTTACTACAGGCCACCCAACCAGGGGGAAGAGCTGGACTGAGAATTCTCAGGTCAGCTTGAGGAGGCAGTTAAGTCACAGGACATGGCCATCATGCATGACCTAACTACCCAGACATCTACTGGGAAGAACAGTCAGCCAGGTCTGACCGCTCACATAGGTTCCTAGCCAAGTTACAGGACCTCCATCTAACCCAGAAGGTGCACAGTCCCACCAGGGAAAATGCCTTGTTGGACCTGGTACTGGCTACAGGAGACGACCTGGTGAGTAGACTGCAGGTTCTCGACCACCTGGGCGATAGCGATCATCGCCTACTGGAATTCGCCATCCAGCGCAGGGTGTCAAAGGCCTGCAGCAAGGCAACAGTCCTGGACTTCAGGAGGACAAATTTCAATGCGGTAAGGAGACTAGTTGGGGAAGCACCAAGGTCCTGGAGGGGAGGGGAGGGGAGTTTGGAGTCCAGGAAGAGTGGTCATTCCTTAAGGAGATGATCCTCCAAGCCCAAAGGGTGGCAATCCCAATGCGGATCAAAGGGGGCAAGAGTACTCAAAAGCCCCCATGGCTCACCAAAAGCATCCAGGAATGTCTCAAAGCCAAAAAGGAGGTGTACACCCAATGGAAGGGAGGGGCCATCACCAAGAAGGATTATACCTCCATTGCTCAGGACTGTAGGGGGGCTGTTAGGAAGGCTAAGGCAGAGATGGAACTGGGACTAGCATCCCGGATCAAGGATAACAAGAAGTCCTTTTTTAAATACCTGGGGGTGTAAAAAGAAGGTAGTGGATAAAGTGGGCCCTGTGCAGGATACACTAGGAAATCTAGTGGTCACACCAGACAACAAAGCTAACCTCTTTAACAATTTCTTTGCCTCCATCTTTTTGAGCAGGGACCGGGGCATCCCCACACTGGGATCCCTGATGGACCCAGGGGAGGCGCAGTGAGGACCTAGTCAGGAAACTTCTGGTGGAACTAGGTGAGACTAGACATGTTCAAATAAGCAGGTCCTGACCATCTCCACCCCAGAGTGCTGAGGGAATTAGCTGAGGTCATTGTGGGACCCCGGCACAGATTTACAAGCACTCATGGTGCTCTGGCGAGGTGCCAGAGGACTGGAAAAGGAACAATGTGGTCCCCATTTTCAAAAAAGGGAGGAAGGAGGACCCGTGAAACTACAGGCCCGTTCGTCTTACCTCGGTCCTGCGGAAGCTCTTTGAGAAAATTATCCAGGAGCACATCTGCAAGGGACCAGCAGGGGGGATCATGCTTAGGGGCAACCAACATGGGTTCATTAGAGGCAGGTCCCGTCAGACCAACCTGGTGGCCTTCTACGACCAGGTCACAAAATCCTTGGACACAGGTGTCGCAGTGGACGTAGTCTTTCTGTGCTTTAGGAAGGCCTTCGACACTGTCTCTCACCTCTCATTAAGAAATTAGGCGACTGTGGCGTCAATGCCTACACAGTCAAATGGGTCACAAATTGGCTGGAGGGTTGCACCCAGAGAGTGGTGATGGATGGGTCATTTTTGACCTGGAGAGACGTAGGCAGTGGGGTCCCCCAGGGCTCAGTCCTCAGGCCTGTACTGTTCAACA
>NW_017729001.1:10617539-10649920 GCF_001723915.1 Gavialis gangeticus
GGTCTACAAACTGGCCAAGGGGGACCAGCAGGCTATAGGAGAGTACCTGTTCCCCCAAGCACTACTGGGAGTAAAGAGGATTAATGGCCATAAGTTGACTGACAGTAGATTCAGGCTAGATATCAGGAGGCACTACTTCATAGGGCGGCTAGGATCTGGAACCAACTTCCAAGGGAAGTGGTGCTCCCTCCTACCCTCGGGGTCTTCAGAAGGAAGCTAGATAATCACCTGGCTGGGGTCGTTTGATCCCAGGTTTCCTTCTTTCCTGCCATGGCAGGGGGCTGGACTTGATGATCTGCTCAGGTCCCTTCTGACCCTACCAACTAGGAAACTACAATGGACTGTATTCCGGGTACTGGCAGTCTCAATGTCTTCAGCTGTCTCTCTCCAATAGTTAGAACAATGCTTATGCTACTAGGATAACTATTACAAATCTGCCTGCTATATGAGCAAATCCCCCTCTTCTTTGACCGCATTTGCTGGCTATTTGTAGGACAGATGTCTATGTAAGGAAGCTGGTTAACTACCGTGAGAAAAGCAGGTAGCAACTGCTACAGCCACATCAGCTTTTACATTCCTGTACAACAAAAGGTTGCCTTTTTTTCTTTCAGACAAAATTCAAAGTACTCTCTGTAGGGTACTTTACAGGAAGACAAGCCAAATAATAGCTGTTGAACACCTACACTGCTCACAAAGGAAGAAGCTGACTTAAGCACCTTAGACAACCGTTTCAGAGGTGTGAAGCTTACTTCCTTTACAGCAACTGTTTCTTAAAAAGGGTTTTGTCTGTCTCAGTTCTACTGGATGCAAATGCACCTCCCATATGCAAGGCAAGAATTTCTATTTAGCACCAATGAACACTGCAATTGCCAATATGCCCTGTGCCTCCCTACACTATCATTCACACCTTCACACAGAAAAGCAGCTGCAACTCTTCCTCGTTTCCTTGCAATTCAAACTCTGTTAGCCGAGGACTCCAAAAAGCAGGGATGAAGGGTCCAAACCCACTACAATATCTTAGAGAATACAGTAAGCATTCTCTTTTCTAATGTGTCAGCATGGATCCTATGATAAGTGACTGGTAACCAGCACTCACTCAGAAGATGGGAGGCACAAGGGATTCCAACTGAATCAGTGGAACAGTGACTGCAGAAATGCTGTCCTAAATCTGGCATCTCAACTAGCAGCTAAGTCCAAAACAGAATCTTTGACAAAAGGTGAGTGGGTTACTTCCTGACTCAGGAAAAAGGATTCTTGATATGTAGTTTGAGAGGTACATCCAGCTGGTAACACAATTAAAGTTAGTGCATTATCTGTTTTGATATTCTTTGTAATGAGATGGCTTAACCCCTGGAATATCCAGATCAGGAAAACTCTGAAGTGCGTGATCCTATCAAGATAACAGAATAAACCCCTTGATACATATAATATAAGCAGATTCTTTTCTCCCCATGTCAAGTTGGGGTTTAGGAATAAAGCAAGTGTTTTGGTTGAGGTGAAATTCTGACAACACTATAAGCATAAATTTAAAGCCAGGTATTAGCACCACTGGGCTGACAGAGGCTATTGTACAGGCAGGGATGAACGAAAGGGAGTCAGCTGAAGTGGCTGATGTATACCACATCTCCTGGATGATGCATAACCACTAAGACAACTGTCTTCAGAGTGACGTATTGAAAGAAGCTTTCTGAGAGAGGTTCAAAGAGAGGTTCCATGATCATCAGGAGCATCATGAAGTCCCAGCAGGTATAGACTTTCTAGCCAGTGGTTAAGACAGAACAAAACTGTACACGTAAGACAGTTAACTCAGATTGCTGTAAGGCGGCCGTTTCTAGACATGAACAATAGGTCAGCCTGTTATAAATGAAATAATTAGTTGAGGATCTTCAGTACTGAGGCCTGGAGTGGGTGCAAATCTTTGGCTGGAGTTCCTAAGAACCTCTTCCATTAAGAAAAATATGTTCCCCTGGTAAATACTTTTCTGCTCTGTATCAGGATTTTCTGGACCTGCAGGGAGAAGTCCCTTTCTGCAGTATTCGACCAGCCAGAAACCACAGTGACTTTGTGTCTGGATAGAGTACCTGGGTCAGGGTGCCATGAAACTATTTCTGAGTAGCTTGAGAGCTAGATTAGAGACTGTACATTTATCAGCCAGTGTCATCTTGACCACTATGGAGCTAAAATAACAATATTGGCTTTGTCTCTTGATTCTGGAACCTGCTTGTAAATCAAGGTTAATTTGTCACTTCAAGAGCACTGGTAATGATGACTAATTATCAGTAATTACCAGGGATCCAGGTTTTCCACTTGCTATGGAAAAATACAGTAAAACCCAGATTTTCTCATTTTAAGGAGAAGAACCTGGATTTCTCTTTTAAGAAGAAAAGCCCAGCTTTTCTCCTTTAAAGGAGAAAAATATGAGTTAAGGAGGCTTTCCCCTTCCAGGCTAGCAGAGTTCCAGCCTGCAAGGGGCTGGGGGGAATGGGAGGAGGGCGGTCAGGCAGGGGACGCCATGTGCATGGACACACATACACATGGCCACCAGGCAGCCTGGAGAGCAACTCCCGCAGGTAAATTTGGGGGGAGACAGGACGGGGGACTGAGCCCCTCATAGTGAAGGAGGGACAGAGCTGGGAAGGGCTGGGTGTGGGCCCTGGGCCACATGTGGTTGCCAGGCCCAGGCAGGGAGTAGGATGGAGCTGCAGGCGATTTGTTGTGAGGCTGGGGGGGCTGGTTCCCTGCCACTGCACGCACTCCCAGGGGTACATGGGAAGCACATGCCCCCAGATCTGTGCACAGGGCAGGGATGGGTGCAGGCTGCCCACTGTGGGCTTGGGCTCCCCACCTTACTGCCCTCCCCACGGGGCTTCAAGGCAGGACCCGGCAGGGAAGCTCAGTGCTGCCACCACAAGCCCCATGTTGCAATGGTGAGGCACCCCCTGCCCGCCCAGCAGCAGCAAGGAACACAACCCTGTGCCACCACATCCACTGTTACTAGGCAGGCAGGGGGCACCTTGCCCTGGCAGTGCAGGGCTTGCAGCAGGAGCACCGAGCTCCCCTGCCCCGCTATGCTCTGCCACACTGGGTCCCACCCACTGGGTTGCAGAGGCCCTTGGGGGAGGGCAGTGAGGCAGAGAGCCCAAGCCCGCAGCAGGCAGCCTGCACCCCCATTCCCCATGGCTCTGCTCTGGCCGTGCTGCCTGTGAGGGAGGGCGCACACTCTGCTGCCTGCTGGGGTGACAGCAGCCACTACCTCTTGTGGGAGCATCCGGCATTTGGGCACTGCTGTGGAGGGTAGGGGGTTGCGGACCCAGGTCCATGGCCCTATATCCTTGGCAACTTGGGGCCCCCCTCTGGCAGGGCTGAGGAAGTGGGGGGGCTGTTTATGGGGGGTTGAGGGCAATGGCATGGGCAGGGCACTGGCACATCAGGGCTGCTCAGTGCCACAAGGCAGTTGGGGGGTGGGGAGGAAGAGAAGCCACAGCTGGACCCACATCCTGGTGAGCTAAGAGGGCAGGGACAGCTCTGATTTTCCATGATAAGAAACCCAAAAATCAAACTCCAAAATTTATAGGTATTTAGAATGTATTTTACTATAGTAATTGGGACACTGGTAGGCTACCAAATTGCTTTAAAATTGTAACTATATCAATAAAAAATTGTATTCAATTGATACTATATATATATTAGTGGTGTTTCATTTTAATCACGGATTTTAAATCAGAGAATTTGCAGTTTTTAAACAGAGAAAACCAGGATCCCTGGTAATTATCCATTTTAGCCCATGTAATGTCAACATCACAGGTTCTGCCTTCTTTCCATTGCTCAATCCCATAGTGTGACAGTCTAAATGCTAGCTGATACTGGGCTGCTCAGCCTCCCTCTCCTCATAGACATCATCTGTGGACCCAAAATTATGTGGTAGGACTGCTCTAGAAGATGCAACAAACTGAGCCACCCTAGCCTTGTGGGTCCAGCAGGGAAAGGATTTTCACACAGAACACCAATCCAGGATGGAGCTCTCTTTTAACCAGAGGAGATTCTGACTATAGCTGTCCCTTTTAGGGATTATTCTGTCATAGGACAGATAGGGTTTAAATCCTGAGGTTTGGATTCTGCCCCAAAGGTGATTTCCAATCCATTAAAGAAAGTCCTGTAGATGAGCGTGAGGAAATAAAATTTCTTCAGAAACACTGGCTGGAAAACATCCACTTAGGATCTCTGAACAAAATACCACAATAGATACCTGTAGGTTTGTCTCATTGTCACGGACTCTAAGATTGTAAGAGGCAGTAAGAGGAAGAATCATGACTGCTATGCCCTTTTATACCCTTCTTACGTGGGAGGCAAGGTAGCCCAGGGAACACATACAACCTTCTTGGACACAAGTACTAAAAAAATTCAGGTCTTGGTGCACATGAAGTGCATACACATTAATAATGGGACCTGCATTGACAAATACACAAAGAAATCTGTCCAACTGTCTCACATTGTTGGCTGAAAGGAACCAAATACATACATCAGGGCTAGTATAGGTGGCGAGAGATACAACCAGTTATTTTAACCTTTGGTACATAGGTGTTTTCATTGCAAAAAGTAGAGTTCAGAGTATTTGTTGCTTCTTCAAGTGAGTTGCTCCGTTAACATTTTTAAGGAAAGATGGTTAAAAGCAAATCCTCCTGATTTCACAGAAGTCAACTAAGAGCGCCAGGGAACATTCCCAAATGTTTATGAGGAAAGCAATGCTTTGGGGAGATGGACAAGGTCAAGTTTAGATATGCCCATATGGCAGAACTACAGTTCTGTTCTGCTTCCTTCCCCATTTGCTAACTCTTGTTACAGGAAATTCCTATCTGTTCTGATTTTAGCTAGGACATGGTAAAAGCTTCCCACAAGTTTAGTTGCCAAGCACAATCCATATGGATTCTATAGGCTTTAGCTGCTAAAGCAGAGTGGAGCCTTACATGGGACTGTTGTGAATACACTACTAACAGAGAAACCAGACCTACCTTCCTAATGCAGAACTTGCTCAGGCTCTCGTTATAGCGCAGAATGACCACTTTGTTGGGCATGGCTGCACAAATGCAGAGTCCATTCTCAATCTGTAGGGAAGATTAGAAATACTGTGTAATTCCAAAGCTATGAAAAACATTCTGAATACATGAGAGAGTGCAGTTTACCTCTCACTAAAGAGCGATTTGTGAAGATGAGCAGGTATATTCGTAATAGGATAGCAAAGAATAATTGCAGATTAGTAAAAGGGCTCTTTACATTCTCAAAGGAGAGAAAGTATCTAAACTGCTTCTATGATTTTTTGTATATCTAAGGCAAATGTATTAGAAGAACTGGAAGCTTTTAATAGAAAGGAGTTTTCATTAAGAGAGATAATGAATCCAAACAAGTTACAACTAGATCCAACATGAGTAGATTAACCCCTTGAATTTGTATCTTAAACAATGCTTTAAACTGAATGATGTTCAGCTTTCCCAAGGACACGAGTCATCTGCATAGACAGTTTCTGCTAAGAAATTTTTGTAGTGGCCAAAATTCCACATTGAAACTGGAAATTGGCACACGTGCTGGACACTAGTAAATGGTACAACTGCAAGAATAAACTGCCTACCTTGGAAAGAACTACACTGTTCAAGAATGAAAACAGGACTTCATTAATCATAAGAGTCTAAAAATGGAAATCAATTATCTACAGTTAGGCTGTGTTTATCTCACGTCCTTATTATGTAACAGGACATGGTATAATGTCACTTAGTTCCCTGTTTATATTTGCGGTTCTTTCTTCAAGTCTGGTCCCTACCCTATTCTCTTCCTCTCTTAGCTTGGAGAAAAATAATTAAAGCAGGAACACCGAACCTGGACTCAAATTACAACAGAGAATAAAGTTGTTGACTTGGATATTTCTTCCATATCTCATTGTGCCTGGGATCATCATATGGAGAGGCTGAAATACAGTGCAGGGCATTAAGGAACTATATCCTACCTTGCCAGCAGCAAAAAGGTGACACCCTTTGACAGCCTCAAAGATGTTTGGTGAGATATCAGGCTGGGCTGGGAGGTGAGACTGGGCTAGAGACTGCTTTACTTTCTTTACATCAATAAGACAAAGAGCCCGCTCTTCTCCTGAGGACAAAAATGGTTACATTTTGTCAATACTATGTAGCTGAGCAAAAAAAGAATCTCATTCTTTTTTCTGCAAGACCCTATTCTGTTACACAACCAGTAGCTTCTCATTATGGGAACTCAGGTAACAACCACAGAATGCTATGTGTAAAAAAATAATTCCATAATATACTTGTTAAAAGTGAAAGAGGAGTTTACATTTCTTTCCTACAAACAAGAAATGTTTTTTAAAAGGCCAGGGCATAGTGTACAGCAACAGTCATCTCCATGGTATCCATGCTTTTTTTTGTTAATCCCTTACACAGAAGTTTCAGTCATTATAATGTGATAACTACTAGATTTCCAAGCCAAAGGCAGGCTCTACAGCTCAATATTTTCACAGGCAGAATGTTTTGTCCAGCAGACATGTAGCCAGGGAGACATATCGGTACCATTTTTTCCTGCTTTTTTTTTTTTAAGCAGAAGATGAAGATAACCCTAGTTACGTTACATGGGCAAGTGTTATGAGCTCTTGAAGACGTCTGCATTAAGAGAAAATAAATTGGTAGCTGATTAAAAATTGAAATGTGCTCCCTGACCAGCCCTACAATTTTTAAACTGAAGTGTTTATCTCAGTCCTGTTGCTGCAAGGTGACATTCAAGGACCTAACAAACCATCCCCATTTCCCCTGTGGCCCCCTGAGCATCTAAATTGTGAGCTGGGATCACTCCAAACAACAGCTGTTTCTTTTCTGCTACAGCTGCTCAGAAGCATCCCATACTGCATCGCAGAAGAGCAGTAAGCTGCTTCTGTTGTTCTGCTGCCTCCTCCTGATGCACTACAGGAGTGCCGGAAAGAACAGTAAGGACTGGAGCTATCTGAACCCAGCCAGCTCCTAGCCAAGAATGGCATCCTTCCCCATATCCACCCAGGTCTCCTGCAAGATAAGAAGAAGAAACTGGGAAGCAACAACAGTACATTTATGGACTGACTTCAAATGAAAAATGTGTAGGATCAGCACCTCTCATAAACCAGACACTTACCTAGGTGCTACATCTGAGTTACAAAACTTAGTTTCAGAAACCCAGTTTTCTGACCTGTTGCCCAGTTCCTCAGATGTAAGAGAGAGAGATATCACTGCCTTTCACACAGAGGACATTAGCAATTGATTACTAATGCATTAGCAAGTCTACTGAATACAGGTTTCCCTCGCTTATGCAGATTCTGTATATGCAAATTCGCTCTTATCCGATGACCCTTTTTATATCCAAAATTCATTATACGCAAGGTAAATTTACTCTTATAAGATCAGCATAGGCACACTCCTCCCCACCCAGCAGATAAATCTGTGGGGGAAGGGCAGGGGGAAGGGAAAGGGCCTTGGGCAAGGGGGAAGATCGAGGCCCCAGTGGTGAGGGAAAGAGCAGGACACAGGCAGGAGCTGGGGCTCGGGTGAGTGGGTCCCTGGCCAGGCTGGGTGGTGGAATAAGTGGAGGCCCAGGGGACACATGTCCCCCCAGTTGGTATACGGGGTGGAGGCAACTGCTGCTGCATGCTGCACTTTGCTCCATGCTTCAGCTGCCCTGGGAGCAGCTCTTATCTCCCACAAAGCAGCGTTTCATTTTAATCACGGAAAAATGTATTTGGGGTTACTTTTTTTAATCTGAAAATTGGGTATTTTTTTAAATCAGAGAAAATCAGGATCCCTGGTAATCAATGGCTCAATGTCTAGTTCGCAGCCGGTATCAAGTAGAGTGCCCCAGGGGTTGGTCCTGGGGTTAGTTTTGTTCAACATCTTCATCACCAATCTGGATGATGGCATAGAGTGCACCCTCAACAAGTTTGCAGATGACACCCAGCTGGGGATAGTAGTGGATACGCTGGAGGGTAGGGCTAGGATTCAGAGAAATCTAGACAAATTGGAGGTTTGGACCAAAAGAAATCTCATAAAATTCAGTTAGGACAAGTGCAAAGTAATGCACTTAGAATGGAACAATCCTATTCACCAGTGCACACTGGGAACCAAATGGCTAAGCAGCAGCTCTGCACAAAGTATGTGGGGGTTACAGTGGACAATAAGCTGAATATGAACCAGCAGTGTGCTCTTGTTGTGAAGAAGGCTAATGGCATACTGGGCTGCATTAGTAAGAGTACTGCCAGTAGGTCAAGGGAAGTGATTATTCCCCTCTATTCAGCACCAGTGAGGCCACATCTGGAGTACTGTGTTCAGTTTTGCACCCCACCCCGCCATTACAGAAAGGATGTGGAAAAATTGGAAAGTCCAATGGAGGACAATGGGAATGGTTCAGGGGCTAGGGCATTTGACTTCTGAGGAGAGGCTGAGGAAACTGAGCTTATTTAGTTTGGAGAAGAAAGACTGAGGGGAGGGATGGGGGGATTGAATAGCAGCCTCCAAGTACCTGAAAGGTGGCTACCCAAAGAGGATGGAGCTAGACCAGGGTGGGCAAAATGCGGCCCACCTGGCCATTTTATCCAGCCCGCGGGGCCCCTAAAATATTTAGAAAATTAATATTTATCTGCCTCTGTCTGCCTGTCATGCAGCCCTCGATGGCTTGCCAAACTCAGTAAGCAGCCCTCTGCCCGAAATAACTGCCCGCCCCTAGCAGATGATAGAACAAGAAGCAATGGTTTGAGTTGCAGCAAGGGAAATTTAGGTTAGATACGAGGAAAAACCTCTCTCGAGGTGGGTAGAGCACTAGAACAGGGTATCCGGAGAGGTTGCAGTGTCTCCATCCTTGGAGGTTTATAAGATGTGGCTAGACAAAGCCCTGGCTGGGATGATATAGTTGTAGATGGTCCTGCTTTGAGCAAGGGGTTGGACTAGATGACCTCCTGAGGTTCCTTCAAACCCTAATTTTCTATGATTCTATTGCTAATTAAGAACTGTTATATATTATTTACTTTCTAAATGGTAGTATAAGAGTGATGCTGTAGCTGTGGTGGTCCAGAAATTATGCAAGACGCAAGAAATTAATTCCATTGTAAAAGACATAATAAATTCAACTTTATTACTATAGTTGCTTGAATAAAAAGTTTAAAAAGAAGCAACTCATTGGCATATGCAGTAAATGACCCCAAAAAGCCCGTAATAGAGGAACTCAAGAAAAGCAGGTCTTTTGTGGCAGGGCCCCTTAACCTTCACAATCTGAGTACCTCTCAAAGTGTTTCTGCAAAGGTCAAAAGGCATTACACCTGCTATTATATCTGGCATTATACCTGCTATCATGAGTAGCTTATCCAGATCCTTGATGAGATGGATTTGAAAGACAGCACCAACTCCTGGGATGTGTGTTAAGGAATTTTTCAATACATTCAGGGCATACAAACCTTCCTCTGCACCCACTAGTACTACCTATAAATACAAAAATTCAGTCAACATGGCATGAAAGGAAACAAAGAATGTTCCAAGACTTGTGCACATCAGCTAATGGAAAAAGGAATCCACCCACCATGCATGACACTAAACATGTTCTTATTAAGAACTCTCATTACATACTCCATTCATGCCAGATGTATGATATTCAGTTGAGCAATATGCACTGATGTCATTACCTGGTCACTGAAGGGCATTGTGCAATTTATATCCAGGCGGTCTTCCCCCTCTAGCTTCAATAGAGAGTTTCCAAGCAGTTTCTTTCAAGTGATCAGAACAAAACAACATAGATTAGACAAAGACAAATCAAACATTTAAACAACACCGTGCTAGCAAAAATTGCCCTGGCACATTCTTTAACCCTGGAGCTAGCAGAGCTACTGCATAAATGATGTCCCATAACTTTTAAACAAACGTTGCTCCTACCCTTGTGCTGCTCTGGTTATAGTTCCCACTAAATAAAGTATTTCTATCAGAACTGAAGCAAAGCTGCTCAGCATTAATGGCTATGTAAAAAGCTCTTCTGCCACAAGACTTTGGTGCTAAAGCTGCAGGAACCCATCTGCAAAGCTATGTACAATTCAAGCAAAGTTGCCACTTTATGAGGCACAACACCTGTATAAGTCAAGAAGCAGGACTGCAATATTTGAATCCATGCAGAAAGAAGATACTTCTAGGATAGTCACACCAACCTACTGGTAATACCAAGATTAGAAGATTCATTAACTTACTTATCATAGTGACACTGATGCCCCTACAAGACCTGATGTGTTTATGACGGAACCTATGCACAGCTTATGAATTCAGGTAATGTTACTAAATTGAAGCATCATGAATGCTTCAAGTTATGTGGAATCCACCACCTGTTGACAGCGCTGTCACATGGCTCCCAAATCAGGCACAATGGAGGGTCATTAAACCACTAGAGTCTATGGCAGCTTCGTCACCCACCCAGTCCCATTTCCATGAAGAAACAACAGTGACTGGGCTCAGGAAGTGTGCCAGAGCAGTCAAGGAAAGAAACAGTACTGCAATCTACTTTAAACCAGGGGAAGTTTAAGAGCAAGTAAGTCTGACACTGGAACCCAAATATAATAGCCTCTATGCCCTTGAATTACAGCATGACACGAACCACCCATCTCATAGCAAACTGTGGCTTATAGCACTCCTACTATACAAACTCTGGTAGAAATAACAAGAAATTCTTTTCAACCTCTGTATGTCAAACACTGAGACAGAAAATGTTAAAACTCTGTTGTCTTCCAGAATATTTTAGGATTAGAATGATCTCTCTGTACTTACGGCATCAGCCTCAGCTTTTTCCCTAGAAACTCTCCCTCCTGCCACTATTGACTCCAACGCTGTCACCCACCGCTGCTTATCAGGGAAACTGGGTGCTAGTAGGTAGAGGGTTCTACCAGGCCAGCATGTGGTGTGTGGATGCGACTCCAATTTCAGTATATATGGCACATCTGAGGAGTTGCAAAGAGGGAACAAGATTTGGATTAGTATTCAGAATGTCACTGGACTTCAATTAGCATCTTCAGCATTGTCAGAGAGGATGTGTCACCATACACTATGTCAATGTTTACTGCTGCAACTTATACTATCAGAAGTGGGCTTCTTTGTTAGTACAACCTAGCTGAACATTCTAGCATGTTGAAACACAAACTACGTTTTAAAGCACTTTATAACAACGTTATAAGTCACTAAAATTTACTTCTATTTAAACAAAGTCTCTTGTTCACATTTCAACCATCAGAATTGAAGCAATGAGCTTTGTAGACGTAATGTATGATGGCTGACCTATTCATAAGTCACATTTAATTCCAACAGAGGTAACTTGAGAAAGATTTATTATCAGTCTAAAGGCTGGCTGCAGAATTAATTCTGTTCCACCACACTTAAGTGTAGCTTGATGCCAAGCCACTTTTATCCATCACATGAAATCCTTTTGATCTCACCTGCACTTACCTGTCTTTGCGGTATTTGTAAGTTCAGTAGCTCCTACAGCACCATGAACAGTTACATCTCCATCAGGAAGGCACAGCTCAAACTCTTCCACAGGCCTCTGTCCAGCTTTGGAGGGAAGTAGAAAAGACTTGAATTAAAAATGAAAACAAGACAAACAGAGAAGCAAGCAGTGAAACAATAATGAAAAGCTGGAGAACAGAACTGAGCAATATGGTCTCCACACAACTGGAGGACAATAATATTTCCAACATTGTAACAATGTAAGATTAATAAAATATTGAGGGAAACAAAACAATTCTATCTAAACAGACAGTTCAGTGTAAATAAATTCAGCAACAGCTAATGCTAACATAGCCTTTAGGTCTCTTAGTCCAGCAAGCGGTATCGAAAGACAAAAGCCCAGTTTGCTAGAGAAGGGAAGTTACCTTCTCTTGCCTCTGCATCATAAATAAGCACTTTGGTTCCTTCCAGGACAATGTATTTTCTGTCCCAGCCCTGCTGCCCACGCTTATTATTCCTGAAAACAGCAAGCACAAAACCACATCAGAATTTCTACCAGGATTGTTGAGTGGTGAATAACCCTAGGAAGATAAATTTTGTTAATAACACAAGACTGACATGGCAGAAAGAGTTCATAGTAGTTGACTCATAAGACCTGAGATAATTTACGAAACAACACCATATGCACCAGCCCTTGCTCTAGCACACAGACTCCTGTTTGTACCTTGGAACCTTCATCCATCCTTCCAGACGTAAACTGCTTCCGGGCTCCTTCAGCTGCAGCCCTGGAGAGTTCATTTTATCTCGGCAGAAGGCTTCAGAGAAGTGTGTGGCATATTCTGCAGGCAATCCACATGTGGCTGGCAAGCAGGTTGAGCACTTTGGGTGACACATCACCTGGCATTCTGATAAAGAGAAAAAGCTTTTAAAGCATACATATACATGTGCACGCGCGTGCACACTCACACCCACACACGCATACAAACACACAGGCTCAGTCCACTCAATTTCTAGTCAGCCACAAAGACAACCCCTTCTGCAAGCATCCCCTCCTTCACTCTAGCCATCTGATGTTTTCAAACATGGAGTATTGATGAGCTAACCTCAACATTTCCGTAAGTGAACCTTGTCAACTTTCATCTGCAGGGAGAAACAGAACTGGAAAAGTAGTCTCTGTTGGTGTGAACTGCTATCAAATGCTCCCATGGAATTAAAAAAAAACTTGAGTGATTTCTCCAGTTGACAAGCAGGGCTGGTCCTGCAGGAAATATACTTTCTTTGGTGAGGTGCTCTTGTCCTGTGCCAATTTCTAGCTGTTCATACCATAACAATATGCAAAAAATAACGAGGAGTTAATAAAGGGAGAGAATCAGTAGCCGGCCTTTCCAAACGGTCTTTTTCATTGGAACCCAGTAAAAGATGCTGGAAAAGAAAAGCTAACTTGTGTTGATGAGAAAGAACCATGGAATCTATTCTGGAAGGCTTAAAACATTAACCTCCATTCTATCATCCAGTCACCCTCTATTCATGCATAGGCTCTGCTCTTACCAAGGCATTTTGATGCTTGACGTCCAAAGTGCACAGTATCCAGACATACTGCACATTTTGTTGCCCTCATATTTAGCCCCACATTGAAGCGGTGAGGGATATTGTGATGCATTCGTTCTTTCAAACGCCGACTGAATTCTAGAAGAGAAGAAAATGCGAGGGGTGAAAATGGCTTTTCAGTATGGTTTCAGCACTTCAAGTGGAGTATTCTGATCTTGGCTAAGGCAGCAAAAAAATGACAGAGAGTCATTAGAAAATAACTTTACATATACACCCTCTTGTTTTAATCAAGAACTGACTGGGATCAATGAAATGTCTTAGATATTCATGCAGTGTGGTTATTCCAATCAATTAAGCTTAGTTTCAGGTGTGTACTTTGCATCTATTTTTATAATGCGTTAGACTAAGCTTTTTATGGCACTCCCAACAAATAAACCTTTCACCAAAGCATCTGTCATTCCACAGGCACTCGATGCCAAGCAGACTTTCTATCAACTCCACACTCCTGACAGATGTTTTCCTCCACTATCAACGCTAACCATGAGCACCTTTTAGTTCCTTCCAGGACAAGTTGTACACTTCTGATTGCCAGTAAGACAATCTTACCCCTTGTGAAAAGTTCTTTCCCCACTGAACATCTTCCCTTGGCACATCCTTTACCACTGATTGAATATCTCTCTCCTTTGCACCTATGTAAGTTGTGTCTACACAACATGGAGTGGTACCCTGTTCACCTTTAGGGACTGGACTGTAGAGGCTTATGAGCCTGCTAAAGCCTTTTGGCAGAATGAAATCGTCTCTCAGCTCACAGTAAAAGCTCACAGTATCGGATCCAGAATTTCTGGATTCCAACTCTACTGCCAACAATTCACTTGGAGATATTCTGGTACTATCACTACAGGCTCCTTTTCATCTACAAGTGAGCATAGCCCCCTCAACATTCAGTTCTACCATTTTTTCAAAAGTAGGCTTCTCAGTAAGTAGTCTGCTTCTCACATTACCTACTGCCCACACCTTTTAGGCACACTTCAAGCTTAATAATCTTTGCACTTTATTATGAATGCCGTTGGAGAATTTCTGCTCAGCTGAATTATGTTCTAGCTCAGACAAGTAAAGATACATTAACCTTGAGAGGCAGCGAGCTGGTGCGAAGGGATGGCCTCCACCTCTCTCCACTGGGGAGGAGGCTCTTCTCAGCTAGACTGGCTGACCTGCTCCACCAGGCTTTAACTACGCCCGCCGGAGGATGCGGGGGACTACTGCAGCTGCTGGCCCACCAAGTGGCCCTTGCAAAGCCAGCAAGCCATGGCACATAAGGGATCCCACCCCAGCCCCAGCCCTGGAACAAAATGTAGGCAAGGCAAGAGCCCCTAAGGGGCACTTGCGTGTCTATATGCAAATGCCAGGAGCCTGGGGAATAAACAGAAGGAACTTGTTCTCCTCCTAAATACAAATAACAATGTCATTGGGATAACAGAGACCTGGTGGGACTCTGCCTATGACTGGACCACAGGTATAGACAGCTATATCCTGTACACGAGGGATTGAGTGGACAAAAGGGGCAGGGGCATAGCTCTCTATGTCAAGGAAAGCTACGTGTCCATGCAAGCCAACATTGGCACCCATGGTGGATGACTTGAGACCCTCTGGGTTAAAATCCGTGGGGAACATGGCACAGGGGATACTACGGTGGGGGTCTACTACAGACCCACTACCCAGAGTCAAGACCTTAACCAGGAGTTCACCAGGGAATTGGCTGAGGCCGCACAATTCTGGTGTATGGTTGTCATGGGAGACTAACTACCCAGATATCTCATGGGAGGAGCACTTGGCCAAATTGGAGAAGTCGCAAAGCTTTCTCTCGTGTGTGGACAACCTCTATCTGATGCAAGAAGTCTACAGGCCAACAAGAGGTAAAGCGCTGCTCGACCTCATACTGGCAACCGGGGATGACCTAACTGACAACCTAACAATGGAAGGGAAGCTGGATGACAGTGATCATGAACTGATCATCTTCACCATCTGCTGTAAAGCTGGCAAGTCAGTCAGTTGTACAGAAGTCCTCGACTTCAGGAAAGCTGACGTTGACAAGCTAAGGAGGCTTGTCAGAGAGGCCCTAAAATGCCACAACCAAATGGAGAGAGGGGAGTTCACGACGCGTGGATGCTTCTCAAGGGAGCAATCCTGGATGTGCAAGCAAAGTCCATCTCGTCTCAGGGGAAAGGCAGCAGGAGGGCACAGCAGCCACCTTGGCTCTCAAGGAACTGGCGGACCTCCTGCATCTTAAAAGGAGGACCTATAAAGGATGGAGGACTGAAACCGCCACCAAGGAAGAATACTCTGCATTAGTCTGGACTTGCAGAGAGCAAATCAGGAAAGCCAAGGCTGTGATGGAACTCCAGCTAGCTACAAATATCAAGGAAAATAAAAAGTCCTTTTTTAGATATGTGGGGAGCCAGAGGAAAAGCAAGGGCAACATTGGACCCCTGCTAAACCAGATGGGGCAACTGACAACTGATGCCCAGGAAAAAGCTAACTTGCTAAATGGGTACTTTGTGTCAGTTTTCCATCAGCCCCATAGGACGGTCCTGCCCACTATGGGTCAGGGAGGCCTGGGTGAGGGAGATTCCTTGCCCTCCATCGAAGCTGACCTCATGAAGGAACACCTCAACAGGCCGGATACCTTCAAGTCAGCTGGCCCTGATAGGTTACATCCAAGGGTTCTCAGGGAACTGGCGAGCATCATAGCTCAGGCCCTGGCACGGATCTTTGAGAGTTCTTGGCGCTCTGGTGAAGTGCCCAATGACTGGAAGAAGGCCAATGTGGTGCCTATCTTCAAGAAAGGGAGTAAAGTAGATCCAGCAAACTATAGGCCCATCATCCTGACCTCTATCCTGGAGAAAGTCTTGGAAAAGATTATCAAGGAGACTATCCTTAACAGACTAGCTGAAGGCAATATCCTGAGGGATACCCAGCATGGGTTTGTTGCAGGTAGGTCTTGCTTGACGAATCTCATTTCCTTTTATGACCAGGTGACTTATCACCTGGACAAAGGGGAAAAGATCGACATCATATACCTCAACTTTAAAAAAGCCTTCAATCTGGTATCCCACGATCACCTCTTAGTTAAACTGGATAACTGTGGCCTTGACGTCACCACAATCCGCTGGCTGGGGAACTGGCTCTGCAGTAGGACCCAGAGAGTGGTGGTGGATGGGAGCCAATCGTCTTGATGTGCTGTGACCAGTGGGGTCCCACAAGGCTCTGTCCTAGGGCCTATACTGTTTAACATATACATCAATGATGTGGACATTGGTATCAGAAGCAGACTGGCCAAGTTCGCCAATGACACCAAACTCTGGGGTAAAGCATCCACACCTGAGGACAAGAGGGTGATCCAGGCAGATCTTGACAGGCTCAGGAAATGGGCAGACAAGAACCTGATGGTGTTCAATACTGAAAAATGCAAGGTTCTCCACCTTGGGAGGAAAAACCTGCACCATAAATATAGGCTCAGTAGTGCTACGGGGGTTAGCTCTACAGATGAAAGGGACTTGGGGGTCATGGTTAACCACAAGATGAACATGAGCCTTCAGTGTGATGCTGCGGCTAGTAAAGCTTGCATCCACAGATGCTTCTCAAGCAGATCCCGGGACGTCATTCTCCCGTTGTACTCAGCCTTGGTGAGGCCGCAGCCGGAGTACTGCGTCCAGTTTTGGGCTCCGCAATTCAAAAAGGATGTGGAGATGCTTGAGAGGGTGCAGAGGAGAGCCACGTGCATGATCAGAGTTCAGGAAAACAGACCTTATGATGAGAGGCTGAGAGCAATGGGGCTATTAAGCCTGGAAAAGCACAGGCTCAGGGGTGATCTGGTGGCCACCTATACACTTATCAGGGGTGCTCATCAGGATCTGGGAGAACGACTGTTCACCAGAGCCCCCCAAGGGATGACAAGATTGAATGGTCACAAACTCTACTGTGACCGGTTCAGGCTGGACATAAAGAACTTCTTCACTGTCCGAGCCCCCAAGGTTTGGAACAGACTGCCACCTGAGGCGGTTCAAGCACCCACTTCGAACGCCTTCAAAACACATTTGGATGCTTATCTTGCAGGGATCCTATGATCCCTGCTGACTTCCTGCCCCAGGGGTGGGGGGGCTGGACTCGATGATCCTCCAGGGTCCCTTCCAGCCCAAATGTCTACAAAAAACCATTGAGGAAACATCCATAAAAGTCTACAGAAAGTAAAAGTTTACAGAAAATAAAGTGTACTCTAGTGTACACTGTGAGTAAAGTGTACTCTAAAGAACAAAAGCAGTATTATTAAACTAAATACTGCTTCTCAGTGACACAGGGAAGTACACATATTGTATGAATCTGTATCTTACATAAAGCACTGTGATTTTGAAGTGACACTACTGAATAACCAGAAGAGTGAAATGGATTTGGTCACATTTTTTACTGACAATCTTTGCAGATACTTAAAGGTATACTGTCCACTAGTGACAAGGAAGGGATGAAAAAATACACCAAACAAGCACAATAAAAACTGTCCTTCCATCTTAGAATTTTATAATCAAAAATAGCAAAAACACTTTTAAGTACATTACGCTGTGGATTTTACAACACTGTCTCCAGCTAGTTTCATTGTCTCCTATTCAATTTCTTTGATGGAGCAAGCCATACTAACGGCAACAAGGGAATAGGAATACTTTTTGTTTGGAATCCAGGTATGCTGTTTCATGGATCCTCTAACAGAAACTAGATATGTTTAGAAACAAATCAATTTAACACAAAATCAAGAGTACACCTGCTAGTTAAATAAGTAATACTGAACTTTGATTCAGAGATTTTTAGACTGAAGAATGTAGGCAAAAGTGACAATTAAAATATTTATTAAGGTAGGAATTATTAGTAAAATTCATCACCCACAGTGAGATTTAAGAAAGACTTGCCCCGTCACACAGATCAAGACTCTTTATAATTGTTTCCAAGCCTGCCCCCTAAAGCTCACAATACTTGTCACCATATCTTTATGTCTACCAGTGGTTCTGAACTTTTTTAGGCTCAAGGTCCCCTTAGAAAGTGCCAGCTCCTAGTTTTCAGTCATTTTTTTTGATTACAGAAAAATAATAGAAAAATTCTTCTGTTGCAACAATTCAGAAGGACCACAACAGGTCAGAATGTTTTTAACACTGCAATTCCTATTTGAAATCTTTGGGTTTCTCTTGTGAATCATGTTTGGAATGTATGTGCATCTAACAATGCTAACATTGAGTGGCACCCCACAGCACCTCTGAAAAGATTTTGTAATGCCCTGGTTGAGAATCCTTGATGTATACCTGCATGAAGGAGAAAAAAAAGACCGCAAAGGTGGTTTTGAAAAAAAGAGATTCTGAATAGGAAAAGACAACTATACAATATCTTGGAGGCTTACCCTCTGGTGTGGAGGACTCTTTTCTGTGACTTGAGGGTGGAGCTAGCAGGCTGATGGGAGTGGGCTGATGCTCTGGTGAGCGGACAATGGCAGACATGATGATCTGCTGCCTAGCTGTGGCTGGTGTGGATGGATGAGGGTGGTCTGTTATTTTCCGATGGGCAGCTATAGACAGACAAACACAGCTTGTTAACTTTCCCAATACGAGGCTGAGTCACAGCAGCGGTTCTACATAACCATTCAAGGGTTACAGCCTGCAGAAAACGTGTAGTCCTACTGCATCTTCAAAACAGCAGGCAAGGTTGGAATTACTATAATCCAGTGTTACAGGGACGCAAAATTTAAGCCATGTTTTCAGGCCAAAAGTGTCTTTCTCCTCCAGATTCAACTTTTCTGTTAACCCCTACCTTCTTCTCGAGCAGATCTGAGTTCAATGCGTGTTTTCTGTAGAGCTTCCTCCAGCTCAGCGGAACGAGCCTTCTCCTTCTCCAGTGCCACTTTCAGCTCATTGTACTGCAGAGGAACCTGTGTGGGTAAAGAAGGGTCCTCTTTCCGCCGACTAAACAGGCCCTAGCAACAGAAACACACAGACAACTCCTAACTCCTAGTAAGAGATGGCTTAAACTAGGTAAAGTGAAGCTAGCTAGCTGCAGGCCAGAGGGCCTAAAAGTAATTCTGACACACAAAAAGATGGCCTTTTAGTTAAAATTGGAGCTGGAGAGAAAGGTTGAGGCCTTGATGTTCATTAAAAAAAGGGAGCATACATTACCTGTATTATAACAACAGCTTGTATTTCCTGTAGCAGAGGGTCTCAAGAGGAATCTACACAGATCTACACCATGATGCCCTTTACAGACTGGGGAAGGTTAAATTACCTAAACTCCAAATCATAAAGGGGCCTGTAGCAAAGCTGAAAACAGAACACTGGTCTCCTGACTAATCCTACGCCTAACTACAAGATCAGTCCTTCCTGATACATAGTATATGTATATACTTACCATTGTTTAAAAAACTTGCTTGCACATTATCTCTATGAAAGATTCAATTTACCTAATGATGTTTCCTCAGCTGCAACAGGGGAAGAACTACTGGGTTCTAACTCAACTCATTGTAGGAACACAAAAATACTAAAAGGCCACAAGGACAACATGCTGCCCAACCAACCTTGCATTTGGTCATTTATAACGTTCCTTAAACTGGGATGTGTTTGCGTTATGCAGTAATTGAGAGAGAGAGAGAGAAGGAGAGAATAGGATATTTGGAACATGCAATAAGTAACTAAATCATGAAGGCTTCAGACATGTAACTTCATGTTTTAATTACTTAAATCATGCCTCTCACACCTTTCACCCACCTTCTTCTTTTTGGCTGGCTGATCCATCTTTGCTTGCAAAAAGTCAATGAGTTTGGTTTGTTGAGAAATAGTGCCTTCCATTTTCACCTTTTCATGGGAATAGAGAACCTGCAAACCATACACACATAAAAATTGTTGCAGTGATAGACATAGGAAGATATCAGTGCAATAAGAGAGTTAAGATATCATGCAGCAAGCACCAGGCAGGAAATAAAATATATGTTTAGTTCTGATTTTATCCAATAAGGAAATGTAGTATGTGATAATGGCAAGTCTGTCTCCATAAATCTGATGTTTGAGATTTGCAACAGACCCTTTTTTTTTGTTTTTCATTTGTTAAACCTCACCTGAATGTTTTCTAGTTGATATTCCAGGTCACTCCTTTCAGTCTTCAGAAGATCAGCTCGATCCAGAGCCTCCTGCAGACCCTGAGTGAGGCGGAAGATGTGGTTTTTTTGCAGATCCATTTGCTGCTGCAGCTTTGCCTGCTGTTAGTGGGAAAACAGAAGCCAGAGACAATTTCTAAAGAAGTCATTAACATTACTTTTTGCAGAATAACTATCTTCAGAGAACTTAAGAGTAACCGTTTTGTTTATAGTTTAAATATTAAATTTCCCATTTATAAAATCCCAGAATCTGTCCTTCTACTCAGAATGCCATATGGTTACATTTCATACAAAGGCATGCAAATCAAGGATCTATTTGTGTTATCTTTTTTTAAGCTCTATGTATTGAGGTAATTTATTTAAGCTGATTTCTGGAATCCTGTGGCTAGCCTGGTAAGAGAGATCAAACAAAATTCTAGGAACTAGTTTTCCATATCTTCTATATACATACTATAAATTCCTCAACATCTCCACTAAGAAAAAAAATTTCCTAGAAACCAGGACAAGCATCTGTCTCTCTGGTAGATGTAATTGATTTGATCTCTTATAAGTGCTCAGATCTCTGCATTTAACTTGTGGCAGGAGGAGCCAAGTGCTAATCACCAATGTTGGGCATCTTCTGGCACCTTAAGATCATAAGCAAGTAGGGCTGGAAGGGATCTCACAAGGTCATCTAACAACCTGCTCAAGGCAAGATATTTCCCGACTAAACCATTCTAGTCAAGTGTTTATCTAACTTGCTCTTGGAAATTTCTAAGGCTGGAGATTCCACAACTTGTCTAGGTAACCACCATCATAGTCAGAAGTTCTTCCTAATCTCCAACCTAAATTTCCTCTGCTGCAGTTTGAGGCCATTGCTCCTAGTCCTGTCTCCTACAACCAAAGAGAAAAATCTGTCTATTCTCTATAATCACCCTTCAGGTATTATACTGCTATCAAATTCCTCCTCAGTCTTCTCCAGGCTAAATAACCCTAGTTTTTTCAATCTTTCCTTGTAAGTCATGCTTTCTAGGCACCTAATCATTCTGTCACTCTCCTGGACTCTATCCAATTTGTCCACATCTTTCTTAAAGTGTAGAGTTCAAACCTGTACCTCACCAGCACTGAATAGCATGGAAGAATCACTTCCCTTGGTTTGCAGGTGATGCTCCTTTTAATACAATCCAGTATGCTGTTGGCTTTTTTCAGCAGTAAGCACACTGTTGGCTCACATTTAGCTTATCATCCACTGTAACCCCCACATCCTTCTCTGTAGTTCTGCAGCCTAGCCAGTCATTCCCCAGTCTGTATTTGTCCATGCAATTATTCAGCTCCAAATGCAGGACTTTGCCCTTGTCCTTACTACATTTCATCTGGTTGATTGTAGGCTGTTTCTCTAGCTTATGCAGTTGATTCTGGATCCTAGTCCTACCCTCCAGTGTCTGCAACTCCACCCAACTTGGTGTTCTCCACAAATTTGCTAAATATGCCCTCCATCCTATTGTCCAAATCATTAATGAAGATGCTAAATAATTCCAGATCCAGAAGAAAACCTTGCAGTCTTCATCTTCACTCAACACCTTTCAGCCTGCTTGTAAAAATAGCTATTTTTTGATTTCACATGGCAGATCCTCCTACTGAAATTATTATAATATAAAATCCCATTACAAGTTAGTCCTTACTTCCTCCAGAAGCCTCTGTTTGAGTTCCCGTTCTGTCTCAAGCTTCTGTTGCAAACTGCGAGCATTCATCTCCAGCATGGCATGTTTCTTCTCCAAGTCATTGAGCTAGACATTTGGGAGAGACAGACCAAAATACAGCTGCAGATGCTAATGAATACTACAAAACCCACAGATTCCAAAATAGAAATTTCCCAAACAAAAGAGCCAAGAATGAAAAAATATATATCTGCCTTTCTTAAAAGAAAACTAGAAAACAGTTTGGCAATGTGGATGCCAAATGAGAGGCAGATCTGTTAACATTTTATATCACCTTGATGTACATCAGGAGTGACAAACCTGCAATATGCATACCACAAGTGGTACAGGCAGCTTCTTACATGGCATGTGGCATATCAGGAATGGAACAAGTAGTGCAGTAACAGATAGGGTGGGGAGCAGATAGCAAAGCAGCAGGTTGAGCAGGGGGCAAAAGAAGGGAGCTGAAAGCAGAGCAGCAGACTGGATGAGGGAAGACAGGGCAAAGAGCAGAAAGCAGGCCAGCAGACTGGGTAGAGGAAGGGGATTAAAGTGGAACTCAGGAACGGCATGGAGCTGAATTGTAACCAGCCTGCCAAAAAGGTTGGTCTCCACTGATTTATATTTGGCCTTAATTGATGAGAAATCTCAGCTCTTCTCTCTGAGAACAAAACCTGCACTTTAAAACTGCACCCTGAAAAATGAAGAAGCCTCAGCCCATAGGAACCAAGTACATGGGGGGCCCGAGGGCTCTGGACTCCCTTGGGAAGAGGGTAGGGTGACCACCCATCCCTAATCGGGTGAGACAGTCCTGAAATGGGAACATCAAGCCCCAGTCCCAGGCTGCATGACTCCAGGACAGCATTTGCCCTGAATTCCCAGTATCGTGCAGGGATCCCGGTTTTCCATTCACCACAGAAAACCAGGGGAAACAGTAGGTTTCCCCTTGCAGGCTGGCAGAGTTCCAGCCTACAAGAGGCTGTGGGGAGTGGGATGCAGGGTGTACCACGTGCATGCGCACACATGATGCCCCCCCCCAACGCTGCAAAAATAAAAGTCAGTACCTATGCCTCAGCCTGTTTGAAAATTTATTCTTACATCTGAGAAAGGCTGTTCTACACAAAACCGCATTGGAAAGACTGAGTTGGGACTTTGTTCTTCAGTGAATATATGAAGGTTTTAAGTAAAAAGCTACTGACCTTGTCAGAGAGACTCTCAGCTTTGAGTTTTTGTTCCTTCAGTGCTTGTTGGAGAGCTAGAATCTCTGCCTTATGTTCTTTAACAGCTAGTTCTACCACCTGGCGGGATTCAGTAATACGTTGATCTGCTCGGACTCTGTATTAAAAATAAAGAAAAGCTATTACCTAACATTCTCATTTCTGGGACGGACCTCCTCCTAGGATGTCAAGAGATCAATAGAATCCTTCAGAGATTTGCTTCAGACTTTCAAAATCCCATTTTATAAAGCCAGTCAACTTAAATGTGATACTTCCACTTTACACAAGTCTTGGTCTCTTCCCCTGATACAGCTATGGAATGGAAGGATCAATCACCAGTGCAAGGAAGTAAAAGAAATAGCTAGTTTACTGTGCAATGCCCAGGTTATAAATTAAGTTTGAAAGATACTTTACAAATTACAACAAGAAATACTACTTTGTCTAAATTGGTGCCCTCACATAGGAATAACAGGAGCAAATACACAAGTATCAACTTGTATGCCATCTTTCAGATTTACTTTGTGAGAACAGATGTTTGATGAAGTTTCTAGATACACAAATTACACTATTTCATGTAGCATTTTTACACACAAATTAACGAAATCATACCTGCTCTGTTTCTCTGTATCTAACATTCTCTGTAATTCTCGAACCCGGCATTCAAATTGAGACTTTTCATCCCCTAAAACATTTCTCCATGCTTCCCACTGACGTTCCTTTTCAAGAAGTTCATCGTTCAGGGCCTCCAAGTCCATCACTTGCTCTTCCAACATTGTACATGTTGTCTTCAAGGCCTCCATTGTCTAAAAATAAATCTTCCTATAAATTTGTTTTTCCTACATCAAACATGCACCTCAAGATGCAGCTTTACTATTTCAAGTACACAACATGCAAATCAGCAGCAAGCATCAGCTGGTAAATCACAACTCATCTCAAGGCGTGTATATATTAAATCATGGTTACTTTTAATGTAAGCAATACCTCATGATGCCTTTGGCACTGAAGGTCACAAAGCAGAAATGAACCAAATTTTATGTTACAGTACCTTTAGGAAACACAGTTCTTTAACAGCGTTGTAGGGAACCATATAAAGAGATATTCCCCAGATCTTACACAGTCTTACATTGCTTTGGAAGAACATAATCACTGAATGGTCAAGTTGTTATTAAGCCATAGGTTAGTGCCAGTGCACCCCCCAGATCAGAAAAAGGAATTTGTGGCTAGCTAGTCTCACATTTAGCTAACTGTCTGACAGATTTTAAACAAAATTTCTAAAGCTCTCACTTGTTTCTGACTGGTAAGCTGCATTTCCCTCTCTGTGATCTCTCGACGAAGATGGTCGACCTCACTTCGCAGCTGGACAACCTCATCACTGGCCCCAGAGGCCTCATCAAGCTGCTTGGACAGGAAGAAATTCTGATTGTTCAATTCTGCATTGTCTTCACTCAGCTGATTCAGCTGCTCTTCCAAGTCTGTAATGACCTAAAAAGAGAGAAAAAGAAATCGGGTTATATGTCAGTGAGTACAGTTCTCTGAAAAGATGTTCTCTTCTAAAGCCCCAAATGCCAAGTAAGTAGATGGCCCCTAAGAATTTCTGTCAAATTCCAACATGAGCCACATCATAATTGCAAATGTTGTGAATAAGAATGCATTTAGGTTAGGCAATTGAGTCTCCCTTGTCCCTTACAGGAAAATCTCAAGGTGCTTTTCTATCTGCTTAGTTTAGTTTAAAGACTATAAATATGTCACAATCCAGTACGGTTTATGATTTATTTTAAGGGAACACTCTACTAGTTACAGTACAGAATCAGGTCTTCTGATTTTGTTCCTAGACCTGCTACTGGCTCACTCTGTACCTTAAGCCAGGCACATCACCTCTTCTCTACCTCAGTTTTCCCATTTGTGGAATGAAACTTTTCTTTTTACAGAGGTTTTTTAAGCCTTAATATTCAAAATCATTGGATGAGAAGTGCTATATAACTCACACTTGGAGAAGATGCCCTGGAAATGTGTTAGGTTGCTGTAGGTAAAATCATAAGTAGCCATGAAAAACACAAACTTTTCAAGGAAATAGTTCTACTAAGACAACAGTTATAGATGGCAATGAGAGGGATGTGATAGAAAAAAGTCTGGCAGCGCAATGGATTATAGTAAAAAATTCAATTCTACCAACAGTGAAAATCAAAGACTCAACCAAAAGGGCAGCCTTGTCTTTACGAAGCAGGCTTGTTTATTTATTAAACTAGTGTACCATCCATCCCAAAGTGCAAAGGTTGGTTTATAAAACAACCCACAACATTTTTCAAAATATTAATAAAATGTGTTTTTTTCATACCACCTTCTGGTTTGTAAGAGTGGAAATCAGTATGAAAAATTTTAGGGGAGATCAACACAAAAAAACCAGCAAGACCAATACAATCACAAAACGGGAGGGAGAGGGAGAGACTTTAACACTACTCCGAAAGCAGGTTAACAAGAAGAACATAGGCAAAGAGTCTAGTATAATTTATGTTCAAAAGTCCCAAATAGGTTCAAGAGGTGTTTTAGCATATTTTCAAAAACTCGCTGTATATTCAGTGACCAATCTACCTAATGGAAAAAATAGATCCTAAAATACAGCTAGCTATATATATAAAAATATAAATATTTCCATTTCCCATGTAAGAATTGAGAACCTCCTCACCTAAAGTAGTATGGCACCTTTCAGCTATCTGGAGAAGACAACCATTTCTTTTTGAATACAGGCAGTAAGGCATACTTTGGCAGCCTTTTACCATGCCTCCCTTAGCTCCAAGCCAACTGTATTTGCTTTTAAAACTTTTGGCAAAAAAAGCTAATTGAAATCTCTCTCTATTGGGTGAAAGGAAGTTCTGTCAACACTTTGTTTGGGACCAGCTCATAGATGATTCATACCCTAAAATGTAGCATCAGTGAGTAATGATTTTGATAGCGTGGTTGTTACTTGAACATGCCTTCTGCTGTGCTGAAGAAACACATTCTGTTCTGCTATCATTTATATACCACATTAGTTATTTAGGAATATTGATTGCACCACAAACAACATTAGTCCCTACATTGTTGAAGGGACCCATTTAGAATTTTAAAAAAATATTCATCACACCTGCATCTAAATGTTTTATCTACCAACATTACAAATAACATTCAATATCTATGTCAAGTAACATATCAAAATTTTTTCTACTTTTTCTCCTGTTTATTTTCTACTTTTGACAATACCACATGTCTACTACCACCTTATTTATATATTCATGGTTTCTCCCATTTGTTTTTTACACCTCAGTGCAATTATCTCAACACAGTGTTAGACAGAATAATTTTTTTTTTAAATATAGGCAAGCACAAATCTAAAGTGACAAATATGAGCAAGATAATTCATGGGCTGAGAACAGTAGAAACAAATTAATTAATTCTTTAAAGAGAAGACTTAATTTCAAGTTGATAATGGTAGGTTACTTTTCAGCTTAAATGGACATTATAGACCTGATTTTGACTTGTTTCTTTTATTGTCACCAAAACTAAAACAATTGCCATGATATTTCAGGCAGATTATCATACTTCAAAACAGAACATTTCTTGAACATCTGACATAAATCTGAAAAGGTTTTTTTTTTTTTTTTTTTTTTTAAAGAGCGATGAATTGATACAATTCTATTTCTTGCAAAATTTTCCCTCATATCCTTTAGCCTCATATGACTCCAAAAATGGCTTGGTTTACAATTGCAAATATATTATAAATCAGCTGTTTTGGGCAGGATTGATACCTCTGATTAAGGTTTCTTTTCCACTAGATGGCATGGAGGAAGGGGAGGTTTGTTGACAGATTCAACTATTTTAAGTAGCTTCATGAGAGCCTCAACATGGAGTTTATGAACTCCACATAGCCCAATCACAACAGGAACAGTTGCAGAAGGGTAACAGCATGAGGCAAAACTCATGGAGCAGTGGATGAGAAACAGCTAAATAGGAAGGTGAGGACCAATTTGTAAAATAGATGGCTTTCCTGGAAACCAGGGAAAGGGAAATCATGGAGAAATATGTGGGAGGCAGTTTGTGAGGAGAGGGAAGGGAGGTCCAAGCCTACCCAGCTGGAATCCTGAAACTGACAAAAACATCTGTACATGCTTCTAAAATAAAAGGAAATTCCCATGAAAAAACTTAATATAGATTAAGAAAGAGACTCCTAAGAGAACATTTAGCATGCTTTGAAAACCCAGATACATTAAAATACCCTGAAATTCAAAGTTAAACAGTTAATGCAACAGCCAAACATTAGAAAGCACAGAAATGCAGTTCCAGGTCACCCAAGTAACCTTATCACACCACTGTCATTACCCAGAGAAGATCTGAAAACAAGTCTATCCTCAAACAGTGCACATCTTCATCACATTTGTAATTCTGAAAACTGAGATATGATCTAACTGGATCATCTTGATCTTGCTAAAAGACTGACTATTCACTACTGTAGTATTTAAACAGAAGTGTTGCCTTATCTTAACACTGCTACAAACTATACCTGCCATTTTTAATACCATAGAAAATAACCAGAAAATAGCATCTCCTCACCAAAAGTAACCCCACTCAGGATAATTCCCACATTACAGACAACATTTCTAATCCAAAGTGGTGTTATATATTGGATTGCACATAGATACATAGCTATTATCTTTGGACCTATAAACTTCTTCAGGGGTGGATCAGAAATCTGGTAGTCAGGAGTTCAATAAAACATACATATCAGATAGCTATACAAAACCCGAACCAGAATTCAACACCATAGGCAAAGTAAGCAAAAAAGCAGATTTAGGATATTCTTATTTGCATAAGTGCAAACTTCTTCAAATCTTTATTCCAACCTTTCATTAATGCATCTCAGTTCTTCTCAGAAACCGCCAAGAGGTGTTCATGGAGGACATCAGATGCAAGCAGACTTAAATTTTTTGGGTGACCTCAACAACACATTTCAGTACACCTACTGTTTGGGGCTGATGCCATTTGAAGTACAAACATAACCAGGAATTTTTACTTTTCCTTAATCCTTGCTTTAGAGCTAGCTGTGAGGGGAGAGTAGAAAGCCAACCGAAACTTCCACAACCCTAGAGAGTAGGGAAAGGAAAAGGAAGAACAGAAACAGGAACCAGGAAGAACCAAAATACACCTATGCTTGGACCCAGAGAAATATCTCACCCCCCATGTAAGATAATGTATCCCCAGCAGGGAAGACAAAATAACAGTGGAATTAAGACATATAGCAGCAGGTCATCCTAGATCTGAATCCTGGCAGGTAGTTTCCAGTAGCTGAGAGAAAAACATGCAGCTGCCTCCCTCCCTCCCCTATCTCCTCTATGATTGAAGCATGCTTTAGATCTGGGTTCACTCACTTCCAGGGAACTCTTCTCCCCTGAGGGTGGGATATGGCTGTGGGTCAGGAGGTATGTAGCAGTTTGGTAAGTGCCTACATGTTTTTACCATGTACATGAAAGTTTTTGACTGTTTTGGATTTTTTGGACTTCATTATCCCTAATATGAAGTTGCTGAGCTTCCTCCCTCAATCATAAGTCTCATTCTCCAAGGACAATACTGAGATGGAGTTCCTCAGGTCCCATTTGAGGCACCAGATTTCAAGGGCCTTAAAACTGCTCTAAATACGTTTTCACAAAAACTGCAAAAATCCATCTTCAGCTGTGTCTGACCCTTACCATTTTTTCTAAAACAAGGGAAGTCAAGGGCTCCCCCCACTAACAGAATAGTTGAATAAAAAAATAATCTAGGTCATAGCAAAGCTTTTGCCTTACCTTATGAATTCTGACAAGCAAAGTTTCTTTATTATGAATGTATTTTATACAGAACCAAAAAAAGGCATGTGGTGCTTTTAGATAAGTCTGCAAACTCCGGAGCGCACACAAAACTTTACTCATGCATGTAACATCATACTGAGTCAATACACAATCAGAACATTAATTTGAAGTCAACTGGACTTCATATATGAGTAAAATTACACATGCACCAAAAGCATTTGGAAAAAAAATCGATGCCTCAGGCTGCTTACAGACGTGGAAAAAAAAAAAAAAAACCCCCAGGTACCAAGCGCAGCACATGCCCAGAAGAGGAATCACATCACTTTAACATGGTTCGCCCAGCATCTGTATAGCTCATGCATTTCAGCAAGGCTTTTTGGTGCTTTTACCCAATAGCTGATCGAATCAGCTATTAGATAAAAGCGCCAAAAAGCCCTGAAGTGTGCAACCTATACAGACACTGGACAAACCAGGTCAAACTGACATGATTCCTCTTCTGGTAAAGCGCTGAGTTATTTTTGTTTTCCACATCTGTCAGCAGCCTCAGTCCCATTCTTACAAACATTTGTTCGTGTGTGTGGCTGCAGGACCAAGACCTAATAAGGCTTAAGATAAAGAGCAAGGGAATGACAAAATGATTTAGGTACCCCTTTTGAAGGGAGGAAGAGAATCTGCTTTCCTAGATCATCTTTTGGATAAATGTAGAGGCCATACCCAATCAGTATATTCAGGTTTTCCATTTTTCTTGTAACAAAGAAAAATAATTTATTATCGCACAAGTGTGAAGATTCAGATGATGATTCTTTTCAAAAACCTACAGGATGACTGCTTACAGACATTAAAAACAAACAAAAAAACAAAACAAAAAATGGTGCTTTACTTTAAACTTGGAATACTCCCTCGCCAAGCCCAGAACATGCCCAGAAGACGCATTGTGTTAGCTGGACCCAGTGTGCCCAACATCTGTATAGATTGGGTGCTTCAGTGGGACTTTTCTGGCACTTCAATAGCTGACTGAATCAACTATTGGATAAAGGCACCAAAAAGCCCCGCTGAAGCGCTCAAGTCTATACAGATGCCACGGAGCTGAGTCGAACCAACACACTGCTTCTTCCAGTAAAGCATGTTTTTGTTTTCGGGTTGTTGTTTTTTTAACATCTCTAAGCAGCCCATGTTACTAAGCTCAAAGTTTCAATGCTCATTTCTTTATGGCCCAATTTTTTTCTTCAGATTTTCATAGACATTACTACTATCCATTTACTGAAATTTATGTTTATGCTTCTATGGCTGAGCCTAAACTGATTGGATTAAATAATTTGTGGACACAAAAACAATCATAATCAATTAGCAGCTAGATGGTAGCCATCTTGACTGACATAAACATAACCTCCCCATTTAGCAAAATGCATTTTTATTAGTAGAATCCTGACTGCCTTGAAAATATTTGTAATGCAATTTCAAAAGTCAAATGGATCATGTGAATAATGCATTGACTCTTTAGAAGTAGCAAATCAGACCTTCCCCTCTTAGCAGATTTGTTGGATAAACTATGATTGTAAGACAATATGGTTCTTCAAGTGTGCAAGCAGGAAATAGGTATTACGATTTTAATTGTAATGATATTATTCCATTATTTCTTACAAGATTGTGAGACACGGAGAGCAAAATTTGTTTTTCTTCTCGACTGAAGTGGAAAAAAATATGTTGAAATTAACTAATTAACCCAGGGCTTGATTCTATCACAGACTAATTGAATATGCAGTGCACAAACAATGCAGAGAAAGTTCAAGTAGGAACAAATGGTCTCCAATACAACTACCTGACAACATGAATCCCAAAACCATGAAAATTTTAGATAGAAACTTTGCGAAACCCCAACAGTTATCCGACTGGGGCCATATGAACCCAGCAAAGAAATGGACACGACTAATATGAGGGTATAAACTAGACCACACATTTGAAGTGTTAACTTTCCATGTCCCAAAGCTCTGACCCCCTAAAGAACTAGAGAGCTAGAAGAAATATTGAAGAAGGTGGATGGGAAGTATTTTTATTTATCTTTCTCAGCAGTCACTTTTCTCCCTATATTATCAAAACCGTTTTATCTCCAGTTATGTTTTTTCAGTTTGTGTCATTTTATTTTCATTTTTCCTCTATCCACTGGACATAGAATTTATTTTTACATTATTTACATGTCCACAATAATTGCTTCAAGAAAGTTCAGTATACATCTCAAAAGCATGTTGCTTAAGAACATGCCTTATGAATATGCCCACTAGTTCTTGTTATCTAGTAAAACAGAAGCATATTTGAATTACAGTCCTGATAGGTCAAGTACAAAAATTTTAACCATATTAGAATAGCTATAATCTGGACTACATATTTTTGTGAGCTGTATTTTCACAGACAGCAAAGACTACATCATACTGGTCACTATGAAAGAAAGTGGAGCTGAAAGAAAAAAAGCATGATAAACATGCATTAATCTCTCTTTGGTCAATAAAGAATTGTCCTGTCAATCTTTCCAAGACACTGGATACCTTATAACACATAAAAAGGAAGTTTGTGCCCATAGTCAGCTGAAGGAAGACTTGAGAACCTATACCTTTCACTCTTTTGGGTGCAAGAAGAAGGTGTTAAAATTTCTCAACGTAGTTACTAATTTCTTATTAATGAGAATGGCTTCTGACTGAACCTGCTCATCCTTTTGGAGAATCTAATATTTGCAAATATTTTTATGTAGCCACTTCAAAGCTTACAACATTCTTGAAATGACAGTCTGTCAAGTATGCTCATAAACCAATCTTCACGGTTTGAAATTGCTGTCCGTTCTTTAAAAGACAGCGACCAGGTAAATAAAGAGCTTTTACTTCTAAGAGATAGCACATTGCACAAAAAAGAGAATGTATGGTTTTGTGGAAATACCCACAGATTGCGTGATATCTGAAGCAGGTTAAATCTAATCTTTGATATCAGTCATTTCAACAGAAAGCTGCCATTCTGCGTTTAGAGCAAGACAGAACAAGGAAATTGAAAAGAAATATTTTTAAACAGAGAAACACAAAAAACTGCAGAAGAAATAGAAACTGATGCACATAAGTATGCATGTGAATTCCTCTATCTTTTTGTCTAATAGAAGGAGATGAAAAAAGGTACTGGTAGTATGAACTTCTTTTTCAGAATCTCTCTCAAGAAGAGGTTAAAGCACTTTAGATTATGGAATTTAGATTATGCCTGCCTTCCTCATATCTTTGTATCAGTACATTTTATAAACAAAGTAAAGGAATTTGGTAGCCCTAAGGAATAAGCGTGAACAGTAACAGAATAGACTAGTCTTGAAGTATACTCCTAAAGATGGAATCTTTTATCCTGGGTTCATTTTTTTTTTTCCCCCCTGGAATTATGTTGTTGTTTACTCTGGGATTTATGCCTGCCTTTGCTTTTGAATACTGGCCATTGTATAC
>NW_017729001.1:10654920-10688778 GCF_001723915.1 Gavialis gangeticus
TTACAGCACCTCTCCCACAAGATTTAAGCATGGGAAAAAAATTAACTACAGGGATGTCACTAGAAAGAGCCATGAAAATAGCTAAAAAAGCAATTAGGTCCTGTTACCGATTTGGGGAAAGGAAGATTAAGGAAGCCTACGTCCAATTCTTAAACAGGTAGTGGTGATGATAAATGTACTCAACACTTGCATAATTTGCGAAGAGTGTCTGATGTCATCACAGTCCACCCAGTACTGAAGATAAATGTGCAAAAAAGAGTGCAGATCTTGGAGAATGCCTAATGTTATCGGACACAAAATCTAGGCCCTCTGCCCTTGATGAATGAAATCAATGACGACACATTTCAAAAGATTACAAGTAATAGAGAATGTGCCAGGTAAGAACCTAAGCTCTTTGAGCAACAGACTGCATATCAATGTATTACTTAGACTCATATGGTCTCTTTTCCTTTAAACAGCATTCAGTGCTCTCCTCAAAACCCAGAGTACCAGGATTTCTCTTTCACTCTGGCCTAGCTTTCCAATGCAGCTAAGGATTTGGACAAGCAGATTTTTCCTCTCCAGGTAAGAGGAAGAAATCTTTACCTACATTTGTTGCAGCTGCTACACCATTCTTATTAGCTGCACTGCAATGAGGTATTTGAATTGACTTCCTTCTCCAAAATGATGAAGAACAGTGTCAATTTTAAATCAGAATAAAACCTCTAAATTGAGGTTTAACAAAGGCCTAAAAGAAATCAAATCCAATCGGGCTAACTCCTGCTAACTCCTTGAAGCCAGAAGCCCATGTCAGGAGCCATTGTCATCAAGGAGTAAATGAGTTTATTTCCTTCCTCATTCTTAATTTCAAAATAATTCAATGATCTGTATTTAATACTCACTGTGCAGCTATTACGAAGGGCTTCAAATTTACGCTGGATTTCATCTCTATGTGCCTAAAGGAGGTAAGAAGTTAATCATCAATTTTTCATACATTAGAATTAGAATCCAACAGCTGTTGCTAAATAAACTGCAGAACAATCTACCAACAAGCAAAGTTTGGAAGGCAGATGTTGCAGGCTATGAAAGCACTGTGTAGTGGCAAAGAACTGATTAGCAGAAGTCACATCCTACTTAATCAGAACACACTCATTCATGCTCCCAAATCTGAGCTACTGTAGCAAAATGCACAAACTCATAAACTGGATCACACAAAATATTCCATTTTAAGGCGTCTCCAGGAGGTAAACAGCAATTTAATGTTGAGTTTTTATCTTCTTGAATCTTAAAATATTTTGAATTGGCTTTACTGCCATATCTGGATTAAATGCAAGTAAAAACTATTTTTAATACTAGCATACACCCTTTAATGCTTGCAAAGAAAAGCTACAATGAAGCATTATGCAAGTTACCCCAAACAGCTTGGCCAATCTACCTCAACCCTACCCTGATTTAGCCCTTGTCTCAAAACAGTAATGAAATTGAATAATGATGATTTCTTTGGAAGACAAAGTCCAAAATATTGAAAGGTGCAAAACACTTGTTTTAAAAAAATGTAATAATGCATGCATCATTTTACTTCCTAATTTACAAGCAAAGCATGACAAAGCAAAGTTCATGTTTCAGCCTCATGGCCTCTCTCAAAAGTCATTTATACCATCAAACTGATTTAGCTTGTGACTAATGTCATATGCAAACCCAGACCTTAACAGAGGAAAGGCTAGTAGTACACTAGTACATCCAGTCACCTTTTTTTATTCAAGATATTTTCCTTACAGCCAAGAGACTCAACAGGAAACACTGTTTAGCAGAAATCAAATGTGAAAATTAAAAAGTTGTTTTACCACAAAAGGCAATGCAAAAAATACCCAAAACAAGAACACCTCAAACTCACTGAACTGGATTAACACAACAAAGATGCCAGATCTTAATTCTCAAACAGCTGGTAGAGAAGAACTACCATTTCATCAGAGTAGTTGCAGTAATAGCTGAGTGAATACAGATTACACACATTCATCTGATTCATTGATTTGGTAGGTAGAAATTTCAAGCATGTCATCTTGGTTGGCATCGCTGCTAACAACACTGTCAAGTTTTGGATTTCAGTAAGACCACCTCAAGTTTAAGCAAAAACAACTGCTTTGTACTTGAGATGGACCAATGTCATGCTCTGTTCCATTATTGTAAAACACTACAGTTGCTGCTGCATTTTCCTAACAGATCACATCCGGCCTATGCTCACGTTAGAGAAAGCGAGCACAAAAGAACCTCCCCCCTGACCCAGGATATGCAACAGAATCAATGAACAAATTCACCAGTCTTTAGCCAAACCCCACTCCCTCTAAGCAGTGGAAATGGAAGAAATAAGAACTCCAATAATATTTCCTTTTAGTCAGTTGCCCCAGTGGCATCTGAAATTTCCTATATTGAAAATAACTGAATAAGACTGATACTTCAAAGGAGTGATAGTGAGCTGTTAAAGTAGGAAGTTAAATACTTTTTCAGTCTCCACAACATTAGCTAATCTTCATACAGGAAACATTATCTAAAACACATGTTTTGAAACATAATTTTGAAGTCAGAAAACAGCAACCAGCAGCATATCATTTGGTATTCAACTCACAGGGTACATGAAAGGATGCTAATTTTTTTTATCTTTTGTTTTTTTTTAATTCTGTATCATTCCCACCCTTCACAAAAGATTGAAGGTATGCAAGTGAAAATTCTTTATGGAATTAGAATTAAATTAGAGGGAACAATATTTTTTTTATTTTTTTAAGAACTAGCACAGAGTAGGAGCTAACAGTATTAGAAAGAAAATACCAACACATTCCTGATCAGGTTCCTGAAACAGCAGTACTTTCAAAAATCATGCAAGAATTTCAAGAGATACAGCAGAAATTCATACTCTTACACTAGGAATAATTTTGTGTGGGGCTTTCAGCTTAGAGTCAAGTGATAATGTTCTCACAAACAGCAAAATCACCACCAACATATGTTACATACATATGTTTAAAGTAAATGAGAAACAAAAGAAAGCTGATGTTTTAGCCATCCATGAATCTACCAATCCAAGGCAATATCATACTTCATACAGCAAATGACCAAAAAAAAAAATTAACATAATACAGCCTCAAAGCCTGTTATGAAGTGCACAACTACATTCTTCCCGATTTGCAATTCATAGTGCCAATCCAGAATTTTAGGGCTCACCGTGAGAGCTTGAATCTCCTCTTCTGCTTCAGCTGTAGTCTCCTCTAGTTCAGTTTTAGCTTCACGAAGTTGATTCTCTAGGGCTGTCCGTGCAGCCTGCAGCCCTGAAATTTGAGATTCTCTCTCCTGGAGGGTCAGCTGCAGCTCAGTTAACTGTCGTTTCAATTCCAACTTTTGTTCTTCATGCTCTAAACTCACCTGAAGACAGAAACAACAACACCCAAGTACGAGTCAGGAATAAGGAAACTGAAATCTCAAGCCCTATGTTTGTTTGTTTCCAAGAATCATCAAAATATAGGGCTGAAAGGGGAGTAGGAGGTCATCTAATGCAACCCCCTGGCTCAATGCAATATCATCCCTATCCAAACCACCCAGATGTTTGTCTAAGCTGTTCTTAAAACTACACAACAACCCTTTTGAAAAACTACAAGACACATTGCCACAAAACACCAAAACTAACCTAACCTACCACAGGTAAGGCAACAGGATGAGGGCAATGTCAATGTCTCACTGTTCCTAAAATAAACTTAAAAAAAAAAAAAAAAAAAAAAAAAAAAAAAAAAAAAAAATCAAAGGAAGAGGACCACAACCCCGCTATAGAGGAAGACAAAAACCTCCAACAGCCATGCCGATCTGACTATAGGATAAAATTCCTTCCTGATCCCAAATCTAGCAAGCATTCTGACCCCAAGTAGAGTGGGGAGACCCTCCAAACAAGGAAGCTTTGGGTTTTTGTTCCAGCAGAATTGGCACACCCTAGTGACACTGGAGGTCTGGCTTACAACTGTAGTCTGGGATTGCAATGCCAGCTATGTTGTAAATACATATTAAGTTCTGGTATCAATAACTGTGTGAGCATAAGAATTAAAGTACAGTATGCGTGAATAATGTCGCTGACTACAATTTAATATATTGCATTGAGGCTCTTTAGAAAAAATATCACTGCTAGTCTTAGTATATCTATATATTGTGCAATTATTTTCACATTATTTCCCTTCAGGTTCTTGTTGCAGGCAGATCCATCTCCTAAACAGATGAAACATTTTACCTCCGAAGAGTGGCAAAAATACATTTAAGAAAAAAATTTAAGCTACTTCTGTAGTGGTGGTTCTCTTGAATGATCTAGTCCAAAGATTTCTTTGGGGCAAAAAAAAATCACTAGGCCTATTGTTCAAATTGTCACTTCCAAGAATATATGAGGGGCACACAAATGATGTGACCTCTCTCTAAGCAGATACACTTTCTCTAAGCTACCTGCTTCCTTATATAATGGCAAATGAATCCACCATGACACCACAGATGTGAAAGTGCTGATCTCGCACTGATCTCTAGATACTTGTGGCCACATAAAGGATTTATGTTGGCCATCCAAACCCCTTACGTAAAAAAAAGATCTTTGCTTTTTATTGAAAATAAGTAGAAGAAGAGTAAAGGAAGTAAAAAGAGATTACCGATGTGTATAATGATCTCACATATCATTCAATATGCAACTTAAAGGATATTTAAATGTAGGAGCGTAAGATATTTAAATGTAGGACAATATATACAGTTTTCCAAATACTTCTCTTTTTAATTTTTGTTTGTTTACAAATTAAAAAGTAACTAGTGTCTTATGCTTTTGGAAAGAGAAGTTTTTGTCATGTCTGCTTGATTATCCTTTTTATTCTAGAATAAAACATAGGCCCAGTACCTTCAAGTCTGCCACTGAAGTGAAAAAGGGAGTCTGTCATTCTGCTTAGTTAAACATATTTAGCGCGCCCCATAACCAGAATATCTGGGCACTAATTAGATGATGTACAAAGAAGCTCAGACTTCACTACTGAGGAAGAGCCCAAAATATTTATACTCAATTAATTCCAGCAAGTAATACATTTTTAAATTTAACGAAAATGTTAAATCAAGATCAAGACATTGTCCAGGTACTTAATCCTAATTCTAACTGTAATGCTTTCAGTGGAATACATGCAACTACATTTGTCTGAAAAGGACTGAACCCAAATTTTTACCTCTCTCAATCTAGTCTCTAACTCCAACAGGCGGTTCTTGTCAGTATGTTCCTGATGATTGATCTTTTCCAACTGTTCTTCCAGTTTTCGATTCTGGGCCTCTAACTTCCCAGCCTGTGTTTCCAGATAGAATTTCTGCTGTCTGAGTTCTGAAATCATCTCCTCCTGGGCTTTCCTAATAAGAAAAAGAAGATATACTCAAGATATAGGTAGGAGTATGTTATTTCATTGGTGATAAACAGAAAACAACACAAGACAAGCTTCTGGATAAGCAGAACACAAACACATCGAAACTAGTTCTTCTTGGCCTAAATGTTATGCCACCATCATGGAAAAATTAATCTTAATGTCTGTATCTTCACCATATATTGAAGTAAATGAAATTTCATGGTTCCTAAGGTTGTGCATCTGTGAAAATGAACATCAAATCTTGGTAACCACAAGAATGCCTGATTTAGAGCTCAAAGTTCTTAGCTATTTTATTTCATGTGGGTTTTTTCCCCACTTAGAAGAAAATGAACACAGAGCCATAGCGTCAAACACTGTGCATCCGCTTTAAAGAATAGAGCAACCATGATTAACTTTATCTTACACAAATTAGATTTGGATCTTGGTCTGCTTAGCAAGTTTCCAATATGACCCTTGAGCAATTTGTTTTTTGCCTCACTTGAGAACTTTTTTTATGCACCGAAGAAAACTATTTGTGCTCTGAGAAATTCAGAAGCTGGTAACGTTTCTGCTGGCAGTGATCCATTTTCACCTTAACTGCAAAAGAACAGAAAAGCTCTTCTTTCATTAGTGGTACAGTTTCCTATAATTATTTTATAATGCACTTGAAAGTTTTGCATTGTGCAGCACCATTCAGGTGTTTCAAGAACTTTACAAATATTAATGAATTTATATTGAGAAAATAACCCTGAGATAGGTATTATCATCTCTATTTGAGAGAAATTATGTGGGTTGCCCAGGATCACACAGACTTCAGCAGAACTAGAAATAGAACCCAGGTCTTCTGACTCACAGTGTTGTGCTTTGCACACAAAACCACCCTTCTTCCTTTTTTAATCTACCTCAAAAGATTATTGGCAGTCAGAACTGCCAAACAGCCTGAGAAATAGCAGAAAGAAAAATAAAGTCCTCTCCTCAGCAACCTGATAATCATTACTTTTCTTAGTTACTAACAGAACAAGCTTGTTGAGTTCCATAGCTCCTTGAAAGCTCTAATCACTAGTTGTATACATCGAAGATGCTTAGTACAGTAATAGCTTTGGTGGATTCAAATATAGTCCAAATACCGATTTAACAGCCTTTCCATAAGTCAGGGAGGGTGTCTGCTAGAAACATCTCATACCAGCTATCTCTGCCTTGAAGGGATGACTTCTTTTACTGCCTAATATAACACATGACAAACACCACTAATTAGTGCCTTGCCAAAATAATTTCTTAGCCAATCCTTCCCAAAATGTGACTGTCTATTGTAAGAGGAGACTGGACAGTCACCTCGCTGGGGTCACTTGACCCCAGTTGTCTTTTCCTGCCTAGTGCAATGGGACTGGACCCAATGATCTATAAGGTCCCTTCCAGCCCCTAACAATCTATTAATCTGTAAGTCACATTTCGAAAGCATTATTATATATTCCTTCCTCTGTCTGCATGCTGAACTTTCATTGGGTATCCTCCTTACACAGTGCTGAAAAACTGTGCTTTTAGCAGTGTTTCTTCAAAACTGTTTATGCAATCTCTTTTCATAACTTCATTATGAATTATTTTGTTATTAGGGTATTTATATAGTTCCCCATTCCTGTAGTACCATGCCTCCAATTTATCATATCATTTACTATCCATGACAGTTCAAAGGTATCATAAATATATATGGAAAAAATTATTATACAGCATGGTAAACTTGGAATGTTGATTTGTTATGTAAAAATATCCCGCTTCCAAAGTTAATGTTGCTGTTTGTAGAATACTGCTTTTAAGACATGTAACTATATTTTCAGTAAGATGAATATTTGGCAAAACTCCAGGAGAACTCAATGCTATTAATTATTTTCTCACATACCACATACTCCAAATAAGACATGCACCTTGTTTTGGGTAGACAGAATGAAGAAAAACAGATTTTTCCAGTCATGGCTGAATGCAGGGAATCCTGACTCTAATAGCTGTGATTGTGAAAGGGTTAACACTGTAGCTCTGATCCTGAAGGGTGAACTCTGCCCCCCTCCCTCCCTGAGGCTGGTGGCGGGAGAAGCACAGCATCCATCTTGCAGCAGTGTCTCCCTGCTTCTATTCCAAAGAAGAAAAATCAGCTTTCCCATACAAGACATATAGCCCAATTTTGGAGGACTGATTTTTATGGAAGAGGTGCATATGGTATGCAACAAAATAGAGTATGTTGAGTTCAGCACCACTAACTGTGATACTAGGCCTCACATATGCTTTTTCAGGTAGAAGCTGATACATTACCTCTCTTTTTTTCAGATTAATAGTAAATTATAGTTTCAGCTACTTCAGCAAAACTTACTGGATGAATAACTGGAGGTCATCTGGAGCCTATGCAAAAAAAGCATATTCATCTGCATAAAAAATTAACTCATGCATAACTGTCTCTCAGTTACTTCTATGGAAGATTTCAGGTTCTTCAAGTTAATGAGCTTCCCAGATATTTTACATTTAATACCAATTCCTATCTTTACATCTCCAGTAGTATAATCCATCATTGCTAAGAAGAGCCAAAAGATATCCTATGCCAAAACTCATCCTGGCTTGACTCTGTTTGATATTACAAATGGATCTGACCAAATCATACACAGAAACACTACCCAACACTCTATTGTACAACTGACAGACAGCACCTCCATATTTCTGAAGACAAATACACTTTGATGGGTCTAATAACTCCATGATTTGGAGGCATTAACCACTTGCAGGGTATCAAGTATCTTGCACTCTTTCCTACACAAAAAATTAGGCTCTCATGTAATACAAAAGTATTCTGCAAGTTTTAAAAATCACTTAAAAGAAAATAATAAAATCCACTGAAAGCAAGTTCTGAACTTTATGGAAAGACACGGCTTATCAAAATCTGAACTAAAATCCCATTCTGAGTGGGAATTACAAAGATCTGAGAAAATGGCAAGAAAATACTCATGGATCATAAGGGTCTTTTTTCACTTTTTAATAAGAAAGTCTCAAGAACAGCTGCTGATGCTGAAGTGAGTGAAGAGGACACAGGTCTCAGCAAAAAGCACATGGGAGCTACTCTAGAAGAAAAGTAGGATCCCTAAAATGCCGATCTGATAGCCAAAGTGACCACTGATGAGAAAAAATGAAGAGGACCAGGGGACAAAAAGCATACAGAAACATTGTGGCTAAGGTCCTAAGTCAGGATTAGGAAGCAAAACAATCTGAGAACTGAGGATATATTTTGAAGTTGTGGCTCCAGCTCTCCATTTCATCACTGAAAGAGGCACAGGAAGCATATACCTTCCTATTTGAGCACAATATTTAGAGAGTTGAAGAAAAGCTGACTAAAATGCAGTTTTCTTATGCGTCTTACCCTCTGCTGGGGGCAAAATGGAAGGTCTATGAAGGGTGGACATTTAACAGTTTCCTCCCAATCTTTGTACATCAAGGAAATAATTCTCTCAAGAAGCATAGGTAGTGAAGTCTCAAAATACTATAAATACAAGGAATACAGCCTTGAGCCTTTGTTGGGAAGGGTAATATATAAATCAAATTAAAATAAACAAATAAATAAATAGGCACATGTCACCCCTAGAAACATTACTGGAATTTCTGTTCCTCTGGAAGTATCTGAAACAGCATGTAATTTTTTAAATTAGGAAAAAAGTGAAACAGCAGCAGCATCAGGAAACGATCCAAACTTTATGTCACATTACAGACTAATAAATCTTAACAGGCATATCAGATAAAAAATAAAACCTGGAGCACACTTCAGCTACTTAGAGAAACAGCACAGCTCTATCAGAGTACAAAGTACAAAGAAATAAATGTAGAAAGGTTAGAGAAAAAGATTATTTAAACATCTGGAAAACAGATTTTAGTGAGCTTGCACAGTGATATATAAATTGGTGTTCTAGCCATTTCTATACTTAGTGCTTTAGCTACTCCTATACTTACATGTTTCTCTGTGTAAAAAGGCTGCTATTTGCTGCAAGCTTATTAGCTTCAGACAGTTCCACTATTCTTTGCTCCAGTGACCTAATCTTCGAATCCATGGCATTGATCATCTGAAATAGACCAGTCTGCTTTCAAGATTACATGGCAAAAAGTGATGACAGCAAGAAAGCATTAAAAAATAATGTCCAGAAACGTTTTTATGAAAACAACAAAAAACAGAACATATTAAGTAATCAAAAAGAGCCATCATGTATGCAGATATTACAGCAGCCTATATCTATTGTCCAGCCTCTTCCATGCCTAAAGCAATAAGTCCACATGTTAACAATGCATGGTACTGCTATCTTGGAACATAGCAGGCCTGGATGACTTTCATGGAAGGGAATATTCCCAAAGACACACTGAATTAAAGAATATCTATCTCAATTTTAAAAAGGCCACATGCAAGAATGCAAAACAACAAACCAGACTTTAATATTAGAAACATGCTATGGTAAGATTTTCTTGTTCCCTATCAGCTACTCTTAAAATATTTAGATTTCCAGTTCAGTGACACCTACCGCCTTCTGTTCAGCCAAGAGTTTGCACTTCTCACGTGCTTCTTCTTCATGTCTTCGTAGTATATTCTCAAGTGCCTCTTTATCAGCAAGATCTTTTTTCATTTGATTTTCCAGCACCTAAAGAAAACAAAAGATCTCCTTCTTCATACTAGCTTCTCTAGTCAAATGTAATCAGAAAAATGAAGACACAAGGGAAGGTATAAATGTGCTGACAGGGGCTGACCACTTCCCAAACAAAATTATACACAATATATAACAGTAGAAGAAATCACAGGAATAAAAGTATTTGAAGACAGTGTCCAGCTAATTCAAAAGATAAATGAAGGAACACAAAGCTCCTGGAAAGACTATGGGTTGTTACTGTTTAATTAAAATCTAAAATTATGATAAAAATAGGCCAGATTGATAGAAACAGAAAATGAAGTCCTCTGTTCACAGAATAAGCATGGCACAAGAAGCAACAATATAAGCTTCCTTTAAGATATCACACCAATATACTTCAGTACTGACCTAAAATGTGTGAAAAAGTAATTTCAGCCCCCACACCTACTTAAATAATGAAATGTATAATAATGATGTCAAATTTAAGAGGCCTATATTTATATGGATATGTGGCTCACCAGAAACTGGACTGAAGCAGGCCATTTTGGCTATTATTTGTTTATTTAAACTCATAATTTACATACATGCCGAGAGTTTTATGTAGATGTATTTTAAATAAAACTTTTGTGGAAAAGGTACTTAATTATTTTTCAAACTGTAACAAATGTCAGTGGCTTAACTCTGAAAGGACTAGGAAGGTTGTATTTCATGGTTTGATTTATAGCAATGGTAGGATGTCAGGAGGACACATTTTGAGTCGGTTGAAAAATCTCAACCAGTTTTCCATGGCCAATTTCTCAGACAACCTCCCTTTGGAAGTACATCTGCATTTCAAGCTCACTCTTCCCCTTTCTAAAACTGAAAACAATCTTTTCTTCTAATCCCTTTCCTGAGATCTATCTAATCATCATCTCCTACCTTCTACATCCAACTACTTGTTAAAGCATGGATTATTTTTCAATTTAGAAGTAGATTTTCAACAGCACAAAAAGGAGCGTGGCATCAGAGTTACTGACAATCAGTGGAAGCTCAGTACCTACGTCCTTCTGTCCCAGCATGTCAAAGCACTGCTGCTAAATCAGCTGGAGTTTCTGGTCCAACAACATGCCTTCCCTCTACTAATTTTTTTCATTAGCATCCTGTCCTCCATTTACCAGTCCAACATAGCTTTGTTCCAACTTTCACTTAGGTTTCTACTCCCGCCTATCCTTTCAAATTACTGCTTCCTTGGTCATCTTCTCCCCACCAAATTTTGACTTTAAGCTTTCATTCATGTCTTGCATTGTATTTGTGTTCTAATCTGCCAAACATCCTCCCAGTTCTCTTCCTTTTCTCCTTCATATTTTCCTGCAAGGAATTTGTCTTCTGCTTTTATCATCATAATATCCCCTTTCTCCTTAGCAATTTTTTTAATAACTTCTTCAAACTAAGCTCTTTGAGCTGGTGAACATGGTCTTTACATCTTTTAAGTGCAATGAAAATACATAGTACTATATAAATGTATTAAATCATAATAAAAAAGGGCTGGATATAACACTTAGCAGACAAAGATCCTTATAGAATGCTTTTGCTGAATGATACAGTATTGATTCTCTGGATAAACTCTGAAGTTTACCAAATGCATTTATGCCTCCTTTTTGGCTTACCTAATTTTAGATGATGTTCTCAAATTCTATTTTTGAATGTTTGTTAAAATCTTAAGATATTCTAAAGAAGAGAAAAATAGAGTAGGTGGATCCTTTGACTTCTTGGCAGATGTTACAGCTCCAAGAAGATGAGATTTCAAAAAGGCTCTTATATTTGCTGAATTTAAATCCACCACAGTAAGCTCATAGGAAAGTAGGGCTGGAGGAGAACTCACAAAGTCATCTAGTCCAGCCCCCAGCTCAAGGCATGATCATCCCAGACTAAAGCATCCCAGCCAACTGTCTAACTTGCTCTTGAACACTTCCAAGGATGGAGATTCCACAACTTCTATAAATGGTCAAGCACTAGAATAGATTATTCTCATAGCCAGAAAGTCCTTCTGAATCTCCAGTGCAAATTTCCTCTGCTAAAGCTTAAGGCTGTTGCTCCTAGTCCTGGCCCCTATGGCCACAGAGAAAAGCTCATTTCCATCTTTTCTATAATCGCCCTTCAGGTATTTGAAGACCATTATCAAATTCCACCCCCTCAATCTTCTCTTCTCCGGGCTAAATAACTCTAGTTCTTTCAGCCTTTTCCAGGCCCCTGATTAGTTTGTTGCTCTGCAATGGACTCTTTCCAATCTGTTCACACCCTTCTTGAAGCATGAGGCCCAAGCATACATTGTGTTAATGCTCTTAAGATCAATGAAAGTTAACCCAAAAAATTACAAGTCCCTCCTAAGGTTTTAATTTCCACAAACTTTATAAGAATAATTTGCTCTAATGTCTGCTCAAATCACTATAAATTTGACTTGCATATCTCACATAGATAAGACTTACACTATAGATAAGGGTAATAAGGGTACATGTTAGATAGGCAGTTATTCAAATATCACTTGACTTTCTAAAGAAAACTCAGCAAGTGTGACGTGAATGAGCAAGCAGTGTCAATGGAATCAGATTCCAAACGCAACTATTTGGGTTTAATCTAATACAACAGTATGAAGACAATGAAAATGTATCTTTACTTTGAGTTTTTCTTCATAGAACTGCTCTTTTTGTTTTAGCTGCAACTCCAGATGCTGTGCTGCAATCTGTGCCTCACGATGCTTCTCTTCCAGCTCCTGAATACAGCAGAGATTTATGTGAGACAAAAAGAAACAGTATACACCGAATTTTCAGTATATGTAGCGAATACTCATTCTCTCTTATTTCCAACGTGAAGCTGAGGCCTTGGATCTCAGCAGCATGTAATATCATGAAATTATACATGAACACTTTAACAGTGCTGGTCATATGCGCTGGCCTAGATTCTGGGTTAAGTGGCAAAATGAAAAGAGTAAGGAAATATTAGAAATAACTAGTAGTAGATTTCGCTCCAGCCAAAAGCTGCCTCCAGAGCCACTGCTTCCCAAACATTCATAAAGCATTCCCAACAATGGAGCCAGAATTATGTGCGATAACAAGCAGTTACAAACAGCTTATAGCTGTGATAGAATTACTTAAACTCCTTAGTTCCATTTCTGAAAATGGTTCTCTTTGGGAGGTTCTTAAGACCCTGAACTGAGAATCATGCAGAAAACCCCTACATTTGTGTGGTTCTCCCTCCAGTGACACCTTAATAAACATGCTTCTGATTCCACATTTCTAAAGAGAGCTGTCTATTTTCCCATATATCCTAAATGCGTGCTCTCAGAATTAATGTTTATAAAATGATTTGTAAATTAAAACTTTCAGCAAGATATATATTAGCACAGGGATCAGCAACCTACAGCTCGTAGACTGCATCCAGCCTGCAAAGCCATTTTATTAAGCTCACAGAGCCATGGCATTTTGGGGTGAGAAGAGGGGGCTTCCATGGCATTTTGGAGTGAGAAGAGAAGGGTAACTGTAGTTGCAGCTGTGGCAGCAGTGGCAAAGGTATTTGGCAGCAGCCCATGTTCAGAATTAAGCTCTGTTAAAGTGGCCCCTCAATTCCAAATGCGGCTGGCCCTGTATTAGGTGATACATTCATGTTTTTATTTTCTTTGGCTCACAAGGGTGGTTCAGGCTTAGAACATAGTAAAAACAGCATTGTCTTGAAAGTACGCTAATCTTATAAGAAAAACAGCATTTTTGTTCCCTGAAGTTATTTAGAATAGTTCTACAGTCTCTCTTAAGGTTTCCTCTCAATAGTTGAGAATTTGAAGAATGTTACCCTACTTCCTGGCCAGCTTTGCCATTCTAAATCTCTTTACAGCCCAAGAGGCAGGTCCAGATCTATCAATCAATGGACAGCCAGTTAGTGGACTGCCACATAGCAAGCTCCAGATCTGGGTCATGTCTGAATCACTTGCTAGACTTCTTATCTGCACAGCATAGGATGATTCCCTGATATTTCTTCATCTGGCACTTCACATTTTTTATCCTCTGATCTTCCTTGCTCTGATCTCAGGAAGCTACCTTGGGAATAACACAAAGCTTTCTTTGCTCCAGTCACTGCAGTAGCCACCCTCTGTTACAAGCTATAAAACATAAGGAAGTCCATCAAAAATTAGCTATCTAGATGGAGCCAGCTACATTTAGCGCCCTAAACTGCTGCATGGAGGGGAAATCACTATTTTCTGCAATTGGAAACGCTCCCAGCAACAAGATGTCAAATTCAGCTCACACACACAGTCTAAATCAGCAATTCCCAATCCCAGGTCATGACCCAAATGAGAGTCGCAAGGGCAATGCTGGTGGCACTGCACAGAAAAGACGAGCCACACTGCATACTGGAAGGTCCCCCACCCCCGGACCGCCGCCACACTCTGCTCCCAGCAGCAAGGCATGGGAGAAAAAAAAAAAAAAAGGTTAGGAACCAATGGTCTAGGTCCTGGCAATGTATTAGCCAATCAGAACTACCACCAGATTTTTCTTCTGCAGTGGTACTTTGCAGTCAAGGTGGATTTGCCCCATGTCTTACAATCCATCATGAGCATCCATCAATTCAGCAGCATAATGTGCCTTAAATGACTTGGGGTGCAGCAAACAAACTCCTCCGAAGAGTTTGTTAGCTGCCCCTGTGTTTAGTTAGCTGTGGAGTGAAGCACCGAGCTCCATGCAGCTCAGGGGCTCTGCAGAAAGCCGTGCAGGCAGCCTGGCAGCAGCCTGGGAAGACAGGCTCCACATAAGAAAAGTGGTGAGCCTGATCTTTCCCCCCACTCCGCCTGGAGCCTGCCTGCCTGCAGGGGACCCAGTGCTTCCCTCCATGACTGTGGTGCCCCTCAGGATCGCCCGAGCCGGGTGCCACTGAGGGTGGGGGGCCCACCACTGCCACAAAGAGAAGCACCAGCCCTCACCCCGGCAGCCCAGGGACCACTGTACCCAGCGGCAGCTCGCCCTCCCCTCCCTGCCACCAGAAGGGCAGGTACATCAGCAGGGTGCGTACACAATACGGGGATTTAAAGGGCCCTAAATTGAAGCAGTATTTTTAAAAACCCACCGCTTCAATTTAGGGCCCCCATTTAATCTACCACGGCCTAAGTATATACAGTATAAACTATTCTTTCTTTTTGTTTGCAAAAATATTTATTTCTGTACATATATACACACACACACACACACACGTGTGTGTGTGTGTGTACATATAAATAGTTACACACACACACACACACACACACACACACACACACACACCACTGTACTTTTTTTTTTCTTTTCTTTTTTTAAGGAAAATTTTTCATGTCCCAAGTCAAATTAGCCAGATCAGGTCCAAATCCATTTGAATCATCCAAGAACCATATGTGGTCCTGCTACCAGCAAGTATCCTCCACCCTAGCCTGGGGCTTCAGATACTTCCAGATCCTTTGGCAGGTGTCCTACGTGTAGGCCCAAGCCCGGAGATGTGGGGTTTGGATGCCCCCAAGTTTGGCTTGCCCTCAGCCGTATGACCACAGGAGCAAGCTAGGGAGGAGTGTCCCATTTCCATAAAGTAGCCAAGATCCTCCCACTGGAAGCTAGCCAATGGGAAGCTAACTATGAGGCTCTTGTAGAGAGTCCAGTCCACAAACAGAGAAGGGTGCAACCCTCCACCTCACAGTGCCATTTTAATTGCATTACCTTAGTCAGCATATTTCCCCTGTCACCATCTGCTCATGGTATTTCCCCTGCCAGGTTATTCATGATATAAATCCAGAGCCAAAAGGATCATGATTTACGAGATAGTTCATTGGGCTGGCCCCACAACAATCAATGGGATTTCAAGCCATGGTGACCCCATAGCTCAGCACTGCTCACTACGTGCATGTATTCCAGATACCCCCACAAAGGAACCATGCCCCCCACTCATGACTGGAACCAAGTGTTCTTATCATGTGATCTGGGATCCTCCAAAAATTTATATGCAGATGAGAGATAGGGAAACCCAGTCCAGCTTCACTTCATGGAGGGTGGGGCCACACTAATCATATGCACAAGACTGAGAAAGGGGCCAGACGGATTCTAGGTAAATTGTTTAGGGCCCCATTTGGCAATGTCTGCAAGACCTTTAAGGCTGGTGAAGAAACAAAAATCATTGGAAATGGGAAAGAAAGCTGTGGACTTGGTGTAGTTAGAGCAGGGACAGGCAATTATTTCAGCAGGAGGGCCACTTAATGAGTTTTGGCAAGCTGTCAAGGGCCACAGGGGTAGCCCTGTCCCCTTGTCGCCATCCTGAGACCAGAAGTCCTGCTCATTTGATAGAATTCAGAACTGATTTGGCTGACTTGGCCCGAAACACAACATTTCAAGAAGTGGTAGATTCCCATCAGCATGTGTGTTTAATATGGGCTGTGTGTTTTACAGTCAAGCTCAGTGTTGGTTGCATTTAACCAACTTCATAATTGGTTTCTATTACTGAGCACATGGTGCTTTGGCAGCAGTTTAATGACAGACAGTGTATTACTGAGGTTTCTTTGTATGCAAATGTAAGACAAGGGGTTTCTCTCCCCACTCCATGCTGACTGGAGGAAAAAACCTTGTTTTGTATTCAAGTAAATATGGTATTTCTTCCCTCATAACCAGAAGAAACAGAGGTCATCTCTGTTCCTGTATCTTCATCCATCCTCTCCCCATTTCCCCAAGGACATTTTGTCAAAGTCCTCATGGAAAAAGCAAAGCTATAACACAATCAAGTGTCCTATATGGTTTAAACAACCTTTCAGCAGGAATACATATAATCTTAGGCTCCAATCACTATCCTACTCACTGTGCCACCATAACAGAACTGAGAAAAAGACTTCTATTCAGAACAGGAGATGCCAATATAAATCCGTAATATTCATATACAAGTACATGTGTCCTGCCAGTTCTTTTCTCTCCAGAAGAAATCAAAGGCAGCACTGGTTAAAACAAATTTGTTTAAGAGGGATAGAGAAAATCATCCACTTCCTCAGAGCAGTCTAAAACTCACAACACAGAAGAGCAAGAACACCAAACACCATAAAAAGAACTCCCTAACTTCAAGAAAAACAACCTTCCTCTTTATTCTTTTCTTTGTCCTGCCAAGAAGGCTAATATTTTCTTCAACACTGGAGGAACCAAAAGGTAGAAATCTCAAAGAAACTACTATATACAAGGTTATTATGGGTTCCAAATATTCTGCCTGAAAATGCAGGGAATGGTGAAACAATTAGAAGATATATCTGCATTCTCTTGCATTTCTTCCCCATAGGGAATTTAAATAAATCCAAGCACCAATGCTCAAATACACACAAGTGGCTTATGAAGCAAGTCAAAGTTTTACACAATTTCTAAATATAAAACTGGCTCACTGCCCAGCTAAGCAGTAGTCTCCCACTTACAGTGCCTTCATGTTATCAAAATAGTTTGAAAGAAAGAACACTGCCAAGGACTTATTCTCCCTTCTTTTTGGTGTTCAAATGTTCTGATCCTCAAAGTCCATATACGCAACTCTCTCTCAAAGCAATTATGGATCACCTACTAACTTCAGGAAATAGAACTGCATTATCTTTCAGCCTATGTACATGACATTTCTGAGGTTCTCCCATAGCTGGGACTAATATCAATAAAAAGTATGATTTTTATGGACTTATTACCTGCCTCAGTATGTTCAACATGTTAGTAATCCTAATAGACTTAAAAAAAATAGCAAAGAAAAAAAATGGGGCCCATATTTATCCCACTTTAAGATTATTCTCATCTTTATTAAATTAATAAAGGATACCAAATTCAAAATACTTCTCCTGCAACAATACTAATCCACCCTCCCTTGTAATGACACTGCCACTAATCTAGTTTTTGGAATGAAGAGACTATGAAGAGGAGGCTAAGTTCATGATGATCTCATGTCTCCTAATATTTGCCATTTTATCACTTCTGCCATAGGATTTTTTTAAAACTCACATTATATCTTTTTGTTCTCTTCCTCAAGCACTGTAGACAGGTAGCTTAATGAAAGATGATTCATATACTCATAAGGAATGATATAACACTACAATGTAAAATATACTTCACCACTAGAAGAAATCTCACTAGGAGCATTTCCCCAAGACAACAGTCAGACTTTGGGGGATCTGGTATGCACCAGTTAGTACCTGGTACATACCTGTAATAAAACATCACTTCCTTTTGCTTGGTATGTTTGGTCCTGCCTTCTATACTGCAAAGGAAAACCTATTGTCTGAATGGATATTTAACAAACAGAACTCAAGAGTACCACAAATTGATTTACATTCCCCATCATAAAATTATGGCTTCCTACCTGCAGGAAAGTATAAGTATCACAGGTACTTCTGTTCGATTCCCTTTAGACTAAAAGGACTAAAAAAAGCCAGCTAACCAAAAACTAAACCAAAAGACATAATAGATCTAACAATAAGAGAGAAAATAAATTGTCAACAATAACAAAGGAAGAAGCTGCGTGGGTGAAAATGGATCTCTGACACACATCTTCAGAGAAAAACAGTTTAGATGACTAATTTTCCTCTACTCCAAAATGTGTTTCAGATAGATCTGACCCATGAAGTCCTTTGCAATTTAATCTCAACTCTAATGATTAACATTTTCATTATTATACAACCCAAGACTTACCTGAGAAAGTTATGCATTTGAAACTGTCATTAGAAAACAAACAGTATCCTAGTGAGTTAATTCAGTTGAGGCAACTGTTATTTTCGAATAGTAATTTGGGAAGAGATGTGTGGAGTTGGTTTATAATGAAAGCTACAGGATATAGAATTTAAGCAGTGAAGTTTTTCAAAGATAAAATGTATATTATCAATTGATTTTCTTCAGTTCCATGCCCTCTTTTCCCTTCCCGTACCCTTCCTTCTATACTCTTACCCTTTATCTTTCATTTCTATCTCTGCTCACCAGAATTTTTTCTGCCATCTGTTGAATCTGCTGAGACTTTGTCTGAATATCTTCCTTCAGTCGGTTTTCCCTGCGTTCCACAGTCTCTAGCCTCTTCACTTGATTCTCCAGAGAATGGCGGCGCTCCTGCAGGGCAATTATAAACTGCTATTGAAGATAACCAAGTCTGGATTACACGTAACAGTGAGCAGGCTTCAGGAAAAGTGAGCTGAAGCAATCAGTGTGCAATCCTCTCCTGCTTCTACAACCACCCCTCTCCCAAAAATCTCTTATCCTTGCCATGCACTCATTTTGTATCTTCGTGAATAAATGAAATAATCACCCTAGTCAGATTTCTTCAGAGAAATATATATTTAAAAAATGAAGAACAGATCAATTCCTAATATCTTTTTCCCCATGACAAGTTGCTACCTAGATGCAAGTCATTAATTATCTTTAAATTAAGGGTTTTCCTGTAGATTAGTCCACTGTAGTCAGAAACACTCTGTTCACCTCTGCTTCAAGCAATTTCTTTTTCATGCTTTCATTAGAGTCTTCGCGATTCTGCAGTTTCTCTAACTCCTTCTCTGCTCTCTCCTTTGCCTGACGGATATTCTGAAGGAGTTCAGTTGCCTCAGAGCTGGCTTTCACAGCCTATGCCAAGGCAAGAGCAGGGGGAGGGGGAAGAAAAATCAATAGATGTTACTACAGACAAACACGTATAAAGAAAATCTTCAAGGTACAAGATACAGGTATAGAATGACAGCAACTTCAGCTGTTCAACATTCTACATAGAGCCATTATAAAAGCTTGGCCTAGCAACCTAGAATTAGGACAATGTACAATCACATGAAGGAATCCAAGTTCCAACCTATGCTCCATACTGCAATTTTGAGGCTGAAAAACATTGGAGCAGGTTGTACCTTGGACTGAATGATAAAAAATCCCCACTGAAAACAGATCTATTTGTTGAAGAACTGTAATGAAAATGTCATCCCCATTTAGCTGTTACCCTCTGCTGTTCACCCTACAGATTCACGGCCCATAACAAAACCCCCTGTATAGAGAGAAAAAGCAAGCCAACTGAAGGAAGTTCAGAAAACTCCCATAGTGATACATTATAGCTAGCTCCCTCCCCTCTCAGAAAATAAACATTTAGTTCAGGGCCTATCTGAAACACGCATTTTCCCAGAAGCCTTTTGATTGTTTACTAGTATTACAGCATTGATGAGAGGTAGACTGATGAAGAAATTATGTACCATAGATAGTAAATTGTGTACCATGGATGCTTCTGACAGGTTACAGTGTTAATGAATCTGAATCTTGTCATGAACTCTTACACCTATAATGTTCACCTTACTAACAGAGCTGCCATTGTTTGAATCACTAAATCACTTTCCAGCTAGCAAAGTCAAGGTCAAAGGTGGTCCAGCAAACTAGCATGGTTAGAGCAAGCCAGCACAAAAGGTAGTGTGGCTAGCAACAGATTCAGTTGTCTTTGATTTCCTCCCAGCCCACAGGACCAGGTACCCAGCCACTGTTAAGACAACTGAAGATGGCCTTCAGTATGACTCTGGAACAAGACTTGAAATCTCACCACTTGATTTGTAGCAAAACACATCAACTGCTCTATCACTTAGAGAGTAAGCCAAGACCAACAGATGTTTTCACTGGTGAACAAACAAGAAATAAACCCTGATATCTCCAGAAACAGAAGGTCAGGCTGGTGTATTGCATGTCACATACCCAAGGTGGCCTTTTAAATAAAATTTTCTATTCATTATTCCAGTTCTGATTCATATTCGTTTGTAAAAATAAACACTGTCGACACATTTCAAGAGCAGAAAGCATATTGAGAACTCTAATGATTTCAGATACCAGCTCCCACCACCCCCCTTTCTGCCTCTGTTGTCCCCCAAGCTGTGACTAATTCTATTTTTGAGCGTAAAACAAAGTGCCTCCCTCCTCTGCATTAGAATTTTGCTGGAAAGTCTTATGAAGATTTAATACAGAAATTATTCCTACGAAAATTTCCCTCCTACCCCGTACACTTTACCTTTGTCAGCTTCTCTTGTAGCTCCTGGATTTTGCCCTGCTGTTCTGCATTGATCTGTAGTCAAATGCAAAGGAGAAAAAATGAAGGGGAGAAAATCACCAGTATATCACAAGTATGGCAGACTTGTTATTTTTGTCTCTCTTCCCAGAATCTTTGTTTCTCCCTATAATTCCAACCTGCCAAAACAATCTTATGCAGGCTTGATTCTATTTTACTAAGTTCGGTTAGTCTGTTTGTCACATGTCTGTCATTAAACAGATCATTCAGTGTGACAGTGCATGCAGAACCAAAGCAATTTATTTTTCAAACTAATCATATTTTTCAGTTGCCATTTTGTAGTCATAAAAGGAACCCCATGTGTATCATTAACCCAGCTCCAACATGGACTGCATATAATAGCTTGTCTTTGAATGGTTACTGTAGTTCTATTGAGCACAGACTGACCAGACCTAGCTTTAAGCCAAATCAGACCGAACAATCAGTCCCATGAGGAAAGAGAGGATGGAAGTGTGTTTACACCACTGACCAACCGTAGATATTGTGGGTTTCTGCCAACAACAACTTGCTCATACAGAATCAGGCAGCAAACTCCAGTAACACTACTGAAGCATACCTTCTCCAGTTTGGTATACAGCTCTCCTGCTTCAGCTTTTCCTTGGTCTTTAGCCTGTAACTTAAATATAAAATATATAACTTTGAGGAAAAGTTTTAGGACCTTGGACTTCACCCAAAATCACCACCTTAGGCAGTTTAAATGTAAACAGCCTTACAGGGAATAAATTAAACTATTCCAAGTACACACCTAATACAACATGGCTCCCAATTGTACAATCTGCACTGAGCTTCTAAGGAGTTTTATGCAACTCTGGTGTAGAAATACACTCTAGAAATCAGAGTATAAAACTCCTTTCCCAAGGAGCCTCAACTACCTTCTGTAGCTTGTTGTGACATTCTGTAGCTTTACGTTTGAATTCTTCCGCTGCCAATCGCGACTCTCTCAACTCTGATTCATAGAGATCACTACGTCTGCGAGCTGAAATAAGATCCTCTTCTAACTGATTCATCATCAACCTCATCTCTTCTACCTGGGCTTGATACTCCTGTAGTGGGAGGAAAGGGGTATTACATTTCAGAGATCACAAAAGAAAAAAGGGAAAAAAAAGAGTAGTAAACTACAGGACATGCAGGAAAAGAGTATAATACAATATGAAAGGGAGAGCCAAACAAAACACTGTATTCTGTAACTCCCTAGCTTGTCCTCCATGGCAATAATTCTTGCTATTTTCAAGCCAATACCGCAGAAAACATGCAAAAATATAACCAGAAAAACTATTTTGAGAGAATCTACTTAAAAAAAAACAAACACATGGTTCCAGAAACAAAAATTAATCTATTTTCATGTAATTTCTCTCTCAGTGTTAGTGTCTCTGTCAAGAGGCCTGTTTTTTCAAAGTAAAAGTTCTCAAACTGGTAATGTGAGAGTAACCACAAGCCTTAGTAGTAGGAAAAAGGTGGATAAAAAAAATGTGTTGTGGCCTCCAGCCATCAACTTGATGCCTTTTTTTTTTGACAACTATGGAAAGAAACATAAAAGCCTAAACACAAAAGTCCTCTATCATTCTGGAAGAGAGAAGCTGGTAACCTAATAATCAAATGCTAGCTTTGGAGCACGGTCCCTGGAGAGTCCTATTTCCCCTCCAAAAAGCCATTCTTCTACATATACCCCTATTTCTGGGCCCTACAAAGATGGGAATTAGGGAAAAAAATGAAAAGTTTTGTTCTTTGATTTTTAGGTATTAAAGGAACATTTGAACTAAGTATTCCAGTTAGGTTGTGTATCCAAGGTGATATCAGCTACAGACAGCTCTTCAGATCATCACTCAGGAGTTCATTACAGACCCAGGTTGAATGGTAATTTTTATTAGTAAGAATTATTAGAATCCTAGAAATATACTGGTGTTTTACAAAACCAATATAAAAGAAAACAAGACATTATTGTCCTTGTTCTAAAAAGCTTGATTGTTTCATGTGTATAGTAGCTAGAAGGGTGCTAGACAAGTAGATAACATAAAATGAAAGTGGGCAAAGGATTTAACAGAGATTTTTTTTTAACTCCTTGCACATGAGTCCATATCTGGCTTTCTTTTTTAGTCCATTATAGTATTCCCATTACATCCCATTTTCAAACACAGCTACAATCCTCACTGCCCACTTCATCATAACACTTCTCAAGCAGTCATGTCTCCCCGATCAAATGCCCACAGAACACTGTCATGATCTCCACTGATTCCACAATTTTATACTGATTCCCAGGAAGCTTTGATCTTCAGTAAACCATCCTTTGGGAGGTGCTGGTAATACCCTGCCATACTGGAAATTGCCACTAATGGTCTTCTGGCCTAGAATGGCTTTCTGGTTCATAATGCACACAAAGGATCCAGGTCACTCAATCTCCTAACAAATATCCTTTGTCACAATTCTTGCTACCCAAGTATTTTCTTATTTTTTTACATTGGAGGTGATAAAAATAAAAACATTACTCTAGAAAATTCCTTTAACACCAATTGATTGACACAGAGAAATAAGAAAAATGCTTTGTGCTCTACTGAGGGATCATACCTTGTGTCAGCACTTCGAGAAACACTCAACTGATAGAGCAGTGATCATTTAAAGAGTTACAAGTATGACCACACCTGCCTTTGAGAAAGCTAATAAATTTGGAGGTTGTTAAATAGCTCAGTTTTCTTGATTCCTGCCATACTCAAGATCCCATCTTTAAGAAAAATCTCATAATTAGGTGAGAGGAACATGCCATGCAACCTAAGACCTACAACATGTTCTGGCATGCATCTTACTGGAATGCAACAGACACTGAACACCTGTACACTGAGATGCAGACATAAAGGCTAATCAGAGATTAAAAAACTGTCAGAATGAAAATATACATAGTCAAGTTATTACCAGAAGCCAAACTAGAAAGAACTTTCTTTTTCCATTGACTTTCCAAACTAACGGTGAATAGATAGCATTGCCTTGAAAACACCAAATACTTGAGCTTTAACAGCTTTCTTGAGATTTGTCTTTTTGTGTAAATATTGCGCAAGCAGGTTTCTCCCCAAGCTTGGCTCCTCTATAAAGAAAATCATAAGGATCAGATCTCTCTCACCCTTTATATTGTTTCTGCCTCAAACAAACAAGCCAGGCTCTCTTATTTTCCAAGATCCACCTGCTAATGAGTCAGCAGAAATTTTTCAACATATTTTATGCAGCTTGAGGAACCCCAGAGAAACCCTACATAAAAGGTCCTAAAAACCTGTTACAATTCCATCTACAGCACCTTAATATTCTGATTAATCTTAGCCAACATGTATGTTCAGAGATACTGAGTTCAAGTCATGTTGGGATACAAGTTTTATTAAAATTCTTAAAATTATTTTTTCCTCTGTCAAATTTTACAAATCTAAATATTTTATTGCAAAAACATTCTACACCAAGTCATTTAAAGAAATCCAGCTAATGAAGCAACAGAAAGCAAAGTAGCAAGGCTTAGAACATTGCCATTTTGAAAACAATCAGCTGAATGGAATACTTGATATGTGCATATAGGTCTGACACTTCCAGAGGTTGTATATGCATTTAATTTAATTTTGCATAAAAGAGTAGCTCCTGTCCAGAGACCTAGTACCAAGGGTTCTATGCTTGCGCATCTCATTTACCAAAATTAGTCAGTTAATGTTTGTAAAGTGCTTTGAAGGAGAAAAGCAGTAGATAATTGTTTAGAATTGTTTGAACTCCATAGCAAATTACATTTCCATTAAACAATGGGATGGAATGGATTCTGTCCCACAATACTTTTAATCTGAAAATTGTCCACAATGTCATATTTTCATTTAAGTGTTTATTATTTCTTCATATAAACAAGTCTGAGGATTAATTAATTCCTACCACTTTTCTAGAGCAAAAAATAACTCTGAAAAAAAAATCTACCCTGCAAAGAGGCTAAGCCAGAAAAAGAACAGTTCAACAACCTAGGTGGTATTTTGAAATACCAACAAGGTAAGACAGTTAGAAATTTAAGTTGGTCGAATTACAACAACATTAGATCTCATGTGGTTACCCTCCACCCCTACTCCCCTCACCCCCATTTCAAAACTCTCACTGTAAAGGATTCATGAACTTCTGGTGAGAACTAAGGGGAACCTTGTTAATTCATTTAAAAACTTTATCTATTTTAAATTCTCATGCTTTTTCAATACAGAAATTTTATTAAAAATATCAAAAGTCTCTCCTAATTTTTTTTAGCTTTTTTTTTAAAGACATTTTATGTGATCCACTTGATGGATTTCAAGAAAGCATCAAAAGGTCTGAGAACATGTATGCTTTCAATGTACACAAAAGTCATATTTTCTCTTTAGGCACTTTAAGAAACTCTAAATACCTCCACGGTGTAAGCCTTTGCATCCTATCAATGAGGTCATGGGCCCAAAAAAGATCAGCTAAAGTGAAGTGAAGTGTGAACTTAAGGTACATCAGCTGCTCTGCATTACCAGGTACATGCTCTTACCCTGCAGTAAATGAGGCAAATTTACTGAGGGGGTAAGCTGTCTCACATTTACTTCAGAGTAAGAGCATGCATATAATCAGCTACTAGGAGGTTGTAGATGCACTTTAAGTTAACACTCTAGTACCTCATAGTAACTTACCTGATAGTAACTTGTGTGCCCATATGCCAAAATGTGTTCCTGACATCAGAAGTGCAAAATACAAGCAATGCAAATATACTGCCAGGCACTCTGCTACCCAGAGAAGCAGTTATACCTGTTCTTTGATCTCCTGCAGTTTTCGGCTCTGCTCTCTGATATCATGAAGCAGCTGTAGTGCCTTATCATCCTCCTGAGACACCTCCATCCGTGCCTGTTCCAGGCTTCGCTTTAAGCTCTGCAGAAAGCAAAATGCTCAATACACAGATTCTTTGCCTTTGCACATTGTTGCATAAGAAATATCCTCAAATAAAGGAACACAAATCTTCTCCTTGAGTAGCATGAGTCAATATAAATTGAGACACAAAGCCTAAAAATTCACTGCTATTGAACTTCAGTTTTTGTATGTGGATAGAAACAGCTTGCTTACAACCAAAAAGCTACAACATTAAGATCTTTATTCAAACACTATTTCTGCAAATCAAGTTTGAAGTCAAAGAATGAACACAGGTTCCAAAAGATAACCTTTACTGACATTAATTATCTGTCCTTTATCTAGCAGTGTTTATTCATGACCCTAATACCATCATTCACTTAATGCTACTATTATTACCAAGACTGACATTTTTTCTCCAGACTGGCTGATTAAGTTCAATCCTCTGCTTGTCCTGCAACTTTTTGTTAAAGGGTAGGAGTACCTACTATTAATAGTAATACTTCTTTTGTTTCAGGCTGTCTAATCTTTGCTTAGGACTTCAAGACAGACTAACAGTCTTGCAACCTACCTATATTTATTTAATTTATTGTTTTTCATCCAGAAAGATCCAAAACTCTTCAGTCATGTAAAACAGTAGAACTAATAAAATACCCATAGCTCAACCCAACTTCAGATATGTTTCCTAATGTGCATTATTTAATTGTAAAGTTTCCGTTTACACAAATACATTAATACCTTCTGTGCTATTCAGATAAATGAAGTATACTCCGTAGGAAATGCCCCTCACACCTCTAAAATTCAGTGACCTCTTTACTGCTAACACTGCAGTTATCTACACCAGCATGCTAAAGACCACCAGTACCCGCATGCTAAAGTTTTGGTGGGAGAGGGAAAGGAAGACAGAAGAATATCATATGCAGCTGAAAATAAATGGTAGCATTGGTATGTAGAATGTAAACACCCTCACTGAAATTTTGCCAAGACAACTGGGCAGACATCCCTGCTCCTGTACAAAGTGCCAAAAACTCTTTAGAGACAGATTTAGGGCTTCACTTTTAAATCCCATTTGAAAAGCAGCATCTGTCATTACAGTGCCCATACCACAATACTAGGGAATTGGATCAGATTGAACTCAGAATGCTACATCTTGAGTCAGTACTTTCACTTCTTGAAACACTTTAGCTACACTTGGATTGACTAACCCCACCTTTGCTTCCACCATCTGCTAAGATCAGAACCCCAAAGTAGTGCAACATAGCTAAAAGGTCAAGAACAAAACTACCTCAGGGTGCTTCAAGGCAAGCAAGAAAACAGTCATACCTACTTTGTAATTATTACTGTATGATATTCTAACAACATCTTCCGAGTTTAAGTAAAATCATATCTAACTGTACACTGAAAACAATTTACTGCTCCATTTTCAATAGACAACTGTTCCTCTTGCATCTTCTCTCTTTAGTGTGTGCTGCACTGAAACCTCTATGTAACAGAAAGCTAGAGACCGTCAGATGTAACCCTTCAGAGGGAAAAGGGTAAAGGCTCACACTGCATTCTGTGATGTAGGTAGCCAGATCTTGCTCCAGGAGGGATCGCTGGGTCTCAGAGGCTTTCAGTTCCACCTCCTTTTGGCTAAGTACAGCCTCCACCTCTGACACTCTCCGGTGCAATCGCGTCATTTCCTGCTCCATCTGCAACAAAATTGAAAGATTAAAAGGGATTTCAAAGGCTTTTTTAGCTGCTAACTTCAGTGTACCTTGTGTGACAAATTTCAGTCTCAGAGATCCTAGCAATAAATTCTCCAAATGCTGTTTAAATTCCAATACCATTGTGTCTGCTCCTGGGAATTCACAGTTCTTCTTAAGGGCAGGAAGTAAGTCTAAGTCACCCCATTCATTCAAGCTGCTTGTTCGTATTCAGTCATTCTTCGAACCCCAGTTAGCAAAGAAGCCACAATCATTTTTCACCTGATTTGCAGAGATGGATCACTTTAACTTTATCCCAAATCCATGTTGGACCAGAAGATGGTTCCCCCCCATCTCCTTGTGAGGGACAAATGGTCAAATCCAGCACAGAGCAGGGAGACAAATAATTGCACTCATAAAAGTCTCAAAAAAGCAGTGAGTTTGAATAGATTCCAGTGAGTTCCTTTTACTCAGGAACCGTAACTGTTACAAAATGTTCACTGTAATCAATGAAGTGGCAACAGTTACATAAGTAGAAGTTGAAGGACTAAGAAGAAAGATTTGTATCACTCAGAACAGAACCGCTGCAACTGATGAGGAATAAACGCCGCCTGCTGGAAGAAGCAGTTGTCTGTGTCATGCTGAGAAAAGGGCTGTTTAAAATCCAGAGCTTCCTCTTGTTAAGATTAATGTATCTAGAGCAAAGGCATAGCCTAAAGTCATTTCCCTCTGTAATGAACAGGAAGCCACTTCACTGAAGGAAAAGCACTTTGCCCACCACAGATCCTGACGATCAGCAGCATCTGACAGATCCCTTGGCATACATTGGTTGTAGATTCCTGGAGCAATGAGGATGGCCAATCGCATAAATAAATACCTTATGACACTTGTCCTGGGTGTCTTGGAGCTCTTTGCTCTTGAGAAGGAGTTTCTTTTCCATGGAGCTGATTTTGGCTGGAGAGTCCAAACTCGGAACAACAGACCTAAAAGAATAAAGCCAAACAATGCATAAATATAGAAAAAAAGGGTACAAGAATCTCCATTTAAAAACAGCCTAATTTAATGCCAAGCAAACACTAGGATTAAGTGAAAGATAAAGCAAGTACTATGGTATAACAGCTAAGTCAATCAACACTTTATGTCATTAAACACCTTGCAACTCCTCTCATCGTGTAAAACAATGACACACACAGCAGGCATTCTTTTATGATTCTTGTATATATTTATAAGTGCAATGAAGCCAAAAGTCAAAATATTTTTACCCACTCAAGAAGTTAGAGTTTTCTGAAAATTCATTGCCTGCTGCACAACGTTAAATACTTTTGAAAAAAGATAGCATTTAAAAAAAAAAAACCACACACTTGAGGGCTCAACAGGCCTTGCCCTGATCCACAGCAAGCTGATTTTTCTTCTGCTTAGCTTCTTCTCTATTACTGAAGGATTCAAACCATAACTAGGGCCATCTCTAAATGCCCCATTTCTGGCCTAATCAAAACTGATATGGTTACCCACATTTCAGAACTTCAGAATTGCACCTATAATTTGTGACTCATGAGGAAAATCTATTTAATTACAGCATTTGCTGCTGTTTGACTCCAGAAAAATCAAGTAACATTGTCTTTAGGAGCCAAGAGGCCCACAAGAGAGAGCTAAAGAGATAACCATATCAGTTGGTTTTAAATTCCTTCTAAAAAAGCTTTAGAAGTAATTCCTTGCAATGCTGAGCAGATTTTGTACTTTAAAACAAATAGGGGTTCTTTTAAGTCTGATTCAAATACACAACTAAATATAAAAATCATAAAAAAATCTGCATTCAACAGACACTGTTCTCTATAACACAACACAATTCAAACTAGATAGTTAAGCAGTTAATGATGGAGCCAAACTTAATAGAAGAAGCCTAGCGCTCACTTACTGTTGAGATTTTAGATGTACAATGAAAGCGCTAATAAAAGAACCTGCAGTCTGCCCACACATTGCTTTACTGCTTCTCCTGGCCACAGCTTTGGTATGCAGCCAGTTATCCCCATGGAGAGAAATGAGCTTCAAGCAGCTCTTTGCACACAGCCACACACCCACACACAGCAACAGTATCTCTTCTTACACCAAGGAAAGTTTGATTCCACTACGACCATTTTTTGAGAAAATGTACTTCCCAGTTGACAGAAACACACAGGGTATTAGTCTCACACAAGACAAAAAATGGACTTTTATGAAACTGCTATAGCTGTACATATGGAACAAAATAGATCTTAAGGAGTGCCACCAAAGCCATTTGAAAACCCAGTCCCAATATGAACATGTAAATATAGCACAGTCCACTGATTCCAAACCACACAGAAATTTCTAATCCAATCACATCTTTTTTAAGTTACCTAATAAAGAAACAAACCTATTAAGAGAATGAATCCTCCCATATCAACTGACAGGATATGATCACAACTTATTAAAAGAATAAATCTTAAATGTGAATACTTTTGTTAGGTTTAGTTCTATTGGTAGTCTAACCCAGGGGTGGTCAACCTGTGGCATATGTGCCACAAGTGGCATGGCCAGCCTGTGTGTATAGCACATGGCAGATCAGAGAGGGGGTAGACAGCAGATAGGGCAAGGAGCAAAAAGCAGAGCAGCAGATCAGGCAGGGATCAGGGATGGCCCTCAATGAGAGTACAGAGCTAACTTGTGGCATACCTGCTAAAAAGGTTGATCCCCACTAGTTTAATAAATCCAATCCCACAGTTTATCATCTTTAAAAATCAATTTATCAAAATATCACTATACTCCTACAGAAAAAGGCAACCTACCATCTGAGAAAAATGCTTATTAAACCCCATCACAGCTGAGCATACAACGAAGCTAAAAATGGATAGCTGAGAAAAACATCCTAAAAATAAAAAGTAAAGCGCACATTAACCAAAAAAGATGCTAAGTAATCTGCTTTAAAATGTAATTCATACAAATGTAAGTAGCTGCAAATGTGTAATGAGATAGTTCTGACAATTTTTTAGCATTAAAATATTAACTTTAGATTTCTGAACTACTTCAGCTAAAGCCATTTTTAAAAGAATCATACATCTATATTAGTCATTGCCTTTTTGATTCAGCTTGAACCACAGGCACTAGCCCTGTAAATGTTAGCTGGTTCTAATGAAGATGGGAATACACCTTCCACTTGCAGCACTGCTACATTTTGATACTTCAGTTTCTTCCCTTGGTGCTTTTTTAAAAGGAACATGTTCATTATATAGTGGAAGCCATTTTGCAATTCATACACTCTCCTGGAGAGCCAGCTAAAAGGTCTAAATGTACTACAACACTGGGGATACAAGGGTAGAATCTATGAAATAATACTGAAAATGCTGATATGACACACTGTTCAATATAAGAGTGACAAGACAGGACAGAGTGCATTGTTACTCTCAACTGACATCTTCTGACCAAAGTTTGGCATGTCATTAAGTGGTTTTGGCATGCTTCTCAGGTACAGTGTGCTTGTTGGGAACAAAAAAAAAAAAAAGGAAGAAAAAGATGGCAATCTCCCCTTCCTCCCTGTCCGTATACCACCCCTAAATTAAGAAATACCTTAAAAATGCATTTACCACTCAAGGGATAATCCCATCACCTACCATAGGGAATCAGCACATCTCAACGTCCCGTGACACTGATCTCTAACAAGAATTGTGATACGTGCAGTTAAAAGCTGAAAAAGACCACTGAAGTTAATTTCTCCTTCCTGCAAATTATTGTAAGATTGCTTCATGACAACCCCTACCACCTTAAGTCTCAAGAATAGAAAGTAATCAAGAGAAATGGGATTCTTACTAACCTAACAGAAGCCTTGTCATAGAGCTACACAGTCCCAACAGATTATGACAAGATGTGAAATAAGCATGTTGTAAGGTCATTGTTATATTCCTCTTCAGTCAGAGTTATCTCAGAAATTAAACATATTCAATATGACAGCAAAAGCCACCATGCGAACTTATCACTCAGTTGGTACTGTCTCAAAATATTTAATTCAATTAACTGTTAAATCAGGGGTCAGTTTTCTCAGCACAACAGAGTAGTGTCTGCAATTTCCTCTGAGGTGTGAAGAACTGATTAACAACAAAGGGTAATCAACTCATAAATAAGAAAACTGCAATGGAAAGAATGCTAAAACCTTCAAGTCTTAGTCAAGTCTATGACAGCAAATGTTAACCATGCTGATTGTGCCATATTTTCAAGAGGAAAAAATATCTTTGTGAGTCATGTGTTTAAATGAGTTTACTTAAGCTAGTTATCTAATGATCTCAAAAGAACTGAAGCAAATGGTACAGGAATGTTCATTGTGCAAGGGCTTCTCTTATATTCTGTAGAGAAAAAAAAAATCACTACAGGAAAAAGTAGAAAAATGAACAAAAGGGTGCAGGAGATGGAAGTTCATAGATCACCCTGTATTATACCTCTTCCTACTTCCTTATTTTATCCCAGTCTCAGAAGCCTTCAACTGATGCCTCTTCCTTCTCCTAGATGTCATAGTGCTCCTTATCCTAATTCTGGCCCCAATACACAAGTCTTTTCCTCCAACCCCCCAGTCAATTGTCCCCCTCCTCCATCCCTCATGCTCTATTCATCATCCATACTCTTCCCCTCCTCCAGGTTTTTTTACCTATTTTCTGCTCTCTCTTAAGCGCCTATTCCAGCCTAAAAATTCCTCAACACAAAACAATGATATCATTAAGACGTGAAATACAATAAACAAATGACAGCATACTTCTGAAGCCTTTGTCTTCCCTTTCCACCCTTTCCAAGGCTGAAACAGTTTATCAGAGACCTACAAGTGACTGGATCAAATATTTGAGAGAGATAAAAGTGGAAGAAACTCTAACCAGCAAAGGCTGAGGTAACATACTAGTGCCAAGCTCTTGCTCAGAAGGGGACAGGATCCAAGATATTTAAACAAGCTATGTCCCTCTGGCTTAAGGGTTCCCCATTTTGTATCAGCCTAGGTAGCTGATAAATTTGAAAAACCAGACACCCTTCAAGCTCCTTGGCCCAAATTCTTTACTGGCACAGAAAGCATAATCAGCAGGGAGGAAAAGAGTAAATAAACAGATTTCTGCTACTTTAGTCCTCCCTTGCCCTGCTTTTGGGGTGCTACTTAGCTACCAGAAATCCAAGTGCCTACCTCACCTGTTGCTCCTTCTGGCTTTACTAAGCAGTAGCAGCAATGTGAAAGCAGAATGGCCCTTGGCAGCTTGGCTACTGCCCACTAGGTTCTGAACAGAAGCAGGGAAAGTTATGAGGACCTAATTAATTACACTCTACAGCTGCTTGGCCAAGCTGTGAGCAGCAGCAAAGGCATTAGCTATCCATTTGCAGAAACAGGAGAACAGCTCTGCATCACTTAGCAACCAAACTTATTGGGGGGGTGAGGGGTAAATAAAAACTTAAATTCTTCAACAATGAGTTAGGACATCATAGTTGCCAAAGAAAGCATCCTACTTAAGACTAACAAGGACACAAGCTTTTCTAAGTTTTGCTTCTGTAACTATCTATTGTTCTTGCTCATTTACTGGTCTGGAATTAGGTTGTTAAATACCTTGGGGCAAGTAATATATCTTATTTGCTCTACAAAGCAGAGTAGGCACTTCATCATAAATAACAAGTCATCCTTACTTCAGGCACCAGCAACAGGATAGAGGGAGCTCACTAGCTACTGTGCTAGTTGAAATAAATGACATAATGGAGTCTCCATACAGTCCTCATATTTAATAGCCCCTCCCTAAATAAAAAGCAAGAGCATGCTGCCAATGCAAAGCTAAAATTAATTTATAAAAATCCTGTTTGAAATTATGGAGGGTATGTCCTCTAAAACAGAATCTTCTTCCACTTCCTTTTTTTCCAAAATAATCTTAATAAGACACTGTTTTTGTATTCTAACATGAGAGAAACGAGGATACAAGAGACAATGCAACATGACTTCAGCCATCATAATTCCTCCATCACATATTAAATTTTGGCCCACTTCAGCTGAACCCTTACTATTTTACTACTAAAACTGAAAATTAAACATCAGCAGACAGGTTTATCTGTCAGATGTACCACCTACTATCCAAAATATCATTGAGAAAACAGACCTGCATTGACCTGCAGCACCTATGTTAAGCTGAGCCTTTAAACACCAGAGATACGCCAATGCACCTGAGATTTAACCTCAAATGCTCTCTTTTTGTACTGGGGCTCCAATACACACACACACACACACACACACAC
>NW_017729001.1:10688890-10695413 GCF_001723915.1 Gavialis gangeticus
CTGCATTGACCTGCAGCACCTATGTTAAGCTGAGCCTTTAAACACCAGAGATACGCCAATGCACCTGAGATTTAACCTCAAATGCTCTCTTTTTGTACTGGGGCTCCAATACACACACACACACACACACACACACCCCTCTACCAATATACATAAATCCAGTATTGGGCCTCTACTGACAGTTAGATGAATGACATTCTGGTTCTGTCACATGGAAGTCTATGTAGGGATAGATCAACATCATAATTCGAGAAAGATTTTAACCCCACACATCTCCAGATGTTATTTACCATGTATCTCCCCAAAAGTCCTTCTGTTGATAATGTTAGATAACACCCTAATAGATTACATTCCTTCTTTCAATTGTTATTACGCCTTCCTCTTCTCCTTCCTCTACCCTGAAGGCAACATGTACTGGAAGGACAATCAGTGGTTCCCTTATTACTAGCCTAGGTATCATATAACCTTGATTCACAACATTGGAAAGATCAGGGATGCCAAGATACCATCAAATTTAGTTCTAGTACTTTTAGTAGCACAACCAACATGACAGAGACATTATAACTTGATTAAGACATATTGTCAGTTTTAATTCCCAGTGGGGACCAATTAGCAGCAATGAAAGACAATGGTTGACATTAAAATATAATACCTTAGCATGTTGAGTCACCCAATCAGCTAAAGCCTCAAAGGCCTTCTGGTACTGGGGTAAGGACTTCTCAAATTGATGTGCTGCACTAATGCTTTCTCATTCACTCTAATACCATAAGCCATGCACCCATCATGTCAAAGGGTTTGCACTATGCTATTCTTCCTCTCCCTGTCTCAGTTTTCATTACAAAATCTTTACTTCCCAAATAAAGATATTTTTTCTAGAGCTTTTCATCTCATCATATGTTCATGCCCAGCACAGTTCATGCAGATCTCTGACCCCATAATATACTAATACAGCAATGCCCAGGCTTAGCATTTAACTTGACCTAGCAGTACATCCTGCCAGCTCAGTGAAGCTCAATCTCTGGTTCACTGGCCCATCACCACATGTTCCCAGATTACTGGAGCTCGCTCGCTCTCTCTGTGGATCACTGACCCAGCCTCACTCTCCCTACTTCTCCTCCCCCACCCCCCAATCTGGTGGTGCCCAGCCTCTGCATCTCTGACCCAATAAAACACACCCTCACTTCAATATCAGAAGTCCTCTTCCAAAGATCTGCAATACCAGAAATCAAGCCACCCACTCCCCTCCAGACAACAGCAGCCCTAACTAAAACAAAGTAATTAAATCATGATTATAGAAAATTCATTTTCAGACTCAGAGAACAGTATCAGATGTACAATCACAGCAGCAACAGATAAAGCCTCAAGCCAACAGCTTTCCTAAAGCAGAGTGGAGGCCAGTTCAGAGCTGCTTTCCACCACCTCCCCCAACCTGCTACAAATGCTGATTTTCTAACAATCCTTTTCACTTAAACAGTAACCTCTACTTACTCTGATCTGAGGATCCCCAGTGTCTTGATAAATGAAAACCCCACAAATGGCAAATCTTCACCAGAAAAACCTGCTGAGTTCAACTGGCGCGGAGAGGATAAAACCCGCAAATTCTTCTCTGGTTCATCAAAATTTGAGGTGTCATCATCAGACTTGAGGGTAGGAACGAAGGGGGGAGGAGCTGGTAAAAAAGCAAGGAGAAAAGACAAAATTCAGCTACAGTTCGCTCTGCAACGGTCCCACTCATCCAGTGCTTGCAATGGCACTGCAGCTCCTGCTTTTAATCTTGCTAACACAAGCAGACTGAGCTGCTGCTCTCAAATCGTATTACAGCAACAAGAAATTAACCCCTCAGCTACCAACATGGCTACCATTCTGCAGGCAGAATGTCTCCCACGCTGGTTAAACTGGTTTTCTTTTTAACACAGGTATGTTAACTAACACCAAAAGGAACCAGCATAAAAAATACCTACTATATTTAAAGGTCAATTGTTCCTGATCCTTCTAGAAGAAAGAAAGATCTCTCTAAATTTGCCCAATTAGTGGAATAAAATATTACATGAGAATATAGTCTGCTACCTTGCTGGCCAGCTAACAGATCATTTCTGCCTATCCTCACTATCTAAAGCACTCCCAGTACTGATTTCTGGTCCTGTTACCAATAAATTGGTCTTGTTCCTGGAAGATTTCAACAAGCTGTAGCTAATAAATTCAAACAGCTCTTGAAAAGGGGAGAAAAAGAAATAAGAATTATTCCCCCAAGATAGTTTACTAGGGATTTGGAACTCTTGGTGGGACACCACTGCAGTCTGGCTCCGATACAATCACCTTTGAATAAAGATCTCATTGGCAGGAATTATAATGTCTTACCCCAGTGTCTAAACTGGTGACAGCTTAACTTGCGGTTGTTTAATTTCAGCCCATTTTCTAACATTTGCTGCAATTTAATTAAGCCAAAGAAACAAAAGTTCTTTTAAATGATGTGCAGCACCCTGGTTCCCTGCTGGTTTGGCTACGTGAGTGAAAAGAATGAATGTAAAAGCCTGCTATGCAATTCCTACCTTATTAAATCATGTTCCCTCCCAGGAAATTTTTTTTTAAACATTTCATCACTCAGGTCCTAAACTCACTGAAAATCTACTAAGCTCTCTTTTGCTCTGTGAAGGAGACAGCTCTTCAGTCAGCAACTCGAACACAGCTCATTGTTACAAGCTGATGGAAGTGCAGTGTGCTAAAACCGTTACCATGGATCCAGTATAGATCTCCTGTAGCTGAAGGGCTGATGAGAATTGAAGAACCAGGAACAAACATTACAGCCCCTGCAGTGCAGGCTCCCTGCTCCTCACTCTGTGCATGCTCTGAGTTTAACCCTACCTGCCTACATTCATGACAGATGCTGATGCTTAACTGACTGACACAAGCAGAATGAGTCACTGCTGGAGCTTGCTAGCTCCCTCTAGGTTGCCAAAGCCTTTCACAGCCCTGTTTTTAACTCTTTACTTTCTATACAAATTTATGCTTAAGATAATCACCAGACCAGCATTAATAGGCAAAAATCAGCCTGCTTAAATCACTAAATTGCAACAACAACATGCATGCTTCATTAGTGACTCTCCAGGGAGCCATCCTGGAACTGCTTCCAAGCAGGGAAAAGGAAGAAAACTCCATGAAGCAGGCAAGATGCTGTTCACACACAGTAGTCTCAAGCACAGAGTGGGGTGAATGGAGGAAAACCCAAAATTAAAAAGCATGCATTAAAAATACTTCATTTTACCTCTCAGACCGTCTTCAGAGCTTTTAAGTCTTCTTTGTTTGTATCAGGTTAATAAGTTCTGAAATTTTTAATTTTTCTTTTTTTTAAATCTAACTAATATTTGCCAGGAACTCTGTTATGCTGTGAATTAGTGTCCAATATGGCTCTTCTGTTCTCTAATTTCATTCATACAAGCACAAGAGCAACTGAAAACAATTCAACTTCATTACTTATAGCATCTTTCATACAAATGGTATTCCATAAAAATGTTTTGGCTTTTTTAATCTAATATTTGAGGGTAAAAATGAATTAATGACACTAAACAACACAGGAAGGAGCAAACTACCTCATTCACATAGTAAAGTCTAGAACCCCTCTTGGTTAGCCAAACACATCTCTTATCTCCATATAAAAAAAAAGTTTGGCAGATTTTTTTTTTTTTAGCTTTGAAATAGAGATAACTAGAGTTTCACCTTTTACCAGGAAGGTAGAAAGTTACAGATATCTACCTACTTACCTACCTATATGCAAAAATACACATAACGCATACATACAGAGAGAGCCATGGATAGATGGAGATAGGAAGAGAGAGCATAAGTCAGCCTCAAGCAATTAAACAAAATCTTTCCTCTTACCAGTAAAAATCTTACAGAAGGCCCAACTCACACTACAAAAATTAAAGAATGTCCAATTTAAATAGATTTAAGATCACATTTTATTCAGTTATTCATGTTGAGGTTTAAGGAAAGGTCTACAGAAAAGAAAGACAGTGAAAGCAAAATGAAAAGAAAAAACCTGAATTTGCCCTCTACTTTGCACCTCCTGGGGAGGCATTCATGTGAGAAGAGCTATTACCAAGCTAACACTGCTCAAAAGCACTTCTTTATAACCTTGTTACATTATTACTATCAAGAAACAATAGAAAAGGAAAAAAATGTGAATAGGAAGTCATTCAGCAAAGGCACTTCTGGTTGTAAATGAATCAGAACAGCTAACACTGACCAAAAGTGAAAGAGCTACATTTTAAGAGGTTTCAGGCCACTCTAGATGAGACCAAACTCACAGGAGAGAAGGAAAGAGATGATGTGCAGATCCACTCTGCCGGTTTGGCTTTGTTAATTACTTGGTAATGACTTTAGATTCTTTTATTCCTACCACAAAGGAACTTCCTTACCCAATAAAAATGCCTATAGGATAAACTGCAAGCCTTAAAAGTATAGAAAAGGGAAGAATCTAGTTGTTACACAAGGGTTCTGTGCAAGGGGAGCTTTGGATAAACCGGATACTTACTTCCTGTTTAAAATCAGAGTCCCATCCCTATCCAACTATGTACCCTCAGAGCAGCAGAATGAGCACTAGTGAATACAAAAGTGATATTATGTATCCAGAATATTCCCAGTTGCTTCTCAAAAAGGAAGAAACTCACCAGAGCTCAAGCCAAGACTGTGAAATGAATGGAGAATGCACACCATTCTACCCTGCAAGATATTTTCTACCCCCTCTAGGTATATTCAACAGGTGACAAAACTATACTATTCAGATAAGAATCTAATCCTGATACTTCAAGTCATATAAATCTGATCAGTGTATGGATCATTTTCTGCCTCTGATATATGGCAAATAAGTATACATGTTCTGCTCACCTTTTAAATACCTTCCAGTTGTATATTGCGTAAAAGTCCATCATATGCCTAGATATCCATCTCACAAGGAAGGATATAACCCTCACCCATCTGTTCCAAATAATGACTTTTGGAGGTAAAGGGGTATTGGTAGTTTTATATATCACTGCAGTACATTATCCAGTTTATCATAATCTTTAAGATGAATCCAAATAGCTTTTCTGAGGAAAAACAGTTTTTTAAACAGTGTGTCATTATGTAGACTTATGGCTACTTCAACGAATATTACCTTAATAAGGTCATTCCATCATTTCAAATTATTTCCATGTAACTTCAGAGACTGGATATTGCATTTCCCCTGGGTCAGTGAAAGACTTTATTGGAATAGGGGATTTAGAGGAACAATAGAACCTTTCCACAGAACAGAAATTTATCTTTTCTTGACCTGTCAGGTGATCTATATATTCTTCCTGGAGTCAAGAATTTACACAACCTTTCCAAGTAGCTTTAGCATTATTCTCTCTAGTGTTTTAAGATACCTATTGGAGTTATTAAAGGGAAAAAAAACAATTTATAGCATCTGCTCTGAATGATATCTTTAAGGATATTTAATCTAAAAGAGACTAACTGAACAACAGTATGAGGAAAGATGTAAAAACACAGGCCTAACCTATTTAAAGCAGTATTCGCTATCAGAAACAGAAGCTAACCTTAGTATGTTATTTTGTTCTCTGAAGACAATGAACTTCCTAAAATATTTTCTCTGAGCAGCACGCCTCCCAACCTGTATTGCATCAGGTATCAAATGGCCTAAGAAAGAACTTGATCTTAGCCCACAAGAAGCTGAGAAGCAATCATGGATTTTCCCCTTTAAAGGAGAAAAAAGTGGGAAACTGTGGATTTCCCCTTCCAGGTTGGCAGAGTTCCAGGCTACAAGGGGCTGCATGTGGAGCAGGGAAGGGCAATTGGAGGCAGGGGGCACCACATGCACATGCACACACATGAACATGGCAGCCAGGTGGAAAGCACCTCTCACAGCTCCCTGCAAGTAAATCTATGGGGGCAGGGGGGTGGGGGCACAGGTCACACGGTAGAGGGCAGGGGGGCACAGACCATGAGATGAGGGGGCCACAGGCAACTTAGCAGAGGGGCGGGGGACACAGGCTGTGCAGCAGGGGATAAGGGGTACATACCCCCCACAGATTTCTGCACCCACAGAATGGCGCAGGGCTGCATCTGGGCCAGACCAGCTGTGGGCAGGAGCTGCCTCCATGGCCCAGCAGGCAGACCCAGTGTGGGAGGGAGAGCTGCACCAGCAGCAGCAGCAGGGGCACAACTCACCATAGCAGCAAGGTGTTGGTCTAAGGACATAGGCAGGCAAGGTTCTTTGGGTAGATGTAATATCTTTTATTAGACCAAATGAGTAGTTGGAAAAAAGTTTTTGCAAACTTTTCTCTTTTATTAGACTCGGTTAGTCTAATAAAAGATATCACATCTACCCAAAGAACCTTGCTTGCCTAAAAAATGTTCAGTGTGCAATATTTGGATCAGTAGCAAGCTGCAGATCATACCTTGCTTCTTCTGTGTGTTTCTTTTTAGGGTGTTATCAAATGTTTGAAAGGATTACATTTTGAGTTTTCCTGTGCACCCCTGATTATTA
>NW_017729001.1:10700413-10702006 GCF_001723915.1 Gavialis gangeticus
CCTAAAAAATGTTCAGTGTGCAATATTTGGATCAGTAGCAAGCTGCAGATCATACCTTGCTTCTTCTGTGTGTTTCTTTTTAGGGTGTTATCAAATGTTTGAAAGGATTACATTTTGAGTTTTCCTGTGCACCCCTGATTATTAAAGTGAAAGACAAAATTATTCTACCTATTAACCCAACTTTCATTCCACCCCACCCTTCACTGTCCCTTCCTATGGAGGGCCGGGCGGACCCCCTGAAACCTGCTCGTGGCCCTCCAGGAGGGCACAGGACCCCCTCTCCCCACCCCGGTTGAAAGCTGCTGCTTTAGTCTTCCAAAAGATAGCGTAAGCAAATATAATGGACAAACATTTTATTGTTTCACAAACACACTCTTGATAAGGTGCAAATTAACATAAAAAATGTTCCAAGTACCTACTGAAGCAGATTATGCTGGCTGACTGAATTTACTAAGACCTACATTCTCCTGCTACCAGAACCCAAAGAGGCTGGAAACTTTATAAAGTGGAAGGTCCAGCTCTATGTGCAAAACAAAACATCTTACATTGCCATAACGCCAAACAACAATATCAAACAAAAGATCCTTTAATGGCACAAATCCTAAACTGAAATCTGAAATTCAGATCGATTATCCTGGTACTTACAGGGGTGCAAGCACAACAGTAATGGAGTGCTTCTTAAGTATAAGCTAGCACCAATGTTTTTTAATAGAGTTTGGGATTCTTGAAAAAAGAAAAAGTTGATATTCAGCCCCACAAGATGAGAAGATAAATAGTCATCTGAAACTTGTGGAATTGGTTTAATAAACTATCAAGAGGCAGAACTTTCTTAGGGTGATATCTTTTATTGGACCAACTACATAGTTGGGATAGTTAGACAAGCTGCTGAATGCAAGGCATTCTTCAAATGCAAGGAAAGCCTGTCTAACTTTAATTGCAACTACGCAGTTAAGGAGTGGGCAATATACTGCCTGCCGATTGACTGTATCCAGCCTGAAGCTGCTCCCACAGTACTCTGCATGAAGCTGAGCCTTGCTTGCTCCTGCCTGGGGCAGCCCACACCACACTCCCACCCACACCCGCCCAGCACACACAACACTGCTGCTGTAGCTGCACAAGCACTGCTCAACTCCCCCTGCCTCCAGTGGCTCATCCTCCTGCACTGCTCCAGCCAGGGGGAAACCACAGCCAAGTAGCTTCTGCCCCAGTGCACAGGGCTCCAGCTCCAGCTCCTGGACATCTTCCAGCCACTCTGCCCTCCCAACACAACAAGCAGCCACCTGTGGGCAACCAAATGGGTGGACGGTGGCCAGGAGCTAGAGCCAGAGTCCAACACAATGGGGCAGAAGCAACCCAGCTGCAGTTTTCCCCCTGCCTGGAACAGCACATTAGGGGCAGGAGGAGGAGGAAGAGCTGCTGGAGGCAGGAAGAGTTGAGCAGTAGGGCTGTGCAAAGCTTTGTTCCCCGATTCGATTCAGTGGAGATTCGGCCCAATTCAGTGGCTGGATCTCCAAATTGAATCAGAGGACCCTTTAATCTCTTCGAAACAAAACTGGAACCCTCCAAATCGATTCAGAGAGATTCGGAAAGATT
>NW_017729001.1:10702112-10705904 GCF_001723915.1 Gavialis gangeticus
GTAAGACTTTATTTTGAGCTATTATGCAATTGCCTCTATGTACACTATTAAAAAAAAACATAAATCAGGACAGAAATTTTTTTTTAAATATAATTAAAATATGTTATAGTGGATCATTGATTTTCAGTATATGATGTTTTTTATCTATAATTTGTTAAATTATATCATCTGAAATATTTTGTGCGTGCAGCCCTTGACAGCCCACCAAAACACGTTATGTGGCTCACCAACCAAAATAACTGCCTACCCCTGACAGGTGGTCCTATAAAAGATATCACCCTAAGAAATCCTTGCCTCTCACATAATTTATGGACCATCATGACTACATCATAACTCTTACACTACCATAAACTATCCAGGAAATTTGCTCCTCAGTTTATTAAGCGTCAATGTGTTCAACTCCTTTAAAAACATAAGAAAGATACAATTCATGACCCAAGATCATTTGATTTAGTTAATTGTAAACAATGTTCCAAAAATGATAGTTTCAGAGACCGAGATGGTTTGCGGAGTACTTGCTTCTCACATGGTACTAGTGCCTCACTATTTCCAGCTGCCAAATAGAATTATTTTCCTGATATTACAACCACTGCTTGCATATACAAGTATTTGTCATAGGGGTTTTCTAAATATAAGAAGGTGGCTTATGTAATTGTAAACAGTAGTATTAACAACGAAAAAGAAAAACATAATCCTTAAATAGATGTCAGTCTACACCAAGAAAGAGTTAGAGAATCCTTGTACTAATTAATTTCTAGTAGCAAAAACTCCATTCTTTACTCTGATCCTGACACAGCCTTGGCTGTGATGATATAATTGAGGATGGTCCTGCTTTGAGCAGTGGATTGGACTAGATGACCTCCTGAGGTGCCTTCCAACCCTCATTTTCTATGATTTCATGACATAAGTTTATACACAGAGAAGATAAAAGGAATATGGTTCACATAATAAACTGAATCACAGTGGAGGGAAAGAGAGAGAGCTAAAAAAATGTCCCAGTCAAAGTGAAGACAGACAAACTGGAGTAGGAAAAAGTTGCAGCCATCCACATTTTTACAGAGAGGCAAAAATTGGAAGGGATCTTCTCAGTCACCAGTCCAGTTCCCTTTTATTGTAACCAATCATATCATGTCATCCCATTCATAAAATTATCAAACTCTATCTTGTGCTTTTTAAAATTCTCACCTGTACAACTGTAACTTGCAATTTATGAATGCCTCCTATGCACAAAACAGAGAAAAATAATAGTTCTGCAAAACACATCTGCTCTCATACAGTTATACTGCTTTTTTTGTAAAGGTGGACTGAGATATCAGTCGCAAATCAGATCAGCACCAATGAAAGGAAAATTAATATGATCACCTATTGTCTTTTTTTGGCCAATGTAGCCAATGTCACCGATAAATGCTGCATGCCTGCATGCGGCCAAGAATGCAGCCAGGCAGCTTGGAGAGCAGCATCCAACCAGTAAGTCTCTGGAGGGTGAAGAGGCATGGGGAAGGGAAGGGGCGGGGGGCACATTGAGGCCTCTACAGTAAGGGAAGGAGTGGGGCAGGGGCAAGTGCTGCCCAGACAGGGCAGTGAATGGGACCCTGGGGCAGGGCTCAGGAGGGAGATGCAGGCGGCTCCCCACAGCTGCGTGCACCCCTGGGGGAGGCATGGGGAGCACATGCCCCCTGGATTTGTACACGGGGCAGAGGCAGGCTTCCCACTATGGGCTCAGGGCCGGGGGCTGTAGCAGCCTCTTCACAGTCGGGGGGCTAGGCCGTGATCGGGAGCGGGGCAGGCTCAGTTAAAAGGGGTGGGCAGTGGCAGTGGTGCTAGGACAGGTGGCTATAGTCCCCAACTCCCCTCTAGCACCGCTCCTGCTCAAGGTACTCCACTCTGCTGCCTCTCCCTCAGGAGCCCCATGCTGTAAGGCAGGCAGAGGGCATGCGCCCAGCACAGGGCTCCCAAGGGAAAGGCAGCAGAGTGGAGTGCCCTGAGCAGGGGCAACACTAGGAGGGGCTCGCAGGGCTATGGCCACCACAAGATTCTTTGTAGCCCCCCTGCGTAGCCACCCCTTCCATCACCACTGCCGCAGTTCACCCCATGCAGCTGAGCCTGTCCCACTGCCAGCCCTGGCCCAACCCCATCCCCAATGGGAAGAGGCTGGTGCAGCCCCTGGCCCCAAGCTTGCAGCCCGCCTCCGCCCTGCACACAGATCTGGGGGGTACATGCCCCCCATGCCTTGCCCAGGTGGTGACCACAGTGATGGGGCGCCACCCCTCACTCCCCCTTGGATAAGCAGCCTACAGTTCTGTCCCACGCCCTGCCCTGGGGTTCCATTCACCGCCTTGGCTGGGCAGCACCTGCCCCACTCACTCCCTAACCGTGAGGGCCTTAATCTGCACCCACCCCCCAAGCCCCTTCCCCCAAACAGACTTACCGGCAGAATGCTGCTCTCCAAACTGCTAGGCTGCATTCCTGTAAATCAGCTGTCAGATCAGTATCGGCCGATATGGCTTGGTAATAATTGGCTATTGGTATCAGTCAAGAAAATCATACACCCCTACTTTTTTGTGAATAAGGATTCAGCTCAAAAGCAAACCAAATGTTCATTTTACTTATGTTCCTATGTTACTAAGATTTCAGGACCTATTTTTTATGTAATATTATTCTACTTACAATTGCGGACGTTATTCCAGTCAATTTTAGAGAAAAATGGATGGCAGCAGAGCCCCTCATAACCTAGTCTCTCTTTCTGCCCACAGAGCAGACTCTGGATCAGATCAAGAAATTCATTACTGACTTTTACATCCTCTGGAAACTTCAGAAATCTCTGTATTTGAAACAAAAATACCTCTGCTCAGTAGGAAAATAAAACCAAAAATGTATAGGTTCTTAAGGTTCATAATGTTTAGATATGCCCAAGAATGTAAGTCCAAGGTGCGAAAAAAATGTTCTACTTTGTGCCAACATCAAAATCTGACAAAAATCAATATTACTGCATACTGCAAAGAAATCTTTTTTAATTTATGCACTATAGATAGCAATTTTAGATACTACTTCTAAAAATAATTTACATTCCAAGAGAACATGAAAATCATTTTCAAAATATGGCAATCACAAAACTAGAATATGACATAGTGGCACAAATCCATCCACCACCTCCCTCTTCCATAGAAATATATAGGGTTTTAGTTCTACATTTCTTTACACTGAAATAAGGAATGGTCTCACTGTACCTGGAAGTTCATGATATTATTGAAGGTTTTGGCTGAAGTGCCTTCAGTGAATGGAGATTTCCCATAAATCATTTCATATGCAATGACTCCCAAAGACCACCAGTCACACTCAGGACCATACAAAGCCTTGCCATCCCCATTCAGCACTGTTAACACTTCTGGTGCCATGTAATCTGGGGTACCAACAGGCAGTTTGGCATTAATCTGGAAACAAAGAAACAGCAGGTAAAATGACAAGCCTTTCTAGTGAGCATGTTTATGCCACCAAAATTACTTTTCACCTTGCTTATAAAGACAGACAGACAGGCATCAGGCAGACATTCCCTGACTCTTTAAGTAAATTTATAAGTAGAGGCTCTCTCAGAAATGAGAGAGTAAGATAATCAACCGAGTTATCATCAGGGATCCTGGTTTTCTCTGGTAAATAAAAAACCCCCGATTTTTAGATTAAAAAAAGTAACCCAAAATCCACATTTTTCCATGATTAAAATGAAATGCCACTAATATTATATATATAAAAAATCATTTTAATCATGGCATTTCATTTTAATCATGGAAAAATGAG
>NW_017729001.1:10710904-10722857 GCF_001723915.1 Gavialis gangeticus
CCACATTTTTCCATGATTAAAATGAAATGCCACTAATATTATATATATAAAAAATCATTTTTATCATGGCATTTCATTTTAATCATGGAAAAATGAGGATTTTGGGTTACTTTTTTAAATCTGAAAATTGGGATGTGTTTTTTTTAATCAGAGAAAATCAGGATCCCTGGTTATTATATTAGGAAACCTAAAAATCTTAAAATTAATAACTTGTAACAAAGCTAATTGCTATATGGAAGGAGTTAACACAAATTAAAAGAGCTAATTCTACCTATTAGCTATATACAGCTGAAGTAACAACATATTTAAAATGTTGCATTCTAAAGATCATGATGCACCATATGTTAATAACTACTTATATTCTAAGTGGCAAGAATGCTTCAGCAATGCAACTTCAATTGACACTAATCGGAGTGTCACAGCTAAATTCTCATATACCAGTAAAATTTATGGGTCAACGTTTTTCAGCAGTTTCTATTCCCTCCACTTTATTACTCAGTCCCCTTTCCCATTCTGCCCTGTATTTATATACTGCTAGTAAAGTAACATTCACTAAAGTTCTGGTGTCTGAAGTGTTTTCAACAGGTGCTTCAGAAATCACTACTAGAAAAGTAAAGCACAAATGAAGAGGAAAGCAACATAGTAACCAGGAAGCAGAAGGAGCACACAACAAGGAGACATGGGTATCTCTGTAAGTATATTGTGAAAATCAGTCAAGAAATACAGCATTATCAAGAAAGAAAATACGGCGAAGATATAAAATGTAAGCAAAGAACACAACAAAGAGAAGAAATTATATATAATATGAAAAGAGAACAAAAGTAGATTCAAATGTATAAATGTATGCTCTATTTTCAAGGTTTTAGATATATTTTAAATGTCAAATTATCACTTCCTAAAATGGATGAAATATCCTAAATTTAGAAACAGCCTTTAAAAGGAGATAATCCTAAAAAAGATTTTATTCACTGGAAAGCAATGTGTTCAATGTCTTCCACCAGAACATGACTAATTTTAAAACAAGCCTATCAAGAGACTTTGATATGCCATGCTCATGCACACACTCAATACACATTAGTCCATGATTCAACAAGGTTTTTTAAGTACGTTCCCTAAGTTAAGCACACAAAAATTACTGTTACTATTAATAGGACTACCAATATACAGTTGCATAAATATCTTGCTGAATTGGGGCCTTTCTGAAAACATCATTCCAAGTTTGATTTTTGGTAATGTTGAATCTCAGTGAATCTTTTGGAGTACAATGTCGAGTTGCAGTGCATCATAATGCTCACTGGAAAGGTAGGATGGAGAGCAGAAGAGTAAGGACCCTGGACTTCAGAAAAGCAAACTTTGACTTGCTCAGGGAAATCGTGGACAGGATCCCTTGGGAAGCCCATCTGAGGGGGACAGTAGTCCAGGAGAGCTGGTTGTACTTTAAAGAAACCTTACTGAGAGTGCAGGAACAAACCATCTCACAGGAAGATTAACAAGTATGGCAGAAGACCAGCTCGGCTTAGCAGGGAACTCTTCAGTAAACTAAGTCACAAAAGGGAAGCTTATAAATGGAAACTTGGACAAATAAATAGGGAGGAATACAAGAGCATTGTTCGGGCATGCAGGAATGAAATCCGGAAGGCCAAAGCACAACTGGAGTTGCAGAACAAGGGACATGAAGGTAACAAGAAGGGTTTCTACAAGTATGTCAGTAACAAGGAGAATCAGGGAAAGTGTGTCCCCCTTACTGCAGTGGTTCCCAAACTTTTTATACTGCGGACCAGCAAACTCACTCAAAGAATGTTGGCGGACTAGGTATCTAATTTACATACAGAGACCCTCACCATTCACGGGGAATCCATTCTGGAGATCCCTATGAATGGCAAAATCCACGAATACTGACAGCGTTCCACATCAGACCCCACAGCCTCCCCCTGCACCCCTCTCCCCCACCCCGGTGAGAAGCTGAAAGTGCAGGGCTCCCCCACAGTGCCTGGGGACCAACCGCAGCTGCCTCCAGGGGAGAAGATGCTGCCACCACCCCCCTCCCCGTCGCTCACTCTCTGCCCACCCAACTCTGCTCGCCGCTCTCCCTGGCTCTGCCCTCCCCCACCCCGCACAGTGCTCCATGCCTGCTTACGCAGAGGCAGGAGCTTGGTGCAGCACCAGAGGGAGCCGTGGTGGCACTTGCCCGAACACACCCTGTTGGCGCAGCACATCGCAAATATTCGAATCTGCAAATAGCGGATTTGCGAATAGCGAAGGTTTCCTGTATTTAAATTTAATTTTCATGTGGGGGTGGGGGGTTGCAAGGACTGGATCAAATTGGGGCACCTCAGCCACAGACACCAGGAGACTCCACAAGGGAGGCAGCTGCATGGGTCGTGGTCCAGGGGGACCCAGCTGGGGCTGCCTGGGAAGAAGGGGCTCCGCTGCCTTTCCTAGAAGGCAGCAGAGCTGCCTCACTGCCCTCTGCTACAGGCATTTCCCCGCCCACATCCCCCTGCTCCCAGCCACGGGTGGAGCTGGGGGTCCTGCCCAGCCTGGCATGGGACCCAGTACCGGCTGCACAGGCAGCACCTCGCCAGGCACAGCCATGGCAGCATGACAGGGGGCATGGAGCTGGCTGCCTCCCTCCCAGAGCTGCCCCGGCATGCCGTGACCCAGCAGCCAACCCTCCCCAGCCCAGTACCAGGCCACAGCCTGGTGGTTAGGAACCTCTGCCTTACTGGATGGGGGAGGCAACCTTGTGAAAGAGGATGCAGAAAAGACTGAAGTACTCAATGCCTCCTTTGCCTCAATCTTCACAAGCAAGGTCAGCTCCCAGACTACAACACCGAGCAGCAGTTTGGGGAGGAGGTGAGCAGCCAATTGTGGCAAAAGAACAGGTTAGGGACTACACCTGACGGTGCTGAGGGAGTTTACTGATGTGACTGCAGAGCCACTGGCCACCATCTTTGAAAACTCATGGTGATCAGGAGAGGTCCTGGATGATTGGAAAAGGGGAAACATAGTGCCCATATTTAAGAAAGGGAAGAAGATAGATCCAGGGAACTACAGACCAGTCAGCCTCACCTCAGTCCTTGGAAAAATCATGGAGCAGATCCTCAAGGAATCCATCTCTAAGCATTTGGAGAAGAAGGTGATTAGGAATAGTCAGGATGGATTCACCAAGGACAAGTCATGCCTCCCCACTCTGTGGATGCGGGGAGACCAGCAGACGTGGTATACCTTGATTTTAGCAAGGCTTTTGATACTGTCTCCCACAACATTCTCGCAGGCAAACTAAGGAAGTATGGGCTGGACAAATGGACTGTAAGGTAGATATAAAGCTGACTGAAGCATCAGGTTCAGAGAGTAGTAATCAATGGCCTAACGTCTAGTCGGCAGCTGGTATCAAGTGGAGTGCCCCAGGGGTTGGTCCTGGGGCCGTTTTTGTTCATCATCTTCATCAACAACCTGAAAGATGGTACAGAGTGTACCCTCAGCAGGTTTGCAGATGACACCGACGTGGAGGGAGTAGTAGATATGAAGGGTAGGGCTAGGATTCAGAGTGGCCTAGAGAAATTGGAGGATTAGGCCAAAATTTCATAGATTTCATAGACATTAGGGCTGGAAGGGACCTCAGATGATCATGGAGGCCAGCCCCCCGCCCAAAGGGCAGGAAGTCAGCTGGGTTCATAAGATCCCAGCAAGATAAGCATCCAAGAAATCTTAGGAGGTTCAACAAGGACAAGTGCAAAGTCCTGCACTTAGGACAGAAGAATCCCAAGCACCAGAATAGGGGGGGCTGACTACCTGGGCAGCAGCTCTGCAGAAAAGGACCTGGGGGTTACAGTGGACAATAAGCTGAATATAAGCCAGCAGTGTGCCCTTGCTGCCAAGAAGGCTAATGGCATACTGGACTGCATCACTAGGAGTGTAGGCAGCAGGTCAAAGGAAGTGATTATTCCCCTCTCTTTGGCACTGGTGAGGCCACATCTGGAGTACCGTGCTCAGGTTTGGGACCCCGCTACAGAAAGGATGTGGACAAATTGGAGAGCCCAGTGGAGGGTAACAAAAATGGGGAGGGGACTGGGGCACATGACTTATGAGGAAAGACTGAGGGAACTGTGCTTATTTAGTCTGAAGAAGAGAAGACAGAGGGGATTTAATAGCAGCCTTCAACCACCAAGGGGGGTTCGAAAGAGGATGGAGCTAAACTGTACTGAGTGGTGGCAGATCACAGAACAAGGAGCAGTGGTCTCAAGTTGCAGCAAAGGAAGTTTAGGTTAGATATTAGGACAAAATTCTGTCATTAGGAGGGTAGTAAAACACTGGAACAGGTTACCCAGAAAGGTGGTGGAATCTCCATCCTTGGAGGTTTTTAAGACCCAGATAGACAAAGCTTTGGCTAGGATGATCTAGTTGAGGATGGTCCTGCTTTGAGCAAGGGGTTGGACTAGATAAGCTCCTGAGGTCCCTTCCAACCCTAACTTTCTATGATTCTATGATAATGCCATGAACAGCTCTGGACTGCAAAGGATTCCCACAGTCTAAAAACCTGCATAAGCTAGTGTGTTTACTTACCTACCTAAATCTAGGGAAGACAATCAAGCTCATGTTTATAAGGTCATTTCTAAGTGAAAAGTATTATTAATACTTCATATTAGAAGGGAAAGATAAAAGAAAAAAAGATGTCAATAGCTAAGAGTGAATATGAAATCAGTTTTCATTTTTTCCTGCACTATTCAAAATTTAAATCCACTGTATTACCATTTTGTTCACTGTCATTTTGGCAGCCGACCCAAAGTCCACCAATTTAATGTGTCCTATCCGATCAATGAGAACATTCTCAGGTTTGATATCTCTGTAAACAAGCAGAAAGTAATTAATACTTTTCTACCCCAGTCAGTAGTTGTTCCCAGCTGTTAATTCAAGAAAACATCTTCCTGTTGCAGCAACACTCTTTCTGTGCTTTTAAATGCCACATTGTTCTTCACTGTCCTACATAGAGATTCTGTGGGAACCTCACTTCCATTTCTTTCTCTACTCTTAACATTGACCTTAGGCATTATAGCTACTGAGTTTCCCCACCTAAGTCACAAGGAGAGCTAGTAGCTGCTGACAGGGGTGGAAAGAGAAAAAGGGTGCTGGAGTACATTACAATGTAATGACATTACAGTATTAGCCTGCTGAAGTAGTGTTGCAATGCAGTGGTCGATGGCTCTCATTCCAAATCATTAGGACACACTATTTGTGTCTTTCAAATTCTATTCATACCCCAAGTACTTATGCAGCATTAGGAAGCAGAGTTCTACTGCCCTATATCCACGTAGAATAAAAACTTTTTTTTTGTCTGACCATTGACTTCAACCACTGGGATGAATAGCAAGGAACGCTCTGCACTTTTTTTCATAAGCACAGTGTTTTTAGATATGACAGCAAGTAAGAGTGGCCTTAGAATGAATTGAATTTATTAACCTTGTATGGGTTAATATTAATTGCAGAACTATGTAAATACAGCCCCATGATGGGTTCCTTAAAAATTCTTGTAATGTATAAATGCTCCCAGCTAATTTAACATATGTGACTGGCTCCCCCATCTCTCACCCCCAGCAACATATTTCATTCCATTTCAATGATCTTTGACAGTTCACCCAGTTTCCTTTACTAGTCAGTGCCAAGAACAAGCATCAAGTCCTGAAAAAAAAATCAGCAGTTTCCTTTAGTACCACACAGGATTGCATCCTACAGGGCTCACAAATGCATATAACCAGAAGAACTTCCACGGTATCTGCTCAAAACTTGCACCAAAAGTTAGTAACTTCAACTACAGTTACAATTGGGACTATATTAGTTTTTTGCTCTCCAACCCCTACCAATTCTAATATAATAAAGGGCTTAGTATGTCTGTCTGTCCATCACACTTTGGGACAACTGCACATGTGCCGCTGAGAGGGCGGGTGGTGATTGGCTGCGCAGGCCAAAGTTTGCGCCGCTGCCAGGGAAGTTTATGGCAGTGGCAAACACACCCTGGCCACCTGAGCAGCAGGGCTTCCACACACCTCCTTGCCTGAGGGTGAAGGAGGGGTCACGGTGGCCGCACTGCTGTGCCATCCAACCCCGATGCCCCCCAGAATGGCTGGCAGGGAGGGGGAGACAGCGGACAGGGAGGGAGGGAGAGAGAGAGGGAGGGAAGCAGGGCAGGGGGAGGTGAAGGGAGGGTCATGGTGGCGGCAGTTGTCAGGGCCAGGCAGCAGGAAAGGAAGGGGGGGTGGTCACAGTGGCGGCGCCACCCCTACCACCCAGCCCTGACAACAGCCAGCAGGGAGGGGGAGGTGGCAGGGAGGGAGGGGAGGCAGGAGGAACCCCACTGCAAGGTGGAGGCGAGCGGGGGAGAGAGCACCCGTGCCAGGAGGCTGGAGGAGGAGGTGGCAGTGGCAGAGGGAGTCTTTACACAGCCAGCCCTATGGGGGAGCAGAGGGGAGAGAGAGGGGCCATGTAAACACTCCCTGAAATACGTCATTCTTGATGGGCAATTAGCTAATATGTTATATTAAAGACTGCCTCTACAATAAATGGAATACAGGAATTAATGTTTACCATTACAGTGCACTGATTCCAGAATGATACTGGTAATATCATAAATATAATGCAAATAGATGTCTACTCACCTGTGTACATAACCCATCTGATGGACACTTTGAATAGCCAAAATGAGCTCTGCTAGATAAAACTGCACCATACTTTCATCTAATTGGTCCTCATATCTGTTTAGGAGTGACAGCAAGTCCCCTCCAGGCAAATATTCCATAACCTGCATGAAATTTTAGATACACAGGCCTAGTTCACATACAAGACACACCATATTAAAACTTTAAATACTACTTAAGGCAGCTATCAAACAGTGTCTCATAATGCAGGAAAATTTACAGAAGGAATTGTACTAATTTAAGCTACTGCCTTTTTAAAAAAAATAAATATATATAGAAGTTCAAATTTAAAAAAGCACAAAAAAGAAAATTAGCCTTACTAAGTAGAGGTGGTTTTTGTCCTGAAATGCATATTGTAACTGTGGAATCCAGGGACTGATGTTCCGAGATAATATACTCCGTTCCTCTTCAAAAAATGACACCTACAAAAGGAACAGTACATTTTAAATAATGCCAAAAAGATTTAGGATTCTCTAGCTCCAAAAGCATACCAAAGGCACATCCCTCATGTTCAAAAATGACTATACAAATGACCAACTTCCACTGACACCCTGTGTAATTGTGGGAAAGCCATTTTCTCTCCCACCCTTTCTTACCATATTTGTTTGGCTTGGAGAGTTTTCAACTTAAGACAACTCTCATTATGTGTTTGTGGAATATCTACTGTTTGACAACATTAGCTATTGGGCATGGCCATAACAAAAGTAATAAATAGCAGTAAAAACAGGGTGGATTTGATTTAAATTGATTTATATCATGATTTAAATCACTGATCAGGAAGCCTCAATTTAATCACTGGTTTCTACAAAAAGTGCATTCTTGTTTAATATCCTTTATTCATTTAACTTCTTGAAACTTTGCACTTTTAGAGAAAGGTAAGGGCTTGACTGTGTGTACACAAACTTGCAGAGAGCCAATAGGGCTGATGGGTGGGTAATCAGGTCTGTTCTCTCTTATCTCCATATACTGCTGTTAACAAGGATGTTATCTCTGGAGACAACAAACACTCCCTGTGCCCAAAGAAGGGCATTTGCACCCGAAAGCTTGCAAAGAACGATTTTTCCAAGTATTTAGTTGGTCTGATAAAAGATATCACATCTACCCAAAGAACCTTGTCTGCCTATGATCTCTGGAGACACAAATCCACAGTTTGAGAACTGAAACTAAGCATCACAGAGATACTAAATAGGATCTTCTAGACCAGAGGCAGGCAAAATATGGCCTGCAACCTGGATCCAGCCCACCAGGGCATCCTATCCAGCCCATGGGGCCCCTAAAAAATTTAGAAAATTGATATTTCTCTGCTCCTGGCTGCTGGCCAAAGATGACAGGATCCAGGAGCAGTAGGACCGAGTGGAATTTGGCAGCAGAACCCAGCAGCTCAGCAGCAAGGCCTGCAGGCTCAACCCCACCCCTCCCTCCCCCTCCCTGCCCTAGCTGGAAGCCCATGCCTAGCAGAGGCTTCTGGCATGGGATCCTGGGGCTGTTCCTACCTTCCTGCACTGGAGAGGGGAATTCAATAAGATGGAGGCAAGCTGGGGAGAAGGTAGGCAAGGGAATACCACGGGCAATTGCCCCAGTCCTTGGGGCCAGGCAGGCTCCTACTGAGTCCTGCAGTCTCAGCCATGCAGCCAGGAACCATGTGGTGCTGGAGTGCCTTGGCAGCAGACAGGAAAGCAGCAGCAGGTGCACAGCGACAGCTGGGCTGGAGCTTGGGGCCTGCACCAGTGTGCCAGGACCAGGGCCAACAGGGCCCAGAGTGGGACTGTAGAAGTATGAGGCCTGGGCCAGCAGAGGTCTATGGAGCCAGGCCAGGCTGCACCAGCAGGGAGACAGGGGAGCCAACCTGGCTCCATAGAGCCCCTGCCAGCTGGCCACACATTCCTGATGCCCTGCTGGACTGCGGGAGCAGGGGGCCCATGCCTGTAACCTGAGGCCAGGAGTGGGGGAGGGTGGGCAGGGGGCCGTGCGCATCTGCGCAATGAGGAAGGGAGAGAGAGAGAGAGAGCAATGAGGGAAGGCCAGAGTGTGTGTGTGTATGTGTGTGTGTGTGTGTGTGTGTTCATAGGGCGAGTCCCTATGCACACCCCACCATACACTAGCACTCACACTCCACCTTGTACTGCCATACACACAATCCCCCACATCCCCTCACACACCCCAGCCACCCCCACCACAAACCCCATACCCACCCATATACCCACATGCTCCTTCACCCCACACCCACACACCTATCCACCCCCCTAAGCTGCCCCCCCACACACACCCACAAACCTATAGCCACTCCCCCATTCCCCCACAATATACAAGAGTAAGACTTCATTTTCAGGTATTGTGAAATCACCTCTATGTACACTTCACAAACACATGTAAATCAGGACAAAAATATTCTTTTAAATCAAATTAATGAATGTTGTAGATGTTTAATTATTGGAATATAATTATAATTTGATATTTTTCTGGTTCTGAGATGGCAAAACCCCTTGCTGAAAGGAGTACTTCTAGGGCAAGAAGAGGGACTTCTGGCAGCAAAGGATGGGGGTTAGGGAGCAGGACTTCTGGTCACAAGATGGCTACCAGGAGTGGGGCACCTGTCAAAGGGAAAGGCTACCCATGCGGCCCTTGACAGCTTGCCAAAACTTGGTAAGCGGGCCTTCAGCCAAAATAATTGCCCGCCCCTGTTCTAGACTGAGCAGTAAGTCCCATTGAATAGAGTGGTTTTCTTTAATCTTTAAAAATCTAGAGAGGAGCCTCTGGGAACCCTATAACATTGGGCCCCTAATATAGACCATGACCTGTTGTGATCTATTTACAAAATATTTTAAAAGGTTACATGAATATACTGTCTCAAATAATATATAGTTGGAAGTTATAATCCCTATTCCATGATGATATCTTTGAGCTTAAACTTACATAAAGATAGTTTTAATTTAAGATGTGTTCAATTTTAAAGCAACTTAATAAAAAAAATAAAAAATACAATTAAATCAAATATGATTTCAATTTGAAAAATCTGATTTTTTTTAAATTGTTGATTTTTATCCAGCCTTGTAAAAAATCAGAAAAGAACCCAAACCTATGCTAGTACAATTAAGGCACAGAATTCCAGAGATCTAGTGTGGCAATGAAGTCTCTATAAACTACAGTTTTACCTTAAACTAAGTCAAATCAAACAGAACTGCAAACATGAAATCTAGCTAATCCAAAACGTTCCAAATATCACAAAATAGAGCTAATGATACAAATACTGTTATTTCATCTAGATCAGGGGTTCTCAACTTTATTATAGTAAAGGCACTCCTTCATAACTTTTCTGACTTAAACAGCACCCCTTTTCAAAAATGTATTTTACTTGTTTTTTTATTATGGAAAATAACAGAGCAATTCTTCCATTGCAAAGAACGGATAAAGACCACAACTGGTTTGACCCTATGGATTCCTATTTTAAATTTCTGGGTTTACATTCTGAATTATGTAGGTAAATGGTATAGGTGTTTGAACACCTAACACTGCTGATACTCCACAGTACTCTGCACAACTCTTAAAAGGCTCTCACAGCACCCAAGTTGCTGCAATAGTCTGGCTAAGAAGCACTGATCTAGATCTTAACTATGTAATATCTATTTTCACCTCCAAGGGCCTTCAAGGTTTATTCTCCACCTTCCTTATCATTTCTCAGTCAATACTGAGAGGTCAAGCTCCACCTCGGATCAGCCCATGACACCAGCTTCCAGATTCTGTCTCTCATGATTTGGAGGAGCTCTGCATAAAAACTCACCAAACCATTTTACAGTTTCTCCTTCATACGCCTTCTTAAAACTCTCTTTTGCCCTGATATCTAAAAAAACTTGACAACAGTTAAGCTACTCAGGTGTGCTCAGACCACTGCCTGTTAATCTAGCCCAGTGCTTCTCAACATTTTTGTACCAGAACACATTTGTAAACATTGATGGCCAGTCCTGACCCAGTAAATAGTTTAAGTAGAAAACACACAAGTATTTTGGCCCCAAAACACTTATTGCCAGGGATCCTGATTTTCTCTGTTTAAAAACCTGTGATTTTCCATGTTTTTCAGTGATTGTTTGCAACCCTTTCATATATTCTTGCAACCCACAGGTTGAGAAACACTGATCTAGCCAATACTGTCTTATTTCCTTATGCTTCATCTCTCTGTATCCATCTGCTGTCTCTAGTTGTAAACTCCTTGGGATGGGGACTGGGTTTTTTGTTCCACATTTATACAGCATTTAGGAAAGATCGGTCCTATTGTTCCTAGGCAATACAAAAATACAAATAAAATAATCATTGAAATTTATTACATCACTTTCCCACAAGCTAGAATCACCCCTTCCATCAGTTTTCTTATCAGTTTAATGGGAAAGAAGAAGAAAACGTCCACTATATTATATTTTGTAGTTGCAGTGACAATTCAAAGTAGACAGCAGTTAAATATACATACATTTTCTTGTAGCAACAAGGACTGTTTGCTCATCACTTTCATGGCATAGACATCACCAGTCGCTCTCTCTCTCACTACTTGTACTTCTGCAAAGTGACCACATCCCACCAAACTCCTGACTTCAAAATCCTTTGCACTGGGTTGCAATTCCCTCAATTCAGCTATTGTCTCAGCATCTATACAATATGAACAATTACTTTATATTAATGAAGTGACGTTATATAATGAATACAGCCGTAGCAAGAGAAAATTATTCCTTTAGTTCCAGACTCTCAATAACTATTAATCACTTCCTTACTTTCATCAAATATAGTTATTAGATAAAAACCAATATTAATGCAAAGTTATGGCTGGGAATTAATACACACAAAAAGTTAGGAAATTCAAAGATAGTTCCCATAGCAACCATAACTCATCCCCCCTTTACTGCATCATAAAAATTAGAAAGAGACTAGACAATTTTTCCCATCTTTACCAATGCAAGATTAGTCTCTAATTAGGAGTACTTTGTCCAGTCCAGTTTTAGAAGTCAAATGGCAGGGCTTTCATCACTTATTTTGGAGACACTATGCTATAGTCTAATAGAAATAACTATCAGGAATTTTCTTTTTCAGCTTAAGTATTCCTTTATTCAGTTTCATACCATTTATTCCTTGTCATCTTTCCTTGGACCATACTAAACAATTCCTCTCTCTCCATTTTTTAACACTTTTGAAAGACTGGTAAAATTAGACCTCTCTAATAATAACTTCTACAGGTTGTTTTATAGGTTCTGCTCAACTAAACATTGTGCAAGTAGAGC
>NW_017729001.1:10727857-10733593 GCF_001723915.1 Gavialis gangeticus
ACAGGTTGTTTTATAGGTTCTGCTCAACTAAACATTGTGCAAGTAGAGCTAAGGAAAAATTTAAGTTGAAAGTGCAGCAGTTCTTTTTTGGAACCTGAACATATTGAGCCAAATAGTTTTATCCAAACTGACATTATTTCTTACGTGAAAAACTACTGCTTATTGAATACAGACACAAAAACTGAAAATATATGGAGTCTAAAATATTATACAAACCTAAAATAACTGCATATTTAGCATGATTCTTAGAAGTCAGTCCTTCCAAGCTTTTCATCTGTCTCATGCTATCCAAATTTCCTTGACACACTTCTGTTGTTTATGCCCTGAACTATACTAGTATACTGTGTATGTACACACACATTCTATATAGAATAGAAATGTCTTCTTAAATGAAGTATAGCATGCAGTAGAAATAATACACTTTAAAACCACAATGCTTCAGTTGACTCTGCAGGTAGATTTTTGCATCTTCATAAACCTCCACTAGGGTCAGTGGGCTTCCACACATAATAATGTAAGGATACACGCACAAAAATTCCTAAGATAATATTAACCAACTCCACAAAACATTTAAATACTCAGACTTTTAACCACTGTATATGTGAATTAGTCGAAGAAAACTTACATTTCTTTACAAAATTGCCTACATATTTAATTTTCATTAAAGAAGGATTGTTGCATTCTTCAAAAAGAACAAGAAGGGAATCAAGGATGCCTTCCCGAGAGAGAGGAGACATCTGCTGTTGAGTCACAAAGAGTGGCTTCCCCTGGAAAAAAAAAAAAGCAACAACAGATGGGGTCTCAGCCAATAATGAAAAGCCTCAAATCAATAACATATGTATAGAACAGATTATATACTATCCATAAAAAATCACTGCTTCAGAAATTAAACCAATAACATTTGAGACGTTTGTCTGAAACAGATCACATCATTGTGTGAACCACTAATCACTGTTACAAACGTTTTACTTTTTTCATGAAACCAAATGTCAAAAACTACTAAAAGCTCAGAGCTCAGTATTTGAGCACTTGTTCAAATGCTTCTGATTTGAGATGCCCTCTTTGCCATTGGACCACAGATTTTGGCATTTGCTTCACAGCTAGCAAAGCAACCCAAATATTTTCACAGGAAAAAATGCTGTTCTTGACCCAGTACAAGAATTGTCAAGAGAGCTGCTTAGAGTGTAGCTGGCTGCTTAATACAGCTCCTAACCATTCTCATGTTAAATGAACATGAGAAGACTGTAAAGAATACATGTCCAGGGACATTATGTTCCATCTCTAAAGTCACTCAGCATGAGGTGCTCCGTTCTAAATCTGAGAGCTGTAGTAACAGCTTTATATTAAAAAAGAAAGTCTGCTGCAATCATGTAATTTTTATGCAAATTAGGCACAGCCCTTTGGCATGGGCAACTTGCTAGAAGCTAAACAAAAGAAGATATGTTTTGGTACATTACACACAGATCAAACAACATGCACTCATCAAGTCTGATGCCAGATTCCCTTTACCTGAAAGAGCAGGTTCAGCCGTGAAGCACGGCTGGCTACAGGCTCCATGGGGCCCATCTCCATAGGACTACGAACACCGTACTTGAACTTCAACATCTTCACAGCTTACGCCACAAAGATGCATCCTAAAAAAGACAGATAGAAGGGCCATCAAATAGAAATGGTTTGCATGAATGACATTTTAAAAGAAATCTGTCAGATTTTTGTGGAAACAAGCTTAAACAAATACTAAGAAAAAAGGACTCTTTGAAATCTATTGGCATCAATGAGATTCCCAGGTCATTTTATATGGCATTTGCCAAGATACTATAGCAATGAACAACAGTTCATAATCTCACAACACATAATATTAGAAGAAATATTTGTCATTGTATTGTTTCACTTAAAATAATCTGCTTAAATTTTAACATTTCACATTTTTTATATTTAATCTCATTTTTACAGAAATTTGAGGTAGAACAAGAAAGAATAAAAAAGTGAAGAGAAAGGATTGTAGAGTTGGTAGGCAATATTCTTAAACTTGGAAGACTTGGATGCAACTCCCGGTTGCTTCATCTATTTTCTGCATGAGCCCTGTGCGCCTCAGTTCCCCATCACTGCACTAATCAGCATGCTATGAAAGTCAATACATTAAAGACTGTCAGGAGCTCAGATACTACAGCAATGAGTGCTGCGTAGGTACTTAAGACAGACAGAACAATGAATTGACCAAAGCCACAGAAAGAGTTCATGACAGAACCCTTCTGCATTTAATGGTAAAGCCAATGTAACTCTTTTTCTCTTTCCATTACCATTTCTCGTGTAGCAGGCAAACCAAGTTATGCTCAGGCTCTTAGCATAACTTTAAGCCTTCCTGGGACTAAGCAATTAAATTGTAGAATGCCCTGTAAGACACTGGGAAAAGCGAGTGCTGTGCTTAGTACGGTGGGTTAACCAGGTACAGTAGTTTCCCTAAAAGGAAAAGAAACCAAAAACAGAATAGGATTGGAGTATCCTATCTAAAAAGATGAGGTAAGAAACTTAAGGATTGGACAATCTGAGGTGAGAAAGTTACGAAGTAGCAGAGAAACAGAGAGAAAGTGTGTGTTTTGTGTTACCCTCCTGGGGAGACAGGAACAACAATGGGGATTCTAGAAACTAACATCCCACACACACAGCAGAGGACCTGAAGCTGGTGCCACTGAAGGTCGCTGTTGTAACGTCTGAAGAAACCACCTACCAAGTCATATTACAGGGAGGAAACTTGTAATAAAGTATAGGGATTACTATTAAAGTTCACTTGATACCAAATCAGACAAGGGGCCATGTCAATCCTTGGGGGTCTCTGGTAAAAGGAATCCTAGGGGCAACTCTTATACAATTTACAATGCATGTTATGAACCCAAGTGCTACAGTAAAACAGGAGAATCAGAAAGAGCCACATATTTTTTTTTTAAAAGTCAAGTAATAGTTATTTTCATTATACAAAAGTTACAAAATATAAACAAAGTCAGTGGTGGTAATTAAAGAAGACAAGATAGATTTGCAAGTCATAAACTAACTAAATTAAAGCGGTATAGCAAGATCTGAGGTCTTTCATGAGCCTGAGGTCACTTCATCAGATGCTGCCAAAGGATAAGCACAGAGCAACAAATCAATTAGTGAGCGAGGTAAACTAAAGAGCGATGATGTAGGCAAGATGGCCTAGGACAGGCCAACTCTTTTGGCCGGAAGGTCACTTAGACAGTTTTAATGAGCTACTGCAGGCTGAGTCAGCACCCCCCCTCCCGCAACAGCTCACCAAAACTCCTTAAGTAGCCCCTGTGCACAGCCAGGCAGCTGGGGTGGAGCCACAACTGGGTGGGGAGCAGCAACCTGGAATGGGACGAGTGGGTGCGGCCATGAGGCCGGGGCCCAAGGCAGAGCCATGATCTACTCCCCGCATGTTTCCACAACTGGCCTTGATTCTGCAGGAAGGGGCATGCAAGGAGCAGATCACAGCTCTGCCCCAAGCCCCAGCCTCATGCTGGCAGCATTTAGCAATCCCAGGATCTCCATGAAGACCAGCCAGTACCTGCATGGGCAGAGTGCACAGCCAGGCAGAAAGAATGGGGCCATAGGTGGGCAGGGAGCTGCATCTGGGAGCAGGCCAGGTAGGCAGGCAGAGCCAGGGATTGGGACTGTGGGGCAGTGACAGCGCACAATCTGCTTCCTGCACACGCCTGCCCACAAAAGCAGCATGCATCACAGGGATGTGCAGACTGGATCATAGTGCTACCTCAGCCCCAGGCTGTCACCACCCCATGGCTCTCCACCTCCCCATGGCTTTATCCCATCTGCCTGGCCACACGCCCTGTCCATGTGGTTCCTGTCCCTTGCAGTGGGCGCAGGGTGGATGAGCCGAGGTGCCTGCGCAGCAGGGTGTGGGCCAGCAGCTGGAAGGAGCCACCACTGTGGCTGCCAGGAAACAGAGTCCAGCTGCCATGCCACCGAGCCCTGCTACATGCATCATGACCTGGGCTGCTCCCCATGCCTGGGCCAGGTGGGGCCATCATTCTTCACTATGCTGCACCAGGCTTGTACTGGTCAGACCTGGTGAAGAATGTCTTGAATTCAAAAACTGGGCTAATTCTATCCCAGCTCTGCAAGAGATGTCACCCTAAGAAACCCCGGGAGTGTGTGTGTACACCACGGATGCAGCAGGGTGGGGAGGCAAGGAAAGGGGGGTGGAGGAGGGTTCTTCAGGGACAGCAGGGCGCTGGGTGGGCAGCAGGGCTGGGAAGGCTGTGGCTTTGGAGTGAGGAGCACAAAGGGGGGCAGGGGGCTGCAGGCCAGGAGCACGGGGCACAAACAGGGCCAGGGAGCTGCGGGCCGGGAATGAAGGGCACCAGCATGGTCTGGGGGGAGAGGAACTGTGGGTCAGGAGCGCGGGGCTGCAGCAGGGCTGGGGACTGTGACTTAGGAGTGAGGGGCAAGGGCAAGGTCAGGGGCATATCACTGCCCCCCACGATCATACAACACCCCCCACCCAGCGGTGTCCTCTTTTTTAAATATGGTAACCCTAAGATGGGGGCGGGGGCGCTCTTGCAGGGGGCACCCGCACCCCCTCCAGCGGGCAGAGAAACCGGACCAGCCGCAGTCACTCACCGCTCCGTTTTACCGCCCTCCAGGTTTGAACAGAACAAGAGGCGTTGCCCACTACATAATTTCCGGTGACGTTGGCCGAACGCCGACTCCTAGCCAATGGTCGGCGGGTGAGCTGGACGCGTCATCACCGAGTCCCCAGTATGTTCCCTATCCCCCGCCCCCAGGGCACGTTTCGGCTTCAGCCGTCGCTGCCCGCGGAGTGGGGCCTGTGTGCGTCACTGCCCGCCAACGGTCCTAACTGCCGCGGCCTCAGCCCCCTCCCGTGGGGCGGGGCGTCCGCTCCGAGAGGCCCGGACGCCTCGGCCTGTGCCTGGGTCCGTCAGTCACTTGGGGCCGCCTCAGAAAGTGGGGTTCGCAGGGGCGCTGGGCGAGGCCCGAGGTGGGTGGCGATGGTGCTGGTACTGGACCGAGGCAGCGGTCCCAGGCTGCTGCTGCTTCACCACAGCGTCACGGCCGCCGGGGCGGGGCGGGGGGCTCCCTTGAGCGTCGCCCCGTGACCTTACGCCGCTGCCCCGAGCTCCAGCGGCTGCTCCCAGCCCCGCGGAGCCTCGTCCTTTCTGCTGAGGGTTTGTGGGCCGACTTCGCGCTAATCGCTTTCGCTCTTTGGGCTTCCACCTTGCTTGTCACAAACCCGTGGTCGTCCCCACTCCGTGAGGCTGCTGTCAGGCTACGCTTGTATCTGTTATTTGGGCCGCCCTCCATACGTACAGCCCTTTCCTGACCTGAGAGAGGCAGCTGCTGTACGTGATTCCTACCTGGCCTAACTGCTCTGCTGATCCGCTTCTTTCCCCTCCTAGAATATTTATACCACGTTATTACACCAGCCTCTTTTAATTCCTTATCGGATTCATTCCAAACTTTGTTAAAAATGTACGCAGTCTTCTGCATGTAATTGACTTGTCAACCAAGCTCTGTTTCATTTCGTTCGGCCCCAGGAACAAAGCCAGAGTGGTTAGTTCTGCTTTCCACGCACAGCCACAACATGGTGTCTGGAGTCGCCTTCCCCCGTTCCCTGTCTCCTCCTCCCCTTTCAGCTGAACCCCTGGTGCCAGCCCTATGCAAGCTCCTTTGTCTGGGTCTTGCCACTTGGCTCACTAGCAG
>NW_017729001.1:10738593-10742822 GCF_001723915.1 Gavialis gangeticus
TTTTTAAATGGTCAGAGAGACCACTTGCACACTTAAAAGCTCTTTGTAATAAAAATGTTTTTTGGGGGGGAAATTAAACAATATAGCTATATTTGGTTTATTTTGAGGGTCAATGTAGCATTAATCAATTTTGCCAAATGACATCAAAGTAATTTCATGCTTAGCCATAAGCCTTGCACAGGTTGTAGTGATTTTACAAGCTTGTGTCCTCAAGTCATTTAACCTATATAGCTACAAGTTTCAGAGGGGAAAGGCCCTCCTGTTTTTCCATATTTGGGTGAATAAAAGAGTGCTGCTACAGATGATTTTGTTTTTATGGGCTATGATCTAACAGTACCTCTAACAAACTTGGATTTTTGGGGTCAGTGAGTTCATAGACTAGGAGGAAGAAGAACTCTTTCACTGTGGCAGACAGTAATACCAACTCTCATGAAAAAATCTCAAGACTCCTGATTTCCAAGTCAAATTAACTCTGACTCATGATCTCCTGATAAAGACACCAAATCTTGGGATTTTTTTTTCTTTATGTGTATGTAGAGAGCACCAAGCTGGTAAGTCTGCGGGAAGGGGCAGCGTGTGTACATTGAGGTCACAACAGCAAGGGAGGGAGTGGGGAAGGGGCTGGGGCGAATGGGGCCCTGGGGCCAGGGCAAGTTATACAACAGAGTTCTGTGTGTGTGTGTCTGCCCTTCACTGAAGCCCCAGCCCTGCTACTGCCCCTCACTCCTGACCCACAGTACCTCGCATCTTGGCAGGGCGTGTGGGAACCCCCCCCTTCCTGGGCTCCAAACCCCCCATGCACACCCACAGCCCCCCACACCTTCACAAATAACTCCCCCCCAACACACACACACACACACACAAACACTTCAAAAATAGCATTTCATGATTTTACATTCCAAATCTCTTGATTTTTAAGAGTGTGTCTCATAATTTTTGACACAGTGGGATTGGAATGCTGCAGAGATGTAATTTCCAAGCGTCAAGACTACGAAGTGCTCTTGGCTTCTTTCCCATGGGGATTTTGCTGTGGAAGATGAAAGGGTTTTGCCTTGAAAGACTGCGTAGAAAACAGTAACAGAGCTGAGTGAACTGTAGGCACCTTCCCCAGACACCTAGCTCCTTAAACTGGGTCAGGTGAAGTTGCTTCCAGGCTGGACCCAGCAAGCAGGTTGTTGGGACTAGACACAGACGGGCTACTCGTTGATCCAGACTGAATGGGATTTGATGAAGTGGGGAGAGCTAGTTCTGGCAGCATAGATCTATTGGAAATTCTCACTGGTGGGTAAGAAAAGAGTTATAGAAACTGCTTCCAAAGTTACTAGAAGAGTTGGGTCCTTTACATTGTATACGCGTGTATACTATGTTGTCATGTTACCCAAGTTCATAACTTATTCCCTTTCCCTAACTTCCTTTCCTCGTTTATACACTGTCTTGGCATGTTCTTAAGTGAGGCAGTCCCCTCTGTTAAGGGCATCCAAGAAAAGTGCATTCAGTTTTCCCAAGTGCCTAGGTGATCACAAGTTCAAATTATTTAAGACGATCCCTCAGTATATTTTTGCGTGTATTTAACACCTGGTAGAGGATCACATTTGTAATATTTTTCTCTCTTGTTGCTGTGTGAAACAATCATACCATTTAAAGAAATTACTAAGCAGGAAAGACAACTGAGGTTGAGTGACCCCAGCGAGGTGACCATCCAGTCTCCTTTTGAAAATTTCCAGGCTAAGCAATTGCTCTTCCTCTAGAGGGAGCCTATTCCACAGTCTGGACACCCTAACTGAAGAAGTTTTTCCTAATGTTATGCCTGAAATGGTCTTCCAGGAGTTTGTGGCCATTACTCCTGGTTTTCCCCAAGGTTACCCTGGTGAACAGTTGTTTGCCAAGCCCCTGATGTATTCCCCTGATGTAGCGGTAAGCTGCTATCAGGTCCCCTCTCAGCCTTCTCTTTTTTAGGCTAAAGAGTCCCAGGTCCCTAAGCCTTTCCTTGCATGGCTTACCATGCAAGTCTTTGATCATACGGGTGGCTCTTCTCTGGACTCTCTCAAGCTTTACTATGTCCTTGTTAAAGTGCAGCACCCAGAACTAGACACAGTACTCAAACTGCAGTCTCACCAATGCTGAGCATAGGCAACGTGTAGGAGGGGCCCTCGCCAGTCAGGGACTGGGGAGCACTGGCCGATGCCCTCTTCCACCCCCAAAAAAAAAAGTGCTGGTGGTACTTGTGGTTTGCTGCCAGTGCTTCTGGGGTCGGTGATCAGTCACTGAGGGACACCCCTCCCCCCCCCATTGGCAATCTGCTGCTGGGGGACCTCTCCCCACTATCGGCGATTGGCCAGTGGTGCCCCCCCAGAGCCAGGAGGCACCAGTTGCCCATGATGCTGAGTAAAGTGGAAGAATAACTTCCTTGATTTTGCTTGAGATGCATGCCAGAGTATTATTTACCCTACTAAAAAAGTGCAATCAAGTGCACTGGTAAAATTGAGGTTCCATTCCATTATCATAATCATATAATAATTTTAGGAGTTGTAACAATGCTAGATAAAAACCTTCCAAATGAAGAATATTTTATTTATCTTTAAATTGATGTCTCCATAGGTTCTCAGAGCTAAACTACTGATTCTTTCATGCCTCTGGTGTTTTAAAATAGCATGTTTCAAGGGAAGTCATAGGAGACTAATTCACTCCCTTCTGATTCCTTACTCATATTGGCAAATGTTTACTCATGTGGATAGTCTCATTTAATTTGCACGTTCACCAGCAGAACCCCTGCAATTATATAAAACAAAACCCTGTTCCCTACTATTAGATTAATTTATAGGTCAATCAAAAGCTTAACAGACTAAATAGCTCTTTGTTTTCCTCTACATCAGGTCCTGATATGCAGCTTCACTTGTTTTGATAACTCACCATGCATTGGATTGGCTGCCATCTGTTTGGCACTTTTTATTACAAGAGTAGGGGTTTCCCTTGATTTTCTTAGCCAAAATTTCCCTTCTTCATACTGTTGGGTAGTGTGCTGAGATGGCTCTGTTTCAGAGATTCTGTGTATCTGTAGTTGTAACACACTTCAAGATATTAGGTACTACATAAATATAAAAGCTGTGTATTTTTACTGCTGAACATTAGTGAAATTAGCTGTCTGTGTGCAAATGTAAACCATTATATATTTGTTGGGCTCTAAATAAATTTTTGATTTCCCCTTTTTTTTTTTTACTTAGTTTGCGTGAAGGTTCCTTACAAATCCAATGATTGAGTATTTATATTGTTGTACTACAGAACTGAGCCATAAGTCTTGTGCAGCTTCAAGCTCTATGATGTTTTCCTTTTGGATCAAGAAATCGGGGCTTTTTTTTCCAGTGGTAATAAATACCATTAGTTAGTTCTTAAATAGATTTAACAATATTAGTGCCACCTGTACTTCCTTTGTATACATTTTTGGGTGATTGTGATGTGCAGTATAGTTACAAATTTCAAATCCTAGATGAACACAGATTCCTTTCGAGCTAAAACCTAATTTCTTACATTTAGGTGGTAGGCTAAAGTATTTCCCATGAGTAATATTGAGCATCTTTCCAGTATGTTCTAAAGCAGTGGTCTCCAAAGTGGGGTGCACACACTCCAGGGGGTGCGCAAGATGATCCACTGGGGTTTGGGAAGAAAATATTAGAACTTCTGTTTCTATCTATATTTATATAAATTTATATTTATATAAATATACATATATTGGGGGTGCATGCGCAAAAATTTTTTACTGATAGGGGTGCATGATCAAAAAAGTTTGGAGACCACTGTTCTAAAGGACTGTCACCAGTGTGATGCAGAGATAACCTAGCTGGTTTTAAATTTAATAAGCTTAGGTAATACTGATAATAGACTAGACATGGCAGCACGGTGTTCAATTTACCTTGCTTCTCAGGGGGATTTGCAGCCTGCACTGAGCTCTCTACTACTAGTATCTGAACTAGCTAGTTTAAAATTACTTTGGATATCAGTGATTTGGACGAGGGGGTAAAAAGCACCCTGTTCAAATTTGCTGATGACACTAAGATGTGGGGGGACGTGGGCACACTAGAAGGAAGCAACAGGCTACAATCTGACCTAGACAGGTTACAAGGGTGGGCGGATGAGAATAGGATGGGTTTCAACACAGACAAGTGCAAGGTGATGCACCTGGGGAGGAACAACAGGCACCATACCTACAGGTTGGGGAACTCCCCTCTTGTCAG